>NC_053139.1:22994371-23321597 GCF_016808335.1 Panicum virgatum
TTTTTTCTATCTCTTTAAATTCTTGAAATTTTTCTCTCTCCAGATTTTTCCTTAATTTTTTTGTCTCTCCAAAATTTTCCTTTGAAATTTTTTATGAATTTTTTTATCAGAAAACAACAAAAAAGTTTCTTAAAAAAATTGGTCGGAAGATCCCTACGGTCGATCGTAAACTAGGCTGCCCCATAATAAAGCCTTATGCAGGACACATAAGTTGCAACGAATTTGGTTGACTGCTTTTATTTTATTTTAATCTTTGTATGTGTCCCTATCTCCATTATGTTGTGTGATCTTATCATACTAACTAGAACATCGCCCTTTTTTGGGGAAATTAAACGGAGACTATCTTCAAATTTAATATGTAATTCCATGTCCAGTTTTGAAACTGAACCTCTGTTGATATCTAGATCACAAAAACTGTTTTTTTTTTCAGAAATCTATTCTGAGTATTGATGGCAAGGAGAGAAGGAATTATAATCAAGTGGTAAGGAAAATGGTAATGACTTCAAAATCTGTGGTCCCGGGCTACCGGCCTTCCCTATCTATACAGTTGTAAACATAGTCACGCGTACTATATATTGATGCTCCCAAAATCTGGCGAAGAGGACGCGAGGTGAATTGGGTGCTCGCAGATCATGATTATGCCCAAAGGTTGTGGAGGCATGGCTCTCCATAATTTTTTTGCGCGTGCCTTAAAAGCAAATATTTAAGAAATACTAATCACTACCACAGAACATAAATGACGAACATGGGAGCCATATCTAGGCGACCTTGCCGTACCCATAGGATAGATCCATCTTAGCTGTCTAGATCCCCCGTTTCAAGTCACAATTAAGGAAAAACAGTGTAAAACATAAGCACAATAGCTTGGCACTGCTCAAAGAATAAATATCTAGCTAATATTGAAACAAACATCTAACCTCACTGCAAGCATACAACTGGTGTGTTAATATAATAGAACATCGGTAGTGCTTCAGTAGACAGCAAAACACTGCCACAAAATGGCTCATTCATCCGCGGCTATTAGTACTTAGTACCGATCATGCTTTGGTCCGGTACTAACACTACTAAAAAAACATTAACCACAACCTTTAAAAAAACACTCGGAGACGGGCAAGAAAAATAACCGCCTCGGTTAATGGCCAGCATTAACTGAGGGGTTGTGGAAAACCGCCTTGCAAAATTTATTAACTGAGGCGAGTAGCCTTAAAATGACCGCCTCGGGCGGTTCTGCTAAACCAAACGTCAATCGTTTAATCGAGGCGGGCACCCTATCGAATCTGCCTTGGAAAATATCGAGGCCCAAATTATTCCCGAGATAGGGTTTGGAACATTCATCTCATTTCTTTTCTTTTCTCCCCCCTCCCTTACTCCTGTCATGCGCTACTACCCCTCTCACAATCCCTCCCTCCCTCACTACTCTCTCACTCGCTGGCGGTGCGCCTCTGCGAGACAGCGGCAGCGAAGCGGCCCGGAGCCGAGGTGCTCCTCTCCGGACACTCCTCTCCCAGCGCTCCCTCCTTGGTTAATGCTTTTTGCCCGCCTTGGTAAAGATTTGTGTAGTAGTGTAATGTGCACATTTAGTACCGAGCCTAAGCAACATCACTCTTGGGAGGCCTTTAGTACCGACTGGATCCACTAGCCGGTACTAAAGTGTGCCACCGAAGCTGCGAGGCAACAGCTAAGTAGCAACTAAGTGGCAGTACTAATGGCACCGAGGACGTATCGGTTGGTGGCTCCAGCCGGTACTAAGTGGGCAGCTCTAGTACTGGCTGGAGCCACCAGCCCGTACTAATGCGCCTTCTATGTATCAGCTCACCTTTCTTTCTCCCCTAGCCTGAGCCAAGCATTTTACTGAGATTGGGCTTCTCTTCTCCAAGGCGTTTTAGAGAGGTGGTGCTGCCCAGTTTTTTCAAGTTTTGTGGGAATTTCACTCATCCAAGTGTGGCAAAAGTTGGTAACATCATCCTCTCCTCTTTGATGCCCTTTATCCTTCGTTTCATGCTCCATAGTTAGAAAAATTTGTGATTTTTAGAAAGAGTGAGAAAGAGCACAATTTTTTTATTTACTCTTTGATTTGAGATGTATAGAATGGGGGGCTTGAATTTGAGAGAAGGTTTATTGGATAGTTTGTATGTGGCTAATTTCTAGTGATTTTTTAAATTACTATCAAGTGATATGGCTAGTTTGGTAGTTGGTATGCTTTGTAGTTGTAGGTAGCGAAATTTATGATTTTTTGAATGAGAGATCATGTTAAGATTTTAGTTTCATACATGTATACTATTGATAAATTTCAATTTGAATGTTTATATGAATGTATTTATTCAGGCTCACATTGAAACCATCAAGGAGTTAAAAATAAAATAAAATTGTTTCACCGTATTTACTAAAATAAAAGTGTTTTTTAGTAAATATGACTTCTACAGCTGGAGGGAGTGGCGCCGGTGGGGATGATCATCGTCCATTGTGAGGGAAGGAAAAAATTCCAATACACCCTCATGTAGGGTTGAAGAAACCTGGCGCTTTTGAGAGAGCAGCGCTCCGTTATTTGGAAAAAGAATATAGAGAATGTGTGGCAAGGGGCAAGGAACCTCCTTTTGATCTTGAGGATATGTTGCGGCATTACGGTCCATCACCACCAAACCCGGAGGTTGCAGCTCTGCTATCTTCTTCTGCGCTAGCAAAAAATCTATCAGAGCATTCTACTTTCCCACGCAAGGTCGGTTGAAGACCTATGTTGTTAGGATATTTGTGTTTGTTTTCGAATGGAATCTATATATGTGGTGTTGACTAAATTATGCTAGATGTGAAGACGTATATGTTGTTGACTACATTGTGCTGGATGTAATAATATTGTCATTTTGTGATATTAAGGAAGATGTGCATTTTTATTATAATTCCACTGAAATAAATTGTCAGTTCATTGAAAAAATATTGTTGTAGATGGATCGACAATGGATGTACGGCGACCGGTACACCATGGCGTGGATTAATGATCTAAAGCCTTTTCTTGATGCGGTGGAGGCCCACAAGTCATTGAAAGATTTCATGTGTTGTCTGTGTCGCCTTTGCAGAAATAAAATGGAATTCTCTAAAAGAAACACTCGACACATCCATATTTATGAAAAGGGTTTTATGGACAACTATACTCTTTGAACCAAGCACGATGAACCTGGAGTTCTAATGGAAGACAATGAAAGATATGATGCTGATAATATTGAAGACTTGGCTCACTTATAGGAAGAGGGCGACTTTGAAGAAGAACCAATTGACGAGGCTGAAGAAAATGCACTAGAAGATCAACTACCTGACGAACTTGGTTAGATTTTAGTAGATGCACAAAGAGACTATGAAACTGTGAAGGAATCAAAGAAGTTTGAGAAGATGTTCGACGATCACAAAAAATTATTGTATCCAGATTGCAAGCAGGGGCTTAAAAACTTGGGTACCACACTAGAAATACTGCAGTGGAAGGCAGCCAATGGTGTTATTGATAAGGAATTTAAGAAATTATAGGAAAGTAAAGAACATACTTCCAGAGGGAAACGAACGGCCCTCTATAACATATGAAGCAAAAAAGGTTATTTGCCCTCTTGGATTGTAGTTAGAGAAAATTCACGCATACCGTGACCATGAATATGAGAAATTAGATACTTGTCCTGTTTGCGACGCAAAGAGGTATAACTTTAGGCAAAATAATCCTGGTGATGTCAACAGGGAGCCCGTAAAAAAAGTTTCCGCTAAGGTGATGTGATATTTCCTAATAATACCACAATTGAAACCCCTTTTTAGAAACAAGGGGCATGCTAAGTTGATGCGGTGGCACAAAAAATAGTGTAATCAAGATAATATGCTGAGGCACCCATAGATGGGCCGCAGAGGAGAAATATGGATAGAGAATTCCCAGATTTTGATAAGGATATAAGGAACATAAAGTTTGGTTTAAGTACGGATAGAATGAATCCATTCGGCGAGTGGGGTAATGGTCACAGTACATGGCATGTGACCCTATGTTTGTTCAACCTTCCTTCTTGGCTATGCATGAAATAGAAGTACATGATGATGCTAGTGCTTATCCAAGGCCTGAAACAACCCGACAATGACACTGATGTGTACCTAAGACTGTTGGCTGACAAACTTTTACTGTTGTGGAAGAAAGAAGACGTACATGTGTGGGATGAGTACAAACAGGATAATTTTGACCTCCGTGCATTGCTTTTCATAACCATCAACGATTGGCCTACACTTAGCAAACTTGTCTGGATAGTCGAATAAGGGATACAAGGCCTGCACCCATTGTCTAGATGAAACTGACAGCTTGTATTTATAAAATTGTCGGATGGCCATGTATATGGGCCATAGTCGATTTCTTCCCCTCAACTACTATCAGACCCAGGGCAGCACGACTGCTTATAGGCATGGAATATTCTAGAGTAAGGAATAGCGCGTGGATGTACCTTACTTTCATTTAACTACTCGGACAGCAGTAGAACTAGTTGATGTACAAGGAAACTACTCGACCTCGTCATAGTAGGACTCTAGTAGTACTCGGCTAGGACTTCTCATGTAACCCTATCCTCCCCAGATTATATAATGGTGGGCAAGGATCCCTCCAAAAACATCGAACAACACCTAAGTCAATACAAACAACCACACAAGACGTAGGGTATTCCGCTCCGGCGGCCTGAACCTATCTAAATTTTTGTGTTCCTTGCACCATCGCGTTCTGATCTTGGCGAGTCCCTGCCTACAATCAATCTCCTCGAGGTATACCTTGGACAGCTTGGTGGTAAAACACCGACAGCTGGCGCGCCAGGTTGGGAGCTTCGCCGACAATCATCAAAAGAATTCGACGGCACCTCTCGACAACAACGTGGTACCAACCAGAGGCACCACTTTCTATGTTGGTTCCTGGGTTTTCATAGCCGATGGCTTAGGTGGTTTCGATAGTCACCTGATCGACCTCGGCACACCAGAAAACTCTGAAGCAACACAACATCGTGAAGTTAACAACTTCATTGACCAACTCGACGAGATCCCTCTCCCAGTTCACGTCAAAGAAGACCAGAATCAAACCGACTTCGATGTAAACTTGCCTAAAAGTCTTTCTGAGATGGAAGAGAAACTGGACAACCTTCTGGAAATCTCCAGACAGGAAGTCATCGTTAATCGAGAGCTCCCATGTCTGAATTCCATCAGGACCTTGTCCAGGATCGCACAGAACTCCCAACCAACACGGTTTACCCATTACGATCGAGAATTACTTGAAGGATCTAATGGCAATCCAGTGCTTGCGAGTAGACAACTCTGAAATACTCGATGGCATCGATCGTGTCTCTGGTAGTATTACGGATTGCATCAACCTTGCAGAGTCAATCCTCTGCAAAAGAAAACCGGCATCAAGCATAAAGAAACTAGTCCCCAATCGCAATGAATGGGGGACATTTTTTCAGGCCATGATTGCATTGATGACAAAATCGCTTCCTGCATTAATCTAGCAGAAGAGACACTCAGCTCTGGAAGACATGGCGAGCGAGATGAATCTGGATTAGAAAATCCCTGGGCATCCAAGGAGCATAATCCACGACTCAATTGTCAGGGACACTCTCCAATTAGATCCCAAGAAAGTTACCCAGCAGGATTCCCTCATGAAGATTCCTTTCCAGAATTATTCGACATCTATCATGACCAAGCATTCATTGACTACCTCAATGAACTTGACGGCTTGATCTCTGATGACGAGTTGATCGAGTGATCAGATGACATTGACCTCTTTATGCAAGGATTGTCAAATCCAGACAAACTTGAAGATTTGTAGGAGCAATCTAAAGCAAAAAAGCTATGGGATGGGTCTCAATCCAGGTTGCCAAGTCGACTGGATAGATATCTTGCAAGTTCCCATCAGCCAGACGACTTGTTGGGGTTTAGGTTTTTCTTAGTTGATTCTGTCTTCGAACAGTCGCCGTATATTGGTTGTGAAACCCACCTTTGAGTGCTTAATCATCCTTTTGCAATTGTCACTTTCGATTGAGTTGCTTCTTTCGAGTTCTTACTTGTGTTCTTCATTCCGCACGCAAGACTTAGCCTACTTGGTGAGGTCAACTGGATTAGTGACACCGTTAATAACCAGAGGAGTTGTGGTACTAAGATTGCAGGGTCGGATCTTGTTGATCTGAAGCCGGATCGGTGTGTCGCTCTCCGATCACAACGATAGTTATCTCGAGCCTGACAGAAGATCAGGAACCCTTGTTCACATCAATTGGTAATCAGAGCTTTAGGTATACCGTCAAGTTCGCAGTTATCTGAAAGTACATCTAGGCCCATTTAGTGGGTTTTGGTGAGTTAAGTTACGGAAAGATTCACCAAAAAGGAAATGAAGGATATAAGCGGCAACTCATGGAGATTTAATTCTATTTTATATTTTGAAATTGAGTTTAGGAATGCCGTACTATCAAGAGGGACATGATCTCTACTTACTTTGTGTGGAAAAGGTGCTCAAGATGATCTCACAAACCTATGAGAGACACCTTTACACTTGCACTTCACATGGGATTAGTTTAAAGTGTTTTCTCTGCAGAATGTTCGGAGTATCTGGAAAATCGTTCGGAATGTCCGGACTTTTCGGATTGTCTGGAGATTTCTTCGGAATCTCCGGAACTTAAGTGCACAACGGCTAGTTTTGGGGGCTGGGGTATAAATACCCCCTCATACCCTTCAGTGTCTCTCTCTCTGACCTTTTTCGAGACCTCTCCTGTTCTGAGCTTCCAAGAACCCTAGCTCTCATTCCCCTTTGCCTTCTAGCGAGATTTAGTAAGGGGATTGAAGGGAAACTTGTGAGAGAGCAAGATTGAGTGCTAGTGAGCTGATTTCCCATCTCTTGAGCACCTCTTTCTTCATCAAGCTGGTGGATTTCGTGTTTGTTACTCTTGGAGCTCCAAGCTCCTAGCCGGCTAGGCATCACCTGCTGAGCACCCAAACTTGTGGAGTGCCTCGGGAAGTTTGTACGACCTCGACATCAAGCATGAGCCCTTAGTGACTTCGGTTGCTAAGGAGAGGCTAGATAGCTTAAGGAGTAAGTGTACTCCTTGGGTGCCTCAATGGAGACGTAGGTTCCTTGGAACAGAACTTCGGTAAACAAATCTCCGAGTGTTTGTCCTTGTTTCTTGAGATTTGCTGCTGTTCTTGGTTCAAACGCTTCCTCTAGTTTTGCCCTCGATCTACTCGTTGGAGAAGTTTTGTTTGCAGGTTGCTAGATAAAAGAGTTGGGTTATCTCTTGTAAATCCTAGAAATTTACTCGATCTACTTTTGGTCAAGGTTTGGATAGTCGATTTCAGATAAAGTTATATTTGTTCGGAATCTCTGGAAAAATCTCCGGAATATCCGAACATCTTCGGATATTCCGGACAAATCTCCGGAGACTCCGAAGTTTACTGACAGGTTGCAATTTTAAGTGTAATTTTTTAGTTTCGACTATTCAGACCCCCCCCTCTAGTCGACATCAGGGATCCTTTCATTATCCCTTAGTTCGAGTGTTTTTTCCTTCATCCCATAGTCTTCATTATCCCTTAGTTCGAGTGTTTTTGCCTTCATCCCATAGTCCACCGGCATATTTGTTTCCTGTCCTAGAACCATCCATGCCATAGCCTTTGCATATTTCATTTTCAGAGTCCATAGTGTTGAATTTGTGTCCTAGGTCAAGGTCTTGTTGCTGGTTTAGATTGTGTTCTTTGCTCACTTGTGTTGATCCCTCCACCTGCCGCCATCTCATATCATCATTCTGTTGCATCTTGTGTCCACATGGAACCCTTATTCGGATTATCTTCATCAAAATAGTTATAACTTTTGCATCCAAACTCGAAACAGGGCAAAATTTCTATTTAAGGAGAACTTTAGAAAATTTTAGATCTGTTTCACCCTAGCAGTGCTTGGTTTGCGGAAATTAGAATTGCAAAATTCAATAAAAAATATCGAGTTTCTGGGCCAAGTTTTGGCGTACTTTCCAGAGAGCAATCTTGATTTTGTATAGGCCACATCTTTTGCCAATTGAGCTCAAATTTTTTGTGATTTGTTCTAGTGTGCTCCTTGACGACAAAAACATATCAAAAAAGCAAAAGAAAAATAAAAAATAGTGAATCAAATAAAAAAAGAGTAGCACATAAGAAACACATAGTAGCTCCATTATTTGTGGTGCCTTTTACCTTTTACCTTGTTATTGTCTGTTGCCGCCGTGACGAGTCGAGTGGCTGGCTCCTGACGAGTCTGAGTGACTAGGGTTCCAGCTTCCAGGCAAAAATGGATTGGTACATGTATGTTTCCCTATTTGGGCTATTACTGGGCTACATTCGACCGGGCCGGGCCGGGCTAGCAAACAGGCAATAGCGGCCATTTAGCGGCGCTATGGCGCTAAACCCAATTAGCGGCGCGATAGCGGGCTATAGCGGCAATAGCGCACATAGCGTAAAAATGAACAATATCATCGCGGCAAGTGCCGTGGGCGGCTATAGCGGCGAAATAGCGCGCTATTTTTTTCATTGTTTGTTTCACTCTCTTGTTCATCACTATTGGTGTTGGGAACATGTATACGCCAACAACTAGGACAAGTGCTTTGGACATTTATTTAATATTGCTATCTGTTATTGACTTGTGTGGCACATACATATATTTATTCTTTTGTATGCCTTCTAAGATCCACATATATAATTCAGATCAGTATAGAAAAGATCCTTGCAATATTTGTGCCACACCCTCACAGGTATCATGAACCAGCCACCAGTTGTATATCGTTCACTACTTTGCGTTGGTAAGAACCTCGTAAGAACTTGGTAAGATGTGTGAATGCGTGTGATTCCACCCTTTCTAACAATAACAAACAATGAGTTTTTGTTTGAGTGTGAATTGCAAGAAATTATGGACGAGATGTTTGCAAAGATGGATCAAATGAAAACCAATCAATCGTCACATGTAGAAAATAATCATGAAGGTACTACAGGTAAATGTACCATACCATCTTCAATGGATTTTATGATGGAGAAAAATATTTTGATTGGGAGATGGCTGTCGAACAATCCACTTTGTGCCTGAGCCACATAGAGTTCAACAAGCTATTAGTGCGTTTAAGGATTTTGCCATTATTTGGAGGAATGGGCTAGCTATATAGGATGCTCTACCTGATACATGGGAACAACTTAAGGTAGCTATGGGTGATCGATTTGTACGCCCTTCTTATCGTAGAGACTTGTGTAAGAAACTAATGCATTTAGAGCAGGGAAATATGTCTATCCAGAAATATTATGTAAAGTTTCAAAAGTGTAGCATACATTGTGGGATAGTAGAGGACACGGAAGATAAAATTGTTCGCTTTTATGGTGGTTTGAGGCATGAAATACATGATATTGTTTAACAGAAAGAGTTTTATACTGTCAATTGTTTGTTCTAGTTTGCTATTCTTGTAGAAAAAGAATTGCAGGTCTGTCAGCAAAGAAAAAAAAGCAATATTGATGACAACCTGACAAACCAAGTATTAGAAAGTGTGGAACAAGCATTTGTGAAGGACAACACTGGAATAGGCACGCGAGAGGTCGCTTCTGTTGCTGCAGCAACATCTTCACCACCACCGTCCACATCAAATGAGGTGTCTAGTAAAATTTTAAAACCTACCAAAATTGCACTACCAGATATAGAGAGTACTACTACTGAGAACCAAGAGCTTGATATTGAATATGACAATCTCCAAATCGCTGAAGTTGATGATCATGTGCCAAACTTGTCCACCACTCATGCTATAATAGAGCCATGTTTAGTGAGCACCAAATTTGGTTTACTTGGTCACAACATAATTGTTTAGCTAATCTCTGTGATAAAGAAGAGTTGTGTGATAGTGCTATGATTATTCCTGTGCCACAACTGGTGAATGAAATTGATTCTTGTGTTTTGGAACAAAATGCTTGTGCTGAAATTAAACATTGGTTTTCTATAGCCACTGAAAAGGATGAACTGAAATTGTTGTCTTCTTTAAATACTCTAGGTTATATTGAATTTGATGTTCTGTGTAATCTAAGTTGTTTGGAGGAGAGACTTTTTGCAAATTCTTAATTGCCTTGGGTGGGTGTCTCATAATATATATCACTTTATTGGTAAATATAACTTCAGAGGAGAATATCTGGTATATCGAGTTTATATTTGTTCAAATCTGAAACCTACCTTGGTTGTGCGACAATGTGATCAACTCTGTAATGCCACTAATCCTATCATGTCAAGTTCCTCTAGTTTTGTTTTTGTTGTCGGTCGAAACCCACTGGCGAGCAGCGACAGGCAACACGAAGAGCCGGGAGGTTGCCGGGGTGCTGGCAGGCACTGCTCCCTCGTCGACGGCCCGCAATTCCAGCACGCGCCGCGGCTTGTGAAGATGCAGGGCGTGCCACCTGACCTATACCCGATCAGGAAGGTGCGAACGTGCTTGCAACGATCTGCCTGCATACACAAACACGTGGAAATGTAAGTCCGAGCCGTGGCCGGCTCCCCGGGATGACTCTTCCATCGGCTTTAAAGAGCCGATCGAGTCCCGGTGTCAAATTGGATCTGTATCTATCCGGATGTGATAAATAAAGCAAATAACTGTAAAGCTGCTTCAATTAAATCTAATTAATCTAATCCACGATGGTAAAAGCTTCACTGGTAGATCGGAACATCCTACACGTGACTGGGCCTAATGAACGTAACAGATGACTAAACCATAACCCAAAACAGAGGCCTAAGAACTAGCAAGAGCCGATTCCCAGAACAATCCCCATCAAGGCTAAGATAAAGCATCTACTACATCATCGGATCGTCCAACCCGTTTGCAAGGCCTAACCTAGCAGATATTACGACAACTCTTATGATAAGAGCAAACCATAACAGATTAGATCTACTAGACATAAAAGAAGTAGGGTGTTGCCTTTACGCAGCTAACTCTATGCAACAAGAGCTAGTATAAGATGATAACATGATCGCGTAAAGACAACATGATATTCGTAGATGATAAGCAACAAAGCACAACAGATCTACTAAAAGTCATGCTACGAACATCAAGATAACTAGCATTACTCGCCATAAAAAACGCTTCAGTACGAGTAATACCAAGGTAAAAGCAAGAACAATACTACCCTGATCGCAAGAAGCGATCAGGGCAGCATGGCGCTTACTTGGATGAAACCCTAAGATTAGGGGTGGCGATGCGCCGAGAGTTGTTGTTTGCGAGACGTGATGACATTCTTCTTCATGAATAACATAGGGTACATATTTATAGTCCGGAGACTTGGGAAACAATCTAAACTAATCTTGTCCCGATCGGACTCTATCTCTAATCTTAAACTAAATCTAAGGATACATGGCCCATGTGGCCCAAATGCTCACGCAGGTGCCGATTTACAAGCCTTCTTAACCTTCTGCTTTAAGCCCATATTGCTTTCGGCCCATAAATTAATCCTGTTAATTTATGGTGATAACACATGCCCCCCTGGTTTTGGCAATGATAGTTCCAAAACCACTCCGTCGCTTCATCTTCCCGTTAATGCTCATTAAACACACTGCAACCACCAAGGAAGACACAACGTTTCTGCAACTGGCTCCTCGTAGAATGTGAAACTGCCGATCCGTCTTCCATCTTTTACTATTTAATCTCACCCCAAATCGGCTCTTCTTCACGGCAAACTCCTTCTTCCTCCCAAAGCCAAGTAGCGCAGAAAACCCCAATCCTCCAGCAATGGCGATCTCTTCTTCCTCTGGCTCCAACTCCTTTGGAGATTCCTCTTCTTCCTCTTCTCCCTCTTCCTCTTCTTCCCTTTCCGCCTCCTCCATTGATCCTATCTCAGAGAGCCGAGAGCCGACCCCCGAATGGGACCCAACAGCAGCCTACGAGGCACTGACTCCTCTGCACTGGGATGCAGAGGAGTTCAACTTCGGGGTCGCCTCCGAAGAGGACAAGCCCACGACTGAGGGAGAGGAAGACCACCGGTTCCTATTCCAGGAGGAACTGGAGAGCAGCGAAGACAACGGCTTCTCTTGGGAGGGAGTCGACTCCTCCGAAGAGATCGACTCCTCCTCCAGTGACGACACGGCGGCAGGAGGAAACCCCCACCAATTCCTCAAGGCTCCCACAGAGGGAAGCGAAGAAGGAAGCAGTAGCGGCGGCGGACGAAGCAGCAGCAGCAGCAGTGCCGACGACGACAACAGCGGCAGCAACGACGATGATGACGACGGCGGAGACGCACCGGCGCGAAGCCCCAAGCGCCGTAGGCACTCAGATACCTATGATTGGTAGATGTAGGTAGCATCGTAGGGGTAGAATCACAAAGCCGAAGGATTAATTCCTTTGTAACAATCGGCTTTCCTTGTAATGACCTCTTATTAATGAAATCGAATTTCCTTCAATTTCGTGTATATCCGCTTACTTTCCAAAAAGCCGATGGCAACACATCAGGCTTCTATAAATATCCAAGAGCCGACGAAATTCAAACTAGAAGCAACCCGCACAAGAGTAGAGTATCACTTCCACCTTGAACCGAACTCGACAAACTCTCAAATTCGAGCGTAATTCGAAAACCCAGCTCTACAAATTCGAGCAAGATCTCTCCAAGCACCCGGAATTCGAATCAGAGTCCACAGCAACCGAACCCCAAGTCAACGGATCTGAACCATGGCAGATTCTGCAGCTCAGACGACGAACTCTGCAATCGATGACGCGGCAATCCGTGGCCTGAAGGTAATATTCGGCCTAATCCTTTAGTTTTCTTCAGCTTACTAAGCCTCTGAAACACTAAACTCTGAATCATGACACCATGTGCATACTTCTGAATTTCTGAACTTCAGGTGTCAAACATCCTTCTGCTGCATCCCTCCAATCCAAAATCTTTCTGTCTTGGCCGACAAACCCATGAAAACCCCATAGATTTGATCTCTTGTGAAGCAAATAGGATCCCTTTTGTGAGTCAAAACATCAATCTGAACCTCTGGGCCGACTGCTTGAGGGCCTGGCCTAATCCCCCTGAGAGCTGGATTACATGGTATAGCAGAGTAGCAAAAACTTATATGCCCTTGTGGCAGGATTTGAACATAGCCGATGCACTTAGCTTATCATTGTCACCCCTTGACAAAGATGAAAATCTTCTGAAAACCATCGGCTATTTTTGGTCTGATGCTTTGAACTGTTTCTTCTTTGGTCATGGAACCATGACCCCTACTCTGCTGGATGTCACCATGATCACTGGCCTAGACATTAGTTCTCCTAATCCTGCTGCTCACAAAATGGCAGAAGTCCCCTTCAAACTTTCTTCCAAGGTTAACTGCACAAACTGGGGCACTTACATGAGTCAGCACATGAAAACAAAAGGTCCAGTGACTGAGAAGGAACACACAGCCTTCTTAAATCTTTGCCTAGAACACTTCGTCTTCTGTGGTCCTTCTTTAGCTCCAACTAAGAACTATCTTCCCTTGGCCTATCACCTGGCCCATGGCAATCACACCGGCCTAGGCAAACTCTTCCTTGGAGAAACCTACAGATATCTCCATTTGATGACATCTAACTTGCTTAACCAAAAGAAACTGAGAACTGGAGGCCCCTGGTGGTTTATTCAGTTGTGGGCACAACTATACTTTCAGCACCATATTCCCAACTTCCAAGGCCTGACCAAGAACTCTTTTCCTGACGAGAGTGGCAAACCAATTAGATGTACAAGCTATGGCCAAGCTTTATTTAGTCTACCTGGCAGTAAACTGAATTCAGCAGATGCAGCAAACTGGTTTAGAGTCTTCTACAAAGGACTGGATAATCCACTCTATTTCCCACTTACTGAATCTGAATCCTTTGAGAACCCAACTGCCTTCAGACTAGATAGTTTTGCCGATGACGACAACACTCGGCATCTATACTCTTTAATGATCCGACCTGGCTTCCTTCCTGTTGGCATCAGCACCTCTAATAGAATTATCAAGCCAGGTTACGAATCTTACCAACCAGTCATAGCAGCTCGGCAATTTGGCCTAGGACAAGTCCCTCCCCACTTCCATATTCACCACTTGGTGGAGAGCAGAGCCGATCTGCCTGATGGTCTCACTAGCTCAAGATGCTATAGCATGTTCGATGATCTCCACATTCCAATACCAGCCGATCTATCCTTCACTTCCTCATCAATCGGCTTTGATACATGGTGGGGAATGTGGAAAACACATGTATTCAGGAAAGCTCTAGGTCCTCGAGTGCAGCAAATTAATCCTGAATATGTAATCCCCGAGGAAGAGGTACTGAATCTATGCACTTTATTCCTTCCAAGTCCCCTATCCCTTTCTCTTGGCTAATCCTGCTCACCCTGTTAGCAGCAACAGGATGGTCCAGAACCCATGACCAGCAACGGGGAACCATTCCACTTTCTTCCAACTGCCCCTGATGTACTCTTCTGCAAGGGATCACCAACAATGAAGAAAGTGATAATGACTGTTCAGCCAGACTTACTTCAGTCGGCTTCCAAACGAAGACAAACTTCAGCAAGCGTTCCCCCCCGAGTCTTGACCAAGAAAAGGAAGATGATCACGAGGCGAGTGATCAAGAAATCAGCACCAGCTTCCCCGAGTCCATCAGAGTCCAACACCAACCAGGTGATTCATCTTTTCTGAAACTTCTTCCTTATGCACATATATATATACTCTGGTTGACTGTAATTCTATTTCCAGGATGCAACTAAAGACATCTCCAATGCAGAAAGCCCAGTACAACATGAGATGACTGCAACTCCTAATGCACTGATGGAGGCAAACGAGGAACAAGCTGACACAGTCAATGTTCTTGATGACGACACAAGCTCTATTAGGACGACCGCTCTTGAACCGCCCAACGCCTCTTCTTCAGAACAGGTAACATTACAAAACCAATTCCGAATCAGCCGATAGCTCCATAAATGTATCTTGCTCTAACTTCAGATATGTCCATAGAGCTTTGATATTTCAGGTTTGCTTTCCTTTGACCCGTCATCAATGGGTCTGATTGTCCCTGGAGCAGAAACACCATCTTTGCAGCAATCGGCTAATTTGGCACATCAGCTTCAACTCGTGAAGGATCTACTATCTGCTCCGATCACTGCTCTGGTTGATGATTCCAGCAAGATAAAAGAAGTTCTTGAGCAGATAGAAACCCAGCTTCCAGAATCACTTCAAGTCAAACTTTGGTCAGCCGGCCATCTCCTTTTCTTCCGAGCAGAGGTGAAGGCAGCGCAACAAAGAATAGAAGCACGTCGTTCTCAAGTCTCCCTGAAAACTGACATAGCTCAAAAGTGCAAAGCCCTCAACCAAAAGAAAGCAACTCTGGACGCTAAAGCTGATATCTCCGAGAACACAAGATGACTCAACCTCTTGGAAAAGGAACTGATGGAACTTGAAGAAAAGGTCCGCAATACCCAAAGACTAATCCAGGAGGAGAAAGCTTCGATCGCAAACTCTAAGCAGGAAGCCCAAGAAATGACTGAACAGATACGGGCAGAGTTTGCAGAAATAAGCACCTTGAGTCGGCAGATAATACCAGGCGATGACAAGGACGATGAAGCAATCATAGCAAAAGCTGATGCTGTACGTGCAGAAGCCGTCCATGCCATAGAAAGATTTCTGAACTAGCAAAACTATTCAGAAAACATTTGATGTTGCCTGTAAAACCTGAAACTTGTACTCATTTAAAAACACCTGAAGTCGATGGTTACACATCGGCTGTCTTGCTTCTCATATGTATTTTTTTTACTGGCCAACTCAACGTGTTGGCCTTTCTTTTTCTCTTTTTTTTTTGCGGGCCAACTCAACGTGTTGGCCTATCCTTTTCTTCTTTTTTTTTACCGGCCAACTCAACGTGTTGGCCTATCTCAGTACGGCCAGATGGATCTCATCGGCCCTTGTTACTCGCTTTCCCACATGCTCGGGAAATACTTCTTGAGGTGTTGACCATTGACAGCAACAGGAAACTTGACACCGTCCAATTCCTCGAGCACGTATGCATTCCTAGGCAAAACCTGATCAACCTTGTACGGCCCGTGCCAAGTTGGAGACCATTTACCAAACTTTTTATCTTTAGTCCCTAATGGCAATACTGCCTCCCAAACCAAGTCTCCAACCTGAAAATTCTTTGGCTTGACTTTCTTGTTGTACGCACGAGCAACTTTAGCCTTATTTTCCTTGATCTTCTCCAACGACCAGAGCCTTAGCTCTGTCAGATCCTCCACATTATCGTTCATCAAGGCTGCATACTGTTCAGCAGATAGATCATTCTGAAACTCAACACGCCTTGATCCGGCCGTGATCTCCCATGGTAACACAGCGTCTTGGCCGTATACTAAATGGTACGGCGATGTCTTAATGGACCCGTGATATGAAATACGATACGCCCACAAAGCTTCTGACAACACCTCATGCCAGCGCCTAGGATATTCATCGATCTTTCTCTTTATGAGCTTGATGAGGCTCTGGTTGGATGCTTCAGCCTGTCCATTAGCCTGGGCATAATATGGAGATGATCTGATCAGCTTAATCCCCATGTCATTGGTAAACTTCCTGAATTCCTCTGATATAAAGACCGATCCTCCATCGGTTGTAATGGTCTGAGGGATCCCAAATCTGTGAATGATGTGCTCTTTGACAAAGCTGATCACATCTTTTGACGCTACTGACCTCATGGGCACTGCCTCTACCCATTTTGTGAAATAATCTATAGCAGCTAAGACCCATTGGTGACCCTTGCTAGATGACGGGTTGATCTGACCAATCATGTCCATGGCCCAACCCCCGAACGGCCACGGCTTGATGATAGGATTCATCACTGGAGCTGGCACTATCTGAATTTTGCCAAACCTCTGACATGCCTGACATCCTTTGTAATATTTGAAGCAATCTTCAAGCATGGTGGGCTAGTAATAACTCGATCGTCTAATCAGCCACTTCATCTTATGAGCCGATTGATGAGTACCGCAGGCTCCTTCATGAACCTCATGCAAGAGCCGATTTGACTCTGAAGGTCCCAGACATTTAAGCAGTAGTCCTTCCAAGGTCCTGTAGAACATGTCATCCCCTATCAGAACATACATCATGGCCTTGAGTCTTATCCTTCTGGGTGCCCCCCCGAGCCAAATCCTTCAAGTAATTGAAGATATCGGCTCTCCAGTCTCCGGGTTCTAGAAACTGAACCTCTACATCGACTCCATCAGCTGTCTCCTTGTAGCCAGAAGCCATATGTGCCAAATCATTGGCTTCATTGTTCAGAGTCCTACGTATCCAGTGGAAATTGATGTACCTGAATCGTGACATCAACTCACGGCACTGCATCCATATCGGAAAAAGAGCCTCGCTCTCGCATCTATATTACTCCGTGAGCTGAGAAATCACCAGCTTTGAATCTCCAAAAATTTCCACCGCTTCTGCACCAGCTTCGAGGAGTAGTTCCATCCCTTTGCGATCGGCTTCATATTACACCAAATTATTGGTGCATGGGGCAGTCATCCTGATGGAAAAGGAGTAAGTCACCCCTCGAGGCGACACCAACAGAATTCCCACACCGCACCCATCATCACAAGCCGATCCGTCAAAAAACATAGCCCAAGCATGAATAAATAATGCAGCAATATCAGTGCTGATCCTGTCTGCAACAAGATCCGCTAGTGCCTGTCCTTTGACCGCTTTCGCAGGCTGATACCGAATATCAAACTCTGACAATGCAAACATCCATTTTCCAAGCCGGCCTTTCAGGACAGGAGCCGACAGCATATGCTTTATGACATCCGATTTGCATATGACAATTGTTTCCGCCGAGAGCAAAATATGACGAAGCTTTGTACATGTAAAATATAAGCAAAGGCAAAGCTTTTCGATTTCAGGATACCTGGTCTCAGCGTCTAACATGCGCCTGCTCAGGTAGAAAACCACCCTCTCCTGGCCGTCGTGCTTCTGGACTAACACCGAAGCAATGGAAGTGTCACCCACGGATAAGTACACATAGAACGGCCTATCTTGCTGAGGAGGAACCAACACTTGAGGCTTTGACAAATATTCTTTGATTTCATCGAAAGCTTGCTGCTGTTCTGCCCCCCAGCGAAACTCATCATCGGATTTGATCTTCACTAAACCCATAAACGGTTCAATGCGTCCAGACAGATTAGAAATAAATCGTCTGACAAAGTTAATTTTACCGATGAGCTTCTGCAACTCTTTCTTCGTAGTAAGTGGCTTCATCGTCTTCACAGCTTCTTGACTCTTCAGGCCGATCTCGATTCCCCGTTCATGCACCAAGAATCCCAGAAATTGACCGGCCGATACGCCGAAAGCGCACTTTTTTGGGTTCATTTTGAGCCCAAACCTTCGAGTCCGCTCCAAAACTTGACGCAGTTTGCCCCCCAGCTGATTTGGATTTGACCACGACATCATCAATATAAATTTCTACTAGTTTGCCGATGAGATCATGAAAAATGTAATTCATGGCACGTTGGTACGTTGCACCGACATTTTTCAGTCCAAATGTCATAACCAAGTACTCGAACAAGCCGACCGCGCCCGGTACTCTGAACGCGGTCTTGTTCACGTCTTCTGGGGCCATGAAGATCTGGTTGTAGCTGGCATTACCGTCCATAAAACTCATCATTTTGTGGCCGACAGCTGCGTTGATCAATGTCTCTGCAACAGGCATCGGGTATTCGTCCTTTGGCGTCGCTCTGTTGAGATCTCTAAAATCGACGCAGACACGCCATCGGCCATCCTTCTTTTGCACCGGTACCACACTAGAGATCCATTCTGCATACCGGCAAGGCCTGATGAACCCAGCATCCAACATCTTCTCCACCTCTTTCTTGACTTCCTCTAGGACTTCGGCCTTCATCTGACGTGCTCGTTGCTGAAACGGCCGAAACCCTTTCTTGAGCGGGAGCCGATGCTCGACGATGCTTCTGTCCAGACCGGGCATCTCAGTGTAGTCCCATGCGAAACAATCCCGGTACTCTTTCAGCAGTGCAATCATCTCCTCACGCAAGGCCGGATCCAATTTCTTGCTGATAAATGTCGGCCGTGGCTTATCCCCAGGACCGATGTCAACCTCTTCCAAATCGTCAGCTGATGTGAACCCATATCCTAGCTTGCTGTCGTCTGAAAAACCAGCTGCGAATGCAGGCGAGTCTTCGTTATTGACAAGATCGGCGGCAAACACAGGGAGATAACAAGAAAAATTATTTGGCCAACCGCACGGGCTGGCTGCTTCTATACTTCCATTATCATTCGGAACCAAATAGTCGATGAGTGGCCAACTGCCAGAGCAGGCCATCGTGTGTACATGATGTAACAATTCCGAACCCAAACAGGATTTTTCTATTATTTGGGGCCGGTCGCTGGGACCGGCATCTCTAAATCCATTACACCCCGTAACATGCCAGGATGCGTCTACTGTGTGAGGCCAGTGGATAAGACCAGCCTCAGTCCGTTTTTTGTCGCTTCGATCCGATCACAATATTCCAGGGCGATCCCTGAGATTGGCTCTTGCCCTTCTGCATCCCAAGCATTCATGTCTGTGAGCGAGACCTCGCTAGAGTCATCTGCACGGACCACCTTCACTTCATCGCTATCCCATTGGACGAGATACTGATGCATTGTGGAAGGGATACAACAGTTGGCGTGAATCCAATCCCTCCCAAGCAATACCGTGTATGTACTTTTGCTGTTGACGATGAAGAACGAAGTTGGGATCGTCTTGCGGCCCACTGTCGACTCCACATTAAGAACCCCCATTGCCTCTGATGGTTGTCCGTTGAAGTCATTGAGCATCACATTTGTCTTGATTAGGTCGGCAGAAGAACGCCCCAACCGGCGCAGTACTGAATATGGCATCAGGTTGACTGCGGCACCGGTGTCGACCAACATCCTGTTCACAGGCTTGCCGTCGATGAAGCCCTTGAGATACAATCCCTTCAGATGCTTATAGCTTTTCTCCTTGGGCTTCTCGAAGATGATCGGCTGTGGGCCCAGATCTAGCTGTGCAACAGGCAAATCCTTCGGTTGGGGTGCCCAAAACTCTGATGGGAGCACGAACACCATGTTCACATCAGCTGATGGCTTCTCATCGGCTTTTGTCTGCTTGGGGCGCCACCCTTTTCTTGGAGGGCGCCTTTCCTCCCTTCGCGGTCGCCTGACTTGCTCCGCGAGATCCGGACGCGCCTTCCTCAGCACATCGAGGTACTTTGCTTCTGCCTCTTCCAGATTGCGCAAGCGCTGCACTCTGTGCTTCTGCGAGCGATTAAGCCCGTCAGGACACCACCGTGGGCGATGGTACCAGTCTTCTTCTTCTGGCTCCGAATCACCCCTGGATGGCTGCCTCACACGGTCATCATGACATGTTCTGGGCCCTAAGTGCTGGAACACCGATGTCTCGTCCTGCTGGCGTCCTCGAGGCCTGCACTCCAAGCAATCATCTATAGTAGGCAATCAGCTCATGCCGGAATTCCAACAGTACCTGAAGAACGGGCAGTGCCAGTGGTCGCGTATAGCCTGGTGTCTCCCCAGTGTCCTTCCTGCGCGGTGCTCGTACTCATCTTCTTCCGATTCGTATCGGCGGCACAACTTGTACTGGTACTGGTACTTTTCCAGAAGCCGATTAGAAGCTGGAAGCTGATTGCGGATGTGACGCACTTGCTCTTCAGTCACATACTGCTGTTCCAGTTCGTGTTCATCCTGCGGCCGTTTGCCAGAAGCGGCCTCTCTTCTCTGCTTGTCACGGCGGCGCACAGGCCCCGCCATGTTGATCTGGAATGAAAAATTCTAGCTCGTAGGAGTGAAGTCCGACAACTCTACCACGTTAACTTGTGGGAAGGGCTTCGTGTCGACCTTCATCATGTGTTGAGCCAGAATTAATCGGCCTTGCTCGATAGCCGATTGGATCTGACGACGCAGCTCCTTGCATTCACCCGTGGCATGAGTGAACGAGTGGTGCCATTTAGAGTACATCCTTCCCTGCAGCTCCTGTGCCGTCGGTAGCTTGTGATTCTCTTGGAGCTTCAGCTATTTTTCTTTGAGGAGCAGATCAAATATCTGCTCTGCTTTGGTCACGTCGAAGTCGAAGCCCTTCACAAGCCCCTGCTGTTTGACCCACTTGCACGGGACAGGGTTTGCCCCCCGAGTCCACTCTGCCACGGCCACTTCTTCCTCCTCGCCAGAGTCATCAGATTCATCCGCCTAGGCCATGTTTACATGGCGCTTGAACTTATCCTGGTACAGCTCAGGATGATAAAGCTCACATGCCGTAAGCTTCTGCACCATGTGTGCCAGAGAGGTGAATTCCAACTGAAAAGCCAGATCCTTGATCGGCTTAGCGAGTCCCAGAACAGCCAAATCGACTGCCTCCTTCTCTGTGATGCGCGATGAGTAGCATCGGTTCTTGACTTCTCTGAAGCGCTGTATATATTCCGACACAGTCTCTCCTCACTTCTGCCTGACTTGTGCGAGGTCGGCAATTCCAGCTTCAGTAGCCTCTGAGTGGTACTGGGTATGGAACTGATCTTCCAGCTGCCTCCAAGTTCGAATAGAATCTGGAGCCAATGACGCGTACCATCCAAAAGCTGGGCCTGTAAGGGATTGGCCGAAGAACCGGACCCTCAACAGATCCGACACTGAGATCATCCCAAGTTGCGTTAAGTATCAGCTCACATGCTCGATGGAGCTGGCTCCTTCTGACCCGTTGAATTTGGTGAACTCAGGAAGCCGATACTTGGGTGGCAACGGGATCAAATCGTAGTCGCTTGGATACGGCTTGGAATAGCCGATCGCCTTTCTCTTGGGCAGGATGCCAAACTGATCCCTCAGTATTGCACTGACCTGCTCAACACTAAGAACTCCTGGGGCCAATGGGTCAGCACTCGGCCCAGTAGCGTACTTTTGCCAACCATGCTTGTTTCTCCGCATCTGCTCCAGAAGCTCCTGGGTTTACCATCTGCACCGAGCGTGTTGGATTAATGCTGTCAGGGATGTAGGCGCACGTGTAGCCGTGCGGGATCTCCTTGGGTGGCTCGGTGAGGAATTGGCCTTCTCTAGGATCACTGCCGATCTTGTGGACGACGTAGATCGGCGAATTTTGTGGTTTCGGAGCCGCAAATGAGAACGGCAATAGCGGCCTAGAATGGAGTGCAGCTTCCTCTGTGTGACTCCCCAGGGTTGGTCCCGATGGAGAGTACTGGTTCTTGATTATCTCCTGGATGACGCGATGTGCCACGCGCTCGAGCTCGTTCATCAGGCTCTAAGAGTGCCGATGAAGCGTATGGGCCACCATATAGTTCATCTCCTGACGCAGGGCCCTGGTGCACTCCTCTGATGGTACAGACAAATCTACGTTGTCGAGAGCGCCTTCAGGTAGAACCCCTTCCACTAAATGCCATGGTTGCGGGTCCTCTCAAAACAGCCGATGAGATCGGCTTCCAACAGAGCTTTGATCTCATCATACTTCTTCTTGTGTTCAGGAGGGAGCTCTTCATACGTGATGGGCTTGGGAGCGGATTCTTGATCTTCATCTCCAGAAATTGTTGCAGTGGACGTTGTTGCCGAGAAGGGTCCCACTGGGCCTGCCAGAATGTGTTGTCGGTCGAAACCCACCGGCGAGCAGCGACAGGCAACACGAAGAGCCGGGAGGTTGCCGGGGCGATGGCAGGCACTGCTCCCTCATCGACGGCCCGCAATTCCAGCACGCACCGCGGCTTGTGAAGACGCAGGGCGTGCCACCTGACCTATACCCGATCAGGAAGGTGCGAACGTGCTTGCAACGATCTGCCTGCATACACAAACACGTGGAAACATAAGTCAGAGCCGTGGTCGGCTCCCCGGGACGATTCTTGCATCGGCTTTAAAGAGCCGATCGAGTCCCGGTGTCAGATTAGATCTGTATCTATCCGGATGTGATAAATAAAGCAAATAACTGTAAAGCTGCTTCAATTAAATCTAATTAATCTAATCCACGATGGTAAAAGCTTCACTGCTAGATCAGAACATCCTACACGTGACTGGGCCTAATGAACGTAACAGATGACTAAACCATAACCCAAAACAGAGGCCTAAGAACTAGCAAGAGCCGATTCCCGAAACAATCCCCATCAAGGCTAAGATAAAGCATCTACTACATCATCGGATCGTCAAACCCGTTTGCAAGGCCTAACCTACCAGATATTACGACAACTCTTATGATAAGAGCAAACCATAATAGATTAGATCTACTAGACATAAAAGAAGCAGGGTGTTGCCTTTACGCAGCTAACTCTGTGCGACAAGAGCTAGTATAAGATGATAACATGATCGCGTAAAGACAACATGATATTCGTAGATGATAAGCAACAAAGCACAACAGATCTACTAAAAGCCATGCTACGAACATCAAGATAACTAGCATTACTCGCCATCAAAAACGCTTCAGTACGAGTAATACCAAGGTAAAAGCAAGAACAATACTGCCCTGATCGCAAGAAGCGATCAGGGCAGTATGGCGCTTACTTGGATGAAACCCTAAGATTAGGGGTGGCGATGCGCCGAAAGTTGTTGTTTGCGAGACGTGATGACGTTCTTCTTCATGAATAACATAGGGTACATATTTATAGTCCGGAGACTTGGGAAACAATCTAAACTAATCTTGTCCCGATCGGACTCTATCTCTAATCTTAAACTAAATCTAAGGATACATGGCCCATGTGGCCCAAATGCTCACGCAGGTGCCGATTTACAAGCCTTCTTAACCTTCTGCTTTAAGCCCATATTGCTTTTGGCCCATAAATTAATCCTGTTAATTTATGGCGATAACACATGCCCCCTGGTTTTGGCAATGATAGTTACAAAACCACTCCGTCGCTTCATCTTCCCGTTAATGCTCATTAAACACACTGCAACCACCAAGGAAGACGCAACATTTCTGCAACTGGCTCCTCGTAGAATGTGAAACTGCCGATCCGTCTTCCATCTTTTAATATTTAATCTCACCCCAAATCGGCTCTTCTTCACGGCAAACTCCTTCTTCCTCCCAAAGCCAAGTAGCGCAGAAAACCCCAATCCTCCAGCAATGGCGATCTCTTCTTCCTCTGGCTCCAACTCCTTTGGAGATTCCTCTTCTCCCTCTTCCTCTTCTTCCCTTTCCGCCTCCTCCATTGATCCTATCTCAGAGAGCCGAGAGCCGACCCCCGAATGGGACCCAACAGCAGCCTACGAGGCACTGACTCCTCTGCACTGGGATGCAGAGGAGTTCAATTTCGGGGTCGCCTCAGAAGAGGACAAGCCCACGACTGAGGGAGAGGAAGACCCCTGGTTCCTATTCCAGGAGGAACTGGAGAGCAGCGAAGACAACGGCTTCTCTTGGGAGGGAGCCGACTCCTCTGAAGAGATCGACTCCTCCTCCAGCGACGACACGGCGGCAGGAGGAAACCCCCACCAATTCCTCAAAGCTCCCATAGAGGGAAGCGAAGAAGGAAGCAGCAGCGGCGGCGGACGAAGCAGCAGCAGCAGCAGTGCCGACGATGACAACAGCGGCAGCGACGACGATGATGACGACAGTGGAGACGCACCGGCGCGATGCCCCAAGCGCTGTAGGCACTCAGATGCCTACGATTGGTAGATGTAGGTAGCATCGTAAGGGTAGAATCACGAAGCCGAAGGATTAATTCCTTTGTAACAATCGGCTTTCCTTGTAATGACCTCTTATTAATGAAATCGAATTTCCTTCAATTTCGTGTAAGCCAATCTTGCTTTCGGACCATAAATTAATCCTGTTAATTTATGGTGATAACAGTTTTAAAGAAACAGGATAAGTCACAAGAAGGAGAGCACTGTTGGTTACTACCTACAACGTATCCTCTAACTAAGACCAAACCGAGGACTTTGGATATGACCGTTGATTATAAGGTGAGCTCATTCCTACTTTTGCATAGTGATTTTTGGTATACGTGTCACTATTTGCTTGTAGATACAAATGTGTCTCAAAGTGCAAGTCCATCAAAGTTGAAGGTTTCAGTTCATCGGCAACCAGACATTGCTTCATTGGAATGAGCATAACTACTTCAGCTGGAATGCAATTCAGGTCAATGAGTACTTGATGGAAAGCTTATTTGATTAGCTATCTAATGGATCTAGTTTAACCGCTAGATCACGCTGGGAAGGTCTCGAAACCATCATGACAAGCCATCATTGTTTCTACCAGGAGCTACATCGTCGTCATGGGCTTGATATTCACCATTGGGATCCTGGCCCAAGTTGGAGCATGCCCCAAGGAGATGTAGAACATCGTAAGGAAGCCCTTGGACGTGCTCCACCTTGGCCACCTCCTTAGGAGGCTAGCAAAGGCGTTCAAGTCAAGTTGGAGGCCCAATCAATGTCAAGTTTGAGTTTGCCTCGGAGTCCAGGAGCAGCAAGCAATAAACTGGTAGTTTTGGACGTTCTTCATTTGCTTTGAAAGCTAAGAATATAGCCTTTCTAATGGCACCTGTATCATGTCAAAATTCGGCCGAGTCAACAAGAATCGTCGAAGCAAGTTGGTGTCCAGAATCTATCTTAGTGTTGTGCAACTGTCTTTTGGGTTGTTGGGCCGTGTATCATTTGGAGTCCATTAGGATTGCCCCCAGGGGACTAGCATGCCCCTAATCCCTTATATTCAGTAGCCAACGCCCTAGTTAGGGTTTGGGTTTTGCTTAGTTGATTCTGTCTTCGAGCAGTCACCGTATACCGGTTGTCAGCTGTCAGCTTTGCTTAGCGCCCCTTTAGCATCTCCAACGCATACACAAAGCAAGAGGAATGCTCCTCTTTTGATCCGGGGCTTTGCTACTCCACCCCATTTGGCACATGCTCATATGCAAAGAAAGGAGACGTAATTTGCACCTCCAATCCCAAAGCATTGTGCCAACGGATCATGCCACCAAGGTCTATGGTTTCTACACACTAGCTATGTGTATGACCTGGCCTTGATTATTCGCTTGAGTTTGGATGGTCTGAGTGCCCTCCTCCGCTTCAGCTCGCATCAAAAGGAGGAATCGTTAACAACCATATGAGACCATGCCAACACTGCAGCAACTCCAATATGCTGCTAGTAAGTACACTCAGGTATGTGCTAAGGTAAGTCAATATTCACCAATCCTTCACTCATATTTATCTCCTTTTGAACATATCTTGATTTTCCGATGCAACCTTTGCCTGTTTTTTGGTATGCTCTAGATTTAGCCTAGTGCTTGGGATCTTTGATCAAATGAGACTTCGTGTCAAAATTGATTAAACCACCAGAGTTCATACTTTCATAGGCATTGGATGTATATATTTTGCAAACTAACCCCGGTAGGGAAGACTTCAAACAGATGGGGAAGTCCTGAAGCTAAATTCATTCTGGAGGTAACCAAGGCCCAGGATGCACTTCAAAAAAAATGCACAACATACGAAGGAGGCATAAACACCTTTCAAGGTGCACTGTGAGTATTTTGTCAAAATGTCCCTTTACGTTCACGCAGTTTTATTCCAGCCTTGTTTGAGTTTTGCTAAAAAGATAAAAATTTGGTGAACAATAATAAATTCCCTTTTTAAAAAAAGAAGAATACCTCTCTCAAAAAAAAAGAAATAATGGCGAGCAATCTGGGGTCCATGTCTTTTGAACTTTCAAAATCAGATTTTCCTTAAAGCATGGATGTGAACAACTAATCTCAAGGCAACGATGAAATCCGTTCAAAACTTCCTAAACATGCCTCGAGTATTTGTTGTCCACTAATCTTCTGCAGGAAATAC
The DNA here is from genome assembly GCF_016808335.1 of Panicum virgatum. Lineage (NCBI taxonomy): Eukaryota > Viridiplantae > Streptophyta > Magnoliopsida > Poales > Poaceae > Panicum > Panicum virgatum. Next base: position 23,021,136 of record NC_053139.1, read on the forward strand.
AAAGAAAACAACCATGGAGCAGCATGCAACAAACCAACACTCATACAATGCTCTTTGGTTCCAGGGAGGACAGAAGCACGAGGAACTAAGCGGAACAAAATGCAAAGCTTTGGTTCACAAAGCTTAGTTATTGCATTATCATTCATGCTTGGTGAGTTCTGTCAGGTAAGTAATCCCACAACTCGTGTATCCTCATGTCATGTTTTCATCCTACTATGGTATCCATCATGCCTAGTTTGCCATGATAAAAAACATAAAACAATAAAATAAAATAAAAAGTAAAATAAAAAATTAAACATAAAATAAAAGAAAATTAGGCTTTTCAATTACTTGTTCAATAAAAGCTTAGACTCCCCGGTCTCTTACAACCGGTAGAGTTCTTGTTTGTTTCCACCCTTTTGTTCTTTCGTTGAATAAAAGCAGGTTCAAGAATAAGTGTGGAGGAGATCTCTCAAAACCACAAGGAGCAAACTCACTTGAGATCTCTTCCCCAACATGTCACACAACACCAACAGACCAGCTCCAAGCAGGATGCCCAAGATAGGACCTGACGGCCCACAAAAGGTACTGACAGACCCCAGGTCTGCCAACAACCCTGCTTCATCCATCATGCTAGTTTGCATCCTAAACTCACACCTCCCTGGTCGAATAAATTTTGATCTGGAATTTCAACTCTAAATAAAAATGCAAAGAAGGGCCTTGCACTCCATGCGCTTTCATGAATAAATTTGCATACTCTTTATTCCTTGCTTTCTCTCTAGTTCTTGTGAACAATCATCATCATATGGAACCCATGCTATATAAGTAATTGATGAATGTGATACGATCGGATGAATGGAACCATGCCCTTTCTTGCAAAGTGCTTGGGACTTCTTTTCAAAGATATATATAAAAAAAAGTGTAATGGCTTCTCTCCTCAAATTGTCTGGAAGAAAAAACCGTTCATGGAGCACCTGTTGCTCACACGAATATGATGATTCGGACCCTGAGCTAGAGCGTATATCATATCACTAACTTTTCCCTCTGCATGTAGATCGCTAATCTGCACTCATAATTATTTGAAAAACATGTCAACAAATATATCGAATGTGTTATCAATACATAAATTATGAATAATCAAATTATACAAAAAATATGACTCACCTTACGCTCGAACCAGATACAAATAGTTCCCTGTGCCTTATATCAACATTCGCCGGGTTTCTCCATCCCAATTCCTCCTTATGCTCGCTGCGGTAAAAATGAAGACCTTGTCAATTACATATATAGTGAACAAAATGAAATATGATTTCACTAGAAGCTTGCTTATCCATGGAATGACCTCATCACAATTGGATAATATGTAGTGTCTCATCATCTGCAAGTCAGAAGAAGATGCATACTCGACCTGACCACTTCTCTTCTTAACGAGGTCCGTGCTACTGAATATACTCAAACCAGATGGTGGTTCACTAACAGTGCTCCTTTCTTGATGGTCTGGCCGATTAAGCTTTGTACTAACATCTTCAAAGAACCGAGAACAAAATGTAAGGCACTCCTGAGAGATGTATCCCTATGCTATTGAACCTTCTGAGCAAGCTTTGTTCCTCACATAACCTGAGGGTTCGTAGGTCTGTCTCCACTGGATACATCCATCTATAGGAAATAGGGCCTCCTACTTTGGCCTCCCAAGCAATATGAGCTGGCAAGTGCATCATAATATCAAAAAAATGTTGGAGGGAATATCATCTCAAGCCGACAAAGAGTCTCTCCAATAGAATTGCAAAGTTTATCAATTTCAGATACCTCAAGCTCCTTCGAACATATTTTGTTAAACAAACTATAGAGCTGGATCAATGCGATTACTACTTTTGTAGGTAATATGTTGCGTACCACCAAGGGTAAAAGCTTCTGAAATATAATATGGTAGTCATGACTTTTAAGTCCAGCAACCTTGCAACCTTTGACATCAACACATCTCCTGATATTTGAGGCATAACCATCTGGCAGCTTAATATCATGAAGAAAGTTGCACAGAATTTGCTTCATCTCTGGACTTAACTTGTACGACCCTGATGGCAACTTGTATTTACCTTTATTGAGCACAGGATGGTTATACCCATATTTTGCAGATCAAGTCGAGCCTTCTTAGTGCCCTTAGTTTTACCTGGTATCTCCAGCAAAGTCGCTAGCAAGGCCTCACATATATTCTACTCAATATGCATCACATCAAGATTATGGCGTATAAGAAATGAAGACCAATAAGGAAGATTAAAAAAAAATACTCTTCTTCCTCCAGTTGTGCCATCTATTATCTTCCTCACGCTGCTTCCTCTTCTTGCAAGTAGTCCTTCCAAAAGTCACTTGCTCAAAACTCTCATACTGCTGCAAGACTTGTTCACCACTCAGCGGCACTGGAGCCTCCCTGTGGTCAACCTTGTTATTGAAGCTGACCTTGTTCCTTCTCCACTTGTGGTCTGATGGCAAAAAATGGTGATGCCCCACGTAGCAATGCTTTGATCCAAATTTTAACCACAAGTAACCAGTATCCTTATGACAATAAGGACAAGCAAACTTCCCTTTTGTGCTCCAACCAGATAGCATCGCATAAGTAGGAAAATCGTTTACTGTCCAGAGTAGAATTATTGCACGCAGTGTAAAATTCTTCTTGACCTTTGCATCCCAGGTTTCTACTCCTTTTTCCCATAGCTCTTTCAGCTCATCGATCAAAGGCTGCAAATACATATCAATGCTAATTCCTGGAGATTTTGGCCCAGGAATCAGCATTGACATCATCCAATAAGATTGTTTCAAGCACAACCAAGAAGGTAGGTTATAAGAAATTAGGATCACCGGCCATGTTGTATATGTCACGTTCAACATGCCAAATGGATTGAAGCCATCTTATGCAAGTCCCACCCTAACATTACGTGGGTCCATTGCAAAGTCCTCATATGTGACATTTACGTGCTTCCAGGCCATAGAATTGGCTGGGTGCTGCACTTTACCATCTTTAACCAATTCTTCTTCATGCCAACGCATATGCCGATGTCGTCTCGTTCATATATAATCTCTGCAGCTGGGGAATAAGTGGAAAATACCTAAGAATTTTACGAGGAACCTTCTTCTTTTTAACTACACCGGTGTCATCTTCCACCTCATCAGTCCCCTCAGAGTTTGTATGTTCCCACCTACTCTCCTCACATATTGGACATTTGTCCAACTTCTCGTACTCCTTGCGAAATAAGACACAGTCATTGAAACATGCATGAATCTTTTCGTAGCTGAGGACAAGCTCTCGAACTACCTTTCGAATTTTATCAATGGTATTTGGGACACAATGTCCTTCAGGGAGCACAAGGCAGATTAAGAGAAGAATTTGCTCCATTGCACTGTTGCTTCTACCCAACATGCACTTAATTTGAAATAGCCTGACAATGAATGATACTTGGCTAGCCCGCTGTTGACGCAAAAATCAACACACTGGAATCCGAAGGCAACTGTTTGCCAAGCTTCGGAAAGTAAACCAAGCGTGCCAGTCAATCTGACCTGTTGATTGACAAGAAGACAGGGTAAATGTTAAATTCGAGGGAATATCGGCTGGAGTTCCGAAGATCCCTCACAGGCTGTATCGGCAGGCGCTACCGATACAGAAAGCGACAAAATCAGCTCGATCAGCCAATTCTGAAATAGACGATCGACTAGGTCAGCCGATGTGCACGAGGAGCTGTGTAAAGGCTACGAATGTGTAACCTAAACAACGCTATCAAACAATCACCTGGAATAGATCTAATCGGCTAATGGTGTTTTAAATAAAATAACACGATAAGCAATCTGATTATTTATTCGGATGTATGCACATGCTGGATTGCCCTTCTCACGCACGTAAATAATCCTCGTGGCATGCGCAGAACATGTACTTTTCTTCACACACGTATATACAGCTCCGTCCTCCGTGGAACGTTCCGATCATCATCCATATGCACGCTGTAGCTTCGCATGTGATCCTTGCCGACGTGTACCGGGTGCTGATGTCTTTCTACAAACAGCCTGGGACTTCACTCGAATACTAGCAGCTCTGCATCGGCATATATCATAATATTTGCTAAAATCCGGTGTCAACATAGATTCTCCCATCTTGCTTCGTAACACCTGGCTGTCTTTCTCATCTTGCTTTAATCCCAAGGCTGTGTCAATTTTTTGTGTCAACACATGCCCCCCAAATTCGGAGTATGAGTATTCATGCTTCGAACTTTGCAAGCCGATGCCTTGAATCTTCCAACTGATAATCTAGTACTGCTCTTTCACAGTCAACAAGCTTCTTTATCACAATATTAGTCAATATGAAGAATCAAGATAACTCCACTCTTCCTGCTAAATAACTTAGGTTTTTTGAAGGAATTTAAATCAAAACAACTTTGCTCCTCAAATGACTCTCTCAGATCACTCGATGTGTATAGTTCCTTACCAAGGCATTCTTTTGCCTCATCTTTTCTTTCTACCTCTAAAAGCTTTTTTGTGGAGCTCAGGGTGGGACAAAAGAAAGCATACTTGCATTGCATATTTTACAAAGTCAAAAACTAGATCCAATGGAGAAAACAGATCATACAATCAGACCAAGATGTGCATGTGTGCGGAATTTTGTGGATGGAACTCCTGTTTTGCATGACTCTTCCTTTGATCTATTTTTGAGATTTTGAGTATGGTCATCTTTTCTTTTCTTTTCTTTTCTTCTCCCCTTTTTTTTACATAGCCCATACTTTCTTGCATAATACATATGAAGAGTCATGCTGAAAGAATGGAGTATTTATATGGATGAAAGGCATGTTTTTGCGCAACTTCCAGTGTAGAAGTCGGCACAAATATATGTGGAGTGTTCGTGGTCTTGATCTTAAAAGCATGAAACGAATCTCGCAAGAGTCACAAACAATTTGACAAAGTTCAATGCAAAAACAAGTATCATATGAATAAGGTTCGTCAAAGGTGGCAACATATGGCTCTGGTAGGAATTTAAAGTCACTGAGGAGCTAAGCTATTTTATTTTTGCAAGATAAAATTCCCAAGTATTAGCAGTAAGAAGTAAAGTTGCTTTCATCATACCATATATCCTGACAGATATGAAGGGCTTTCTCATTGGCTTCCGTCGTGCTGATAGCTTCATGGACAGTATGTTGAGCCTTCTCCCTGACAGTGCATCAGTGCCATGCTTTAATAACAGAAGGGCATCTCCAGCTCCTTGGTTTATCATCCCGATGAATGGTTTGTAGTAAGCCGAAAACCATTGATTGTTTATTTGGATCCATCGGCTACACCAATCTTGAATCATCGGCACACTATCACCAAGTCCTTTTATCTTCAACAAGAATCATCGGCTGTTTGATATTGTTTAGCTCTTCAAGCCGATGACATGATTCCTGTGCTGAAATATTCTGTGATCTCGGCCTCCTCCTCATCATCTTCGGTGCTAATTTGTCGGCTTCATCGGCCATACGACATCATTGGCAGCGGCGGCCGTGACATCATCATATTTTTTAGCCATGGCAGCTCTACGTCATTGTCGCCTTAATTGTTCCTGGTAGTATATCGGCGATACCTTTGGCATAATTAGCCTATGTGCCGATGTGCACGCCGATCTTGCTGTACGTATAGGCGCCTCTGACCGTCGGCGTAAATGAAGTTGCCCGACAGTATGGTACCATCATAGCTGCATCGCCTCCACCTGGTTTAACTGGCACTGTCGTTGCTGATCGCGAATTCGAAACGGGTGACGAGAGTATCACGTATCGTGAATATGTCGTTGCCGCATCCTCGCAAATCACCTTGAAAATATGAGCACGAGCAAAAAGCTGTTGTGATGCATCAGCGTGTAATATGGCATCAGCCTCCAGCACCTCAATCCACTTGCTGCCGATGCATACCCCTTGTCTTTGGCCGATGCCTCTAAACGATGAAATCAGTAATTGTGCTCTCCTTTTCAAATCATTATCTTCCCATCGGCTATTGTAGTATTAAATAAGCAGCCGATGAAACATGTGAAACTTCACATAATTAAATACGCTTCGTAGTCTGGAGCATCAGTCAATAAGATGATCAATTTATTTGGCGCAGGACTTCCTGAAAGTGATCGGGTGCTCTAGCCTAAGAGGGGGAGGGAGTGAATTAGGCACTAATAAAAACTTAGACCTATGGCTCCAACTAGTTTGCACAAAACTTAAACTAAAACATGCTATCAAAATGTGCAACTAGGTTGTTCTAGTGTAAAACCCCTATCCCAAAAGAGTTTAGCAACCTATAGCCTTTCCTACCAAGAAACTATTCTATGAAAGTAAAGGCATACAAATTACTAGAATGAAATGCGGAAGCTTAAGGAGCGGGATAGGAGATAGCAAACTCTTGACGCGGGTGTTTATCCCGTGGTTCGGTTAGCCACAAAGACACACCTACATCCATGTTGTTGTAGCACTCACTAAGAGTATTGCTACTCGGCCACCAAGTCTCTTCCGTGAACACAATCACGGTCACCTTGGCCCCGGGTTCCACTAAGGAGCTTCTCCACAAAGGATGGGGGTCTCCACGTCCCCCGCACAAAGGTGTCGTCGCCGCTCCACACCAAGTCGGAGGGTCGATGACGTTGCCGGCGAGCTCCACGCTCCAAGGTGCCGGTGCACCAAGCTCTTGTTTTGGTTCACTAATGAACCACAGCACAAAGGCTCTAAGCCTTGCAAACTCACTCACTAAGAGCTAATCCTTTACACAACACTCTCAAAGTGTGCTAAGGGCTAAGGATATGATCTTGATGCTTTTGTATGGCTTGGAGATGTTCTTGGGTGTGTGTGGGATGTCCAGCAACTCCAGCAATCTTCAAATGGCCGGGGTGAGGCGTATATATAGGCCACCAAGTCTTGTAGCCGTTGCTCCAACGGTTAGCTGAAAATCTGCGTACCACCGGAAGAACCGATGCCTCTTGGCGGGCTAGCGTCGGTTCATCCGGTCACTCATAACACGAAGTAGCCGTTGGACTCCTGTCGGCTGACGCAGAGACCACCGGTTGAACCGATGCTTTGCCGGTTCAACCGGTGCTGAAGGAATCTTCTCCTGGACGCTGACGTCATTACACCGGTGGTATGCACCGATGCACCGTCGGTTGAACCGGTGCTGAAGAAACTTCTTCTGGGCACTTGACATCGTCTCTGGTACAAAGGACTGTCGATGCACCGATGCCCTTTCTTGGACCGTCGGTTCATCCGGTGCCTAAAGGCTGACTTGGCTTCGATTCCATCCTGCACCAAACATCATGGCGTCGGTTCTTCCGATTACCACCGGATGCTCCGATGCCCATGGCGTCGGATCTTCCGGTGCTCCTGATCCGAAGAGCTTTCAGGGCGCTGCCCTGAGACCCGCGAGGTGCTATTTGTTTTCTTCTTGATCACATAGGAGGTGCTATTGCTTTTGTTCTTCCGGTTGGGCTTGGTGTAGATGAGAGAACTCTTGATTGTTAGCTTCTTCTTGTTCTTCTCATCCGAAAGCTTCTTTCTTGGTTGAGGACACTTGTTGGACTTGTGGCCTTCTTTGTGGCACTTAGAGCAAGTCACGGTGGACCCCTTCTCAAGCTTCTTCACCATGTTCTCACGGTTATCTTGAGAAGGTTGGACATTGCTCTCCATGCTTTTGCCCTTCAATCTATACAAGTCTTTCATTAGCCTTTCCACTTCTTACTTGAGCGGAACCCCTGTAGGGGCTGCCCTTCGGGCCTTGCTACGCCTATTTTCTCTTTCTCTTTGTCATCACTTGAACCTAAAAGCCTGAGAATGATCATCTTAACAATCATATTAGTCCAAGTGTTGTGTTGTCATTCGATCACCAAAATCACTCGAAATGGCATAAATGGTGCCATGTTTGTTACAATCTCCCCCTTTTTGGTGATTGATGACAACACAATCAAAGCAAGCATAGATTTGCAAAAATTGACAAATTTAACCACTAGATACCAATTGAAATCAATTGAGAACCGCTTACGCTTGCTTGGATGTTTACCATCATCCAATAATGACTTGGCCTCCCCCTAAAACCATGATTCCCCCTTTGAACCTCCCCTTATGTTGATACTTCTCCCTCATGACTTGATTCACTTAGGTATTTCTCCCCCTTTGGGATATACTTCTTTTCCTTGAGAAAATACCTTGCTTTGATCCACATTTCTCCTCCTTTGGAATCAAATCACCTAAAAGGTCTTGTTCCTAAAAACAAGGTCTTGCAAAACAATATAGCTCAAGAGAAGATTAGTAGCCTAGGGAGTTAGTTCATGATTCATGATCCAATTGTATGATATCAATGAAGATACCAATTGAAAACTATACTATGGTGGATCACAAAATCACGAAACTAGCATGACATGAGCTAAGCTTTCCATAAGTATGTGCACAAAAAGATAATGTGAAAATCAAGTGCACAACTAGAAGTAATAATTAGAAAGCTTAGATCATATCATGCACGGAGGTAGCTCTAAAGTAAATAGGATATGACAAAGATACCAATTTAATTAGTTTAGAACCTTGCATACCTCCGGGGGTTTCTTTGTTTACCTTGCATGTACTAAAAGAAAGTGACTTGCAATCAATTGAAAGTCTTTAAACAAGAAGCACTTGGTACACCAAGGTTAAACAAATGTATGAGCACATAGCCTATGAACTTAGATATGAGCATTTAAGTTCAATAAGCATGACTCAATATGCATGAAAGCACAATTTATTTAACCACTCTTAGAGAGTTATTTGTTCACATTGATCGTGAGAAACATTCTCTTAGAGTGTAAACTCCACGTGAGACTACAAAAGATAAACTTGAAAACATGTTAGTCTCGAAATCACAAGCCATAGGATGAACTCCCCCTAAATGTGTGCAATTAGTGTTTGAATCACCAAGCAAATGTATGCACATTAATTTTGACACAATTAGGAAGTTTACCCTATAGCTTGTGTTCATGGTACACATATGAAATACATACCTTATGAGATGCATGTACCATGAAGGGTGACCTTGTGTAGCTTTCTACACACTTATCAAACCATGTAGGTTGCTCATGGGTTAGAGTCATGACATAAGCAACCCACCATATATAACACTAGGTGATGTAATGCAAACAACCTAGCAAGAGCAATGGAGCTACATGATGCTTGAATTGAAATTTTTAGCTACCATTACCTTATGGGGGACTTGGGCAACAAATGACCAAGTTGTGAGCTTAGCTTCTTTGGCTTGAACCTTCACTTCGACTTGTGAGCTAAGCCTCCAAATCCCCCGAAGCCATTCTTGGGCTTCAAATCTCCTTTGGAACCCACACCATTTGAGGCCCCTTCATATTGATGATGACATCATTGGGCACCCAAATGGAGCGGTTCCAACTCCTTTCTTGCTTCCCAACCTTGTGGGCAACCACCTTGCCATTTGTTTTCTTCTTGATCACATAGGAGGTGCTATTGCTTTTGTTCCTCCGGTTGGGCTTGGTGTAGATGAGAGAACTCTTGATTGTTAGCTTCTTCTTGTTCTTCTCATCCGAAAGCTTCTTTCTTGGTTGAGGACACTTGTTGGACTTGTGGCCTTCTTTGTGGCACTTAGAGCAAGTCACGGTGGACCCATTCTCAAGCTTCTTCACCATGTTCTCACGGTTATCTTGAGAAGGTTGGACATTGCTCTCCATGCTTTTGCCCTTCAATCTATACAAGTCTTTCATGAGTCTTTCCACTTCTTGCTTGAGCGGAACCCCCGTAGGGGCTGCCCTTCGGGCCTTGCTACGCCTATTTTCTCTTTCTCTTTGTCATCACTTGAAACTAAAAGCCTGAGAATGATCATCTTAACAATCATATTAGTCCAAGTGTTGTGTTGTCATTCGATCACCAAAATCACTCGAAATGGCATAAATGGTGCCATGTTCGTTACACTTCCTTTGCACAGGAATAGTTTTCTGAATCCCCAATCCCTTTGGTTTAATCTCGGTACTTGAACCCAGCACATCAGATCCTTGGGTATGTAAGTCATCTGTCCCATTAAGAAAATAATCATTGGTCTTTATTAAATAAACGACCATCAGAAAACAGCGCTTCAAGCTTCATCGGCCATATATGTTCTATCGGTCATCTTTTATTACTCCCATCGGCTCCCTATGTACTCGTGGAAGAAAAGTACATAGCCGATGAAAGCCTTCAGACTCTGGTTTGCTTTCAGCCGATGACAGCGTTACAAAGGAAGATGATGTCGCTTGTTCTCAACTCCCTGCGTCGGCTTTAATCTTCTAATAGCCCTCTCTGAATGTCAATGCCCCCCGAGTTTTATCAGATTGACCACAAATCATGGACGTCGGCATGTCTCCTGCCAACCACTAATCATCACAAGATCTAGCCATCGTTTAGGCCCACTCAAGCTTCTGTTATATCCGGAGATGATGGATTGAAAATTGCACACTAGCAGGATGGGAAAAAACAGCACATACTGGCCGATGTGAACCAAATTGTCGGATCAGTTAGCTATCGATTACCATCTGTCAGCTGACCAGAAACATGTGTAGGTTTGAGTCTCATGCTATTGCGCTCATCGGCCGCGCCACACTATCATTCATAAGAAGAACAAGTGGCCGATGAAAGCTCCCGAATGATTGTTGCCCCATGCACAACTTGAGCAAGAGAAAAAATGTCGCTGTTCAACATTCTAATGAACCAACCATGACCCATACCAGGCGTCCTTGCATGCATGCCCAGCCGATAGCGGAGGGACGAATAAACTCAACGCCAGCTGTCTTCGGCTTCGCGCTGCCCCCTGAGCCGATAAACCAGGCTTTGTCCGATTAGTGCACCGCAATAGGAGACATTTGGCCGCTAAAACGATCTGTTAGTTTTGCTTCACTGGCTCGATATTTTCCACGGGCTGATGTTTCTTTAAGTGCCGGCCAATGATCATCCAGTTTAAATAATTCCATCGGCTAAATATTCCTTCAGAAAAGACCGCTGCACTCCCCCTCCGAATAAACACTTGTGACGAAGACACCCCAGTGATTACTGCTCCTTTAATTTATTTAGCCAATAGTGACGCTCCAATTGCTCTTCAACGTGCTCGATGTCTTCTTCGGTACTTGACTGAATATAATGTGGATCCGATCATCAGCCGTTGAATTTTACTGTAACTATAACTCGACTGATGGTTGCCCCCAGGGTCAATTCCGTTCCGAGGTTGGAAAATATCTATCTTTGCCTTTTACCGATTACGCCGACACAATTGCATCACCTTTCATATATTTATGCTCACATATATCCACCATCGGTCATTGCTTAAAATACCAACGAGAATAGCTAGAGCCGATGACCGTCATGATATTCCTGATCAGAACAAAATATCTGCGTTGATATGCATTGATCTTGTGAAGCTGAAAATAAACCTGACTCTTCAACAATGCCGATACAGATTCTTCCGACCATCTGTCTGACGATAGAACTGTGTACTCATCGTAAACGTATAAAGTATATCGGCTCCCGGAGTCTGGGCGATCATAAACAGTATAGTGCCGATATAGAGCATAACACGTTAGCTGGGGAAGAATCACCTTCTACCTGTTGTCTTTCTCCCTTCAGTTACCCAAAAGAGATATATCAATCGTATTCCACTGTAGAGCTGGCATATATAAAGATGCATCGGCCATCTTTCATAGAACCGACGGATGCATCTGTCTTGGCTATTTTTAGAGCCAAAAGGCCGGTGCAAATCCTGTAGTCTGAATCCAATCTTCTGGTCATCTCATCGGCTTGTGGTAACACCTCATAATGATTAGCCGATGAGGAAATTCAATAGCGAAGCAAATCGGTAAGAGTAAACAACTTTTTCATATTCTACTAGCCTTGGCAGGAGTACGCTAATATAACCCCATCTTTGATATAACCTTTTCATTAATTCCGTTGGTGAAATCCTTGAACCAATCAGCCGATACGCACTATTTGAATTGATCCTTTTGCATGTACATTGGGCCATGTGAATGTTCAACTTTTAGCCGATAGTATCAAACAAATATATTTGCATGCACGGATCCTCTCTCACATCATTTGTGGTCCTCCATAATTAACTCAGCATGCCAAATTAATTCGGATAATATGTAGACGAAAGAATATCTTATCATCTTTTTTCCACCATCGGCCATTCTTGTGTGTAAGAACAACTAATTTAGGCCAGATAGTTTCCTTTAGCATCATGCATGTAGCTTTTGCCCGCCTGGATCCCATGGAAAATAAATTCCAAATGGCCGATACTTCCGGGCAATATTGTTGAGTTCTTGATCACCTGGCTTCCACGAAAAATAAATTCTAAGCAGCCGATATTCCTGGATAATACTTCTGGGAGGTGGGCAATAATTATTCCAAGAAACCATCTTCTTCCCTGCCTCTGGGACCTCCATCCATCCATTGACTACTTCAGGCTGGAAGAATAAAATATTGGCCACTCTTGGCAGACGGCCATCAAGAATAGCAATTTTCATTAATCCAGACCTCTTAGGTTCTTTTTTGACGTATGAGCATAAAGTCAGCTTTATATTTTTTACCCATTCAGTCAAGCTGATTTTAGCCTCTTCCTTCATAATAGCTGGAGCTTCTTCTTCGTGAGGCTTTTCAAAACCATGTTCTTCTCCACATCGGACTTCATCCTTGAATTTGTTGACCGAATTTTGTACTTTATAATTCATGTCTCCTGATTTATCATTTTGACACATTTATTTTCGTTGTCCACTTTGGCCATACAGGATGGAAATAAATCTTTGTTGACCCTCATCGGCAGTACAAACTCTTCCAATTGAGTCTTTTCTTGCCTAATAGCCGATTGGACCTGATGGCGAATTGCTGGCTGAACGACTGTCTGCCAAGTCATGGGTGGCTGAACTACCTCTTGCAACTGATATTTCATGGACTGAAGAACTGATGCTTGCGGCCAACAGCTACCTAACTGTTGGTGTTGATGAGTCATTGGCTGTAGCTGCTGGACCGCTGACCATGATTGCTTATAAGCTATCGGCTGTAGAGCCGATGCATAATATTGATAGCCGCCTGTCTGATACAGCGCACCCGGTGTTTGATGCTGAATTATTGGTTGTTGTGGATGTTGAACTGTTAACCATGGTTGCTGACAGGCCATCAGCTGCGGAGCCGATGCATATTATTGATAACTGCCTATCTGAGCCGATGTTTGATGCTGATAAACCATCGGCTGTGAGGTGTGATAATCAAACTGATGAACAATTTTATCAACATCCACACGTTTGATTGTATTATTCGCCGTGCTCGCCAGGCTGTTAGTCCAGTTGATCATTGCTTGTTTCATAGCTTGCTCGAACATCTCCGTTGGAAAATTCATGATGATAATGTCGTGTCCCACCAAGCGTGCCAAAAGATGTGTTGACGCAAAAATCAACACACTGAAATCCAAAGGCAACTGTTTGCCAAGCTTCGGAAAGTGAACCAAGCGTGCCAGTCAATCTGACCTGTTGATTGACAAGGAGACAGGGTAAATGTTAAATTCGAGGGAATATCGGCTGGATTTCCGAAGATCCCTCACAGGCCGTATCGGCAGGCGCTGTCGATACAGAAAGCGACAAAATTAGCTCGATCAGCCGATTTTGAAATAGACGATCGGCTAGGTCAGCCGATGTGCGCGAGGAGCAATGTAAAGGCTACGAATGTGTAACCTAATCAACGCTATCAAACAATCACCTGGAATGTGAGGCGTCCTTGATCAACTTGAAAGAACCCGTCGGAAAAAAAGAAAAATTGTGAAGTCGCTGAAAAGTAAATTGCAAATAAAAAGTAGGGTTTGTTGATTGATCGTGTGATAAACCTTTCACAATGGATGGGAGTACATATTTATAGCCTAGACAACCTAGCCAGTCACGGTATACCAAACTTACTAAAGAAGAAATATCTAAAAAAGAAAATATTAAGATACATGGATTCTAATTTTTCTTCGGATGTATGCACATGCTGGATTGCCCTTCTCACGCACGTAAGTAATCCTCGTGGCATGCACATAACATGTACTTTTCTTCACACACGTATATACAGCTCCGTCCGCCGTGGAACGTTCCGATCATCATCCATATGCACGTTGTAGCTTCGCATGTGATCCTTGCCGACGTGTACCGGGTGCTGATGTCTTTCTACAAATAGCCTGGGACTTCACTCGAATACTAGCAGCTCTGCATCGGCATATATCATAATATGTGCTAAAATCCGGTGTCAACATAGATTCTCCCATCTTGCCTCGTAACACCTGGCTATCTTTCTCATCTTGCTTTAATCCCAAGGCTGTGTCAATTTTTGGTGTCAACACCTGCTTGCATCCCGGGTATATACTTCCTTCGTACCTTCTTGCATTAACTTGAAATTTCCCTTGCCGCATGTTGACAACCATTATTTTCCATTTTGACCGTCAACTTCTTGGGAATAAATTGAGTTTTGCACCATGTTCCATACATATTTTATCTATTTCTAATAAATTCCACAAGTTTTGGTGGTTTGAGATGTTTTGCAGGATTATGCTCAGAATATGCAAGAAACAACACTAAATGGAGCATCTACAAGATTGGTGAAACATGAATATAAGATGACACCATTATAAACACTATCAAATGCAAAATTTGAAACCTCCATGTCGAAGAGATCGTTGAGATGATCGAATTGGACATTTGGTTCACCTAATTCGGAGTCCGGACGCAAAAGTTATGCAAATTACAAGTTCTGAACTCGTGTTGTAGAGAGGCTGCAGACCGGCCGGCCTCACCCAGGTGGGCCGGCCCGACACCATTGCCAAGCACATCATTCCTTTCCACAAGACCATTAGGGACCCTCCAATGGACCCCTATGCACTGGATATACAAGCAAATACAAAAGATATGACCGAAAGGCCTAGCACATGGATTAAAGGACCCATCTCAGCACTTACAGAGATCTTTTGGCTCGGAGCACCACTATGAACTTCATGCACCCTATGAGCAAGATGTCGGTGAAATGGGAGGCCAAGACGCGCCAAACCCAGGCCGGCCAGCCTACAAATTTAAGCTTTGAACCAACGCAACCATCCACCATTATCTAGAGAGGATCAGAAGCGTCCACGAGAATGTCGGCGCCAAACAGAGGAAATCCCAGGCAGGCCGACCTAGGAGAGTCTGGCCGGCCCCACTTTGCAGCGTCTTGAACTCATCTTCGCATGGAAGTTAAGTCAACCGACCCTCTTACTTACAACCGACGCCTCGGCCAAATATCGACCTCTAGATAGTATAAATAGGCCCCCCATCCTCACTTGTGAGACACACACCAACGAGTTCTCTTTTCTCATTGTTAGTTTCTAGAGTAGGTTAGGTAGTCTAGGAGTTAGAGTCGAGTCGAGATTGTCTCGGAATTCCGGAGTCGTCATCGAAAGTCGGGTATAAGCTCCTGTATCTTTTCCTTTGACTTTTATCAATATAATTTATCTTCTTTATCTTTTCGAGTCAGCTTTACCTTCCACATTTATTTATCTTCCCGAGTTATCTTGCTTGTGTGCAGAAGTTCATTCCTCTAGCCTAGGCTTTGTTATCTTTCTTGTTTATCGGGATCTTACCTTACGGGTTTTCTCGCCACGACTAGGGAACTCAAGTTAGGTCCCTAGGTTGAGGGGGGATTTCTCTTGTTCGCGACAAGAGAAATCCTAACACCGAGTACGACGTGGTGTCTGAGCTTAGTATTAGCTAGAATGTGTGTTCCACCCCACGATACCATTGTGGTAGGCGGCAGGTGGTGACAGCCTTGTTCGTCCCTTGTAGTCCACCACATTCGGGTGTTTTCATATCAGTAGTTGTAGGTTGCCGTTTGTTGGGTATTTTAGCGTCACGAATAAATCCGCAAGCGCACGGATACCATTGTAGCTTTCACCTCAGAGTATTCCAAGGGTTATTGAATCCACAGGGAATGTGTGTGCACTCTCTTCTATTCTAATCGGTCCAAGAACACACCAAGATAGGTAGAAGGGTAGAGAGGATTCCTAAGATAGTGCTACTGCTGAGTTAAATGTCGATCTCTCGGGCCCAATACTCGCTTCGGGGACCGGCTTACAACTGGTCTGCCAGTCGACTCCGGCAAACAGCTCTACGCTATATCCGAACGTGGAGGATTACGAAGGACCAATAGGGCTGTCACCACCTATGGCCTACCTCTAACAAACCGTGGGATATAAGGCAAACGAAGGATAACCCATAGCCTAGACACCACACCTATGCTATTGATTACTACTGTAGTCTAACTACATATGGATCCCCGTAGTAAACTACAGCACTCTGTACGAATACAGAGTGACGAACCCGCGAGTAAGAGAATTGATCTCACTCAACTACAAGCACTACTAGCATCTACTATACCAAGTAAAATACTAGAGATAGGAACCACGAATACTTACTAAATACCAAAGAATGTAGCAGCATCCGTAGAGGTACAAGCTAGGGTAGAGTACCGACACCTCGGCACTTCTCCCGAACTACTCCTCACTCTCGTAGAGGTACAAAATGGAGAAGAGCGCTGAAGACCAGCGCCCCTCCTATGTACCTCTACCCTCTCCCTAAACTAGGAAGCTCTAAACCAAAGAGGAGGCTTGGATGAGCACTTGATGGATGTGAAACTCCACTTGGTGGTGTGTCTCAAATGGAAACCCTCCCTTCATATATATAGGAGGGAGCCACGGGCAGCATGGCGTCCTTCAGCAGCTAATCCTCCAAGAACCGACCTAGGGGACCTATGAGGAGGCGACACATGGCTTGGATGAGGCGGTGGGACCCACGAGCCAGGTCGGCCGACCTGTAGGTCGGTCGGCCTATCCGAGGCTCCAACCGCCCCCAGCTTCGTCCAGCAAGCTGTCCTGGGCTTCCTTGTCCTAACCCCATGGGTCTTGGCCTGTCCTAAGCTGGTTTGCTTGGGTGCATGGGCTTGTTTTGATCCAATTGAGCTTGACTCGAGTTCTCTGATTGGTTGCGCATGTTGCCTTGATCTGTGGAGTGTGTTTCCCTGCTCATGAAGTGTGTTTTCTCTCTTAATTCACCTGCATACAAATATTTAAAAACACTCGTAGAAATGGTCAGTTATAAACCCCTACCACTATGTTGATGTTTACAATTTATGTATTTATGCAGGAGTTGACGGCCTAGATTTGGTACTTAAGAGCCGTCAACACCGTTGGACTCCCCTCTCATCCCTTTCTGAAGTCCTTTCTCTTCCAGCCGCCGAAGTAAGCTCTAGGTTCCCGATAACTATTTAGAAGCAAGGTTTAGTTTAGAGAGGCTAGCTCGATAGTTTAGAAATGTTTTAGGAGTCTTTCTCGCTCGTTGTCCTCCCAGCTGCTTACCTCTCTAAGGATTAGTCTCCTGTGTCAGATGGTCATCATTGGCCATTATCTTATCTTATCTATCAGGCTTACCCCCACTAAGTTAGTCAGTTGATATCTCTAGTAAAATTTGTCATTCGATTCTTCGATACTCTTTTCCATAGTGCTTCCTTGAGGAAAATTACGATACCCTGGAATACTCAAAGGTGAAGTGCTACAACAGTGATTCTGTGTGCTTGCGGAATTGATATTCTTTTGGGCATAAGAAACACCAACACCGCATCATTTGGCTCATCTTTTTATTATTTCTCCACGGCAGGCACCACTAATCAGTGAGTTTAGCAGATTACTGACACAACCTTCATCACCACCTTCACTGAAATTGCAAGCATCATCTTCTATAGATTCAGTAGCACGAACGGTTTTGATTTTTATGAAATCCTAGTCGAACCCTCTACGAATCAAGTGCTCTTCAACCTCATCCTTGGTTCTGTATGCCATTCCTCGACACTTGACACATGGACATGTTGTTGTCTCTCCTTCATATGTTACTTCAAAGGTATGTTCAATGAATTTCTGAACCCCAACTTCCCAAGCAGGATCTCTATTAGGAAAAAGCATCCAACTATAATCTTCGCGTGACATATTGCAAAATCTTGGCAAAGTAACCTTTTCGAAACAGTGCTAATAAGGATTATTAATTACAAGAACAAAACACGATGGATAGACTATGCACATTTGACGATCGATGTATATACCTTTCAATTAATGAGGGATCCAGCTAAGATCGATTCCCCCTGGAATCTATTCTTCAGCGACCTGGGGGCCTGCTGTGGGGTAGCTAGGGCTGAACAGCGCGTCGATCAATTTCCTCGCCGGCCCTAGATGCTAGCATTGCCGTGGGGATCGTATAATAATAAGTTCCGTAGCCTCAGGGTTTTGTGTGGGCCAATTGCTTTGGTCGTTGCTATATCCTAGCCTTGTTGCAACAATTTCTCATTTTGTTGCAATACCTAATCCTTGTTGCAACGACCCTTCGGCTCGTTTCCATAACTCCTAGCTCAACTGCAATGACAATTAAATCATTGCAATACAGTTACCACATTGCAACGCCTTTGCTTCGCATTGCTATATGTAACCTTCCATTCCCAACAATCTGGTTTGTGTCACAATATCTATGTTCCCTTTTGCAACAACAAAGATTAGTGTTGCCATAATAGGAACTCTATTGCAACAACAGGGAATACTAATAGCAACGATTCATTTTGGTTGTGACATTGTCACAAATGGCAATTAATCCAAGCAACGTTGCTATATCCTCACTCTAAATGCAACATTTATTATTTGGTCGCAAATACCTCACCTTGTTGCAGCGATTACAATTTTAATTGCAACGCTAAACTTTTCTTGGCAACAAGTCAACCTAATGCAATGAAATACGACTGTCGTTGCGCTAAACCTACGTATCGCAACAAAAATCAGGGTGTCGCAATAAAAACTGATCGCATTAGTAATTTTATATGGTAGTGGTCATCCCTCCACGCGTCCCCCCTCTGAGCGCCCCCCCCCCCACCATGGAAGGAGATGGCTACAACGGCAATGTTTGAGCCTCGCAGGACTCCTTCGCCGACGCCAACGCGTGGAGCTCGCAAGTGGCCGCAGCAGAGGGGTTTCCGGGACTTGCCGCAAGAGGAGCCAAAGGCAGGCCGACCGGCCTCCATCAGGCTGGCCGGACTAGCATGTGCACGCATTGAAGTCAAGCAACCCACACTGACACAAGGAGAAGATCAAAGACGTCTGGGAGAAGGCGGTGGCCAAGTGGTACCACCCCTAGGCCTAGGGGAGGCTGGCTAGCCCCACTTGGAAGCCTCTTGAGCTGGGTCTTCGCGTGGAAGTTATGTGCACCGACTACACTTGCATACCACTGATGCCAACTATTTTACAGGCCAGGAACCGACCATGGAGCACTATAAATAGAACCCCATCCATCACTTGTAACACACACAAAAGGAGCTCATTCTCTCTTCACTTTCTAGAGTAGGTTAGTAGTTTGGGAGTTAGAGTCGAGTCGAGCTAGCCACGGGATTTTGGAATCGTCGAAAGTCTGGTAACTTTATTAATATAAGTCATTTTCTGTACTTCTCTGATTCATCTTTACTTTCGGCATTTATTTATCTTTTCGAGTGTTAGCTTGTGCACGGAAGTAAGTTTCCCTGTAGTATTAGGCTAAGTTATCTCTCTTGTTTTCGGAAGCTTATCTTACGGGTTTTCTCACCCGGACTAGAGAATTCAAGTTAGTTCTCTAGGTTGAGAGGGATTTCTCTTGAAGGCCTGAAGAAAAATCCGAACACCAAGTACAGATGTGGTGTATGAGTTCAGTGTTAGCTAGAAAGTGTGTTCCACCGCACGGTACCGTTATGGTAGGCGGCAGGTGGTGATAGCCCTATCCGTCCCTTGTAGTCCACCACGTTCGGATGCTTTCGTAGCAATAGTTGCCGACTGCCGTTGGGCTCTCTTCTCATCCTAGTCTGAGTCCTTCCCTGAGGCCACCGAAGTAAGCTTTGGCTTCCCGAAGACTAGTTAGAAGTTTAGTCTGATCTAGAGAGGCTAGCTCGATAGTTCATAAGTGTATCAAGTTTCTTATCTCGCTCGTTGTCCTTCTAGCTACTACCTCTCTAAGGAGTTGAGCCTCCGTGTGTCATTTAGTCTTTGTCTGGCCATTTATCTTATCTACCTATCTGTCTTACCCCCGTCAAGTTAGTTGGCTGATTGAAACAATATAGTTACCATTTGATTTATGATACTCTTTACCCATAGTGCTTCCATGAGGAAAATTACGATACCCTGGAATACTCTAAGGTGAAGTGCTACAGCGCTGATTCTGTGCGCTTGCAGAATTAACATTCTATTGGGTATAAGAAACGCCAATAGTTGCCTGGTAGACCAGATGTAAACCGGTGCTCGAAGCGAGTATTGCGCCTGAATGATCGACCTTTAACTCAGCTATAGTGCTATCTTAGAAAGGGAACATATCAGGTGCAAACCAACCTCTCCGTGCACATACAAACTTTAATCTGGGCCATGGATCAACATTCAAGGGGGCGCGCAGAGGAAGTGGGAGGGGGGATTTGCAAAAGTGTGATTACCTAATCCAAGGGTGGGTGGTTAATTATAAAATTACTCAATTCCCCCATGCCCTTGGATGTTGATCTGGTAGCCCAGATTGAAGTTTGCATGGTTTGCACTGAGAGGTTGGTTTGCATCTGATATATTCCCTCTTAGGAATCCTCTCTACCCTTGCCACCTGTTTTGGTATGTCCTTGGATTGACTAGAATAGAAGTTAGTGCACACACGTTCCCTTGGATTCGATAACCCTTGGAATACTCTGAGGTGAAAGTTATGACGGTATCCGTGTGCTTGCGGATTTATTCGTGATGCTAAAATACCCAACAAGCTTTCTGGCGCCGTTGCCGGGAAACGGTCGTTGTATCTATCTTCTTACCTAGTCGTCCTCGTATCTTTTCCTTTTCTTTCCTTCAACCTTTACCCCTGCTACCCATGGAGAAGTTGTCCTTTAAAAGCTTCTCTATCCTACGAATTTATTCTGTACCATTTTTAATTTTCTTTCTGCTACATTTACCTCCACTACCACGAAGTAGCCTTCTATCCAAGACTTTTCTGCTCCTATGGGCGAGTTCCTAGAGTCACCACCATCTGAACACTTAATTCTTTCATCCGAATATGAACTCCGTCCCGACATTATTGCTATGGTTTGGGAGCTTTCCTTCTCTAGGTCAAGTACCGAAGACCCAGACTGCCATCTGTGTGGGGTTCGAGCTGCTATGTTCGCGCCTTGCTTCTGCGAGCATGCCACTAGATGTCCTCATGTGGATGTTGTTCCCCTTCTCTCTTAATGGGAAGGCTGAGCAATGGTACATGCCTGCAGCAGGCTATGCGAATGGTAGCTAGGGCCACATCAAAAGAACATTGTGTATTTTTTTTCTTTTGGCAGAATGAGAAGGAAACTTTAGGCGCAGCATGGGCTAGATTTTCACTTTTAGTGTAATCTGACCCTATGTTGAGGCTCGCTAATGACTCATTTCAAGCGTCACCTGGAGCCTGAAATCATGAGAACAAAGTCCCGTACTTGCCTATGTTATCCAGAAAGAGTCAATTCCACATTTTCTCTTAGAAGTATTGCTACATTGGAATTCGGGTAGAAATGCAGGTAAAATAGGCTTCAACCGCCAAGATACAAACCCGACCATTAGAGCAAGCCATCAGCTCTTGCATGAGCGTATGAAAGACGAGCGTCAACACTAGTGGTAGGAGTTATTGCTAACAAATTCCACAAAGTGATGGTGTACATTTATGTGCAGGTTGCCTATGCTTGGAAATGAGAGGAGAATGCACCCCAAAAGCAAGGTGACACATTGTTGATCCGAGGCAACATCTTCTTGATGAATCAGACACGTCCACAAATATCAACAGGCCCACCAGAGCACCCAAACTGACTCAAGACAAGCCCATACCCATATATATGACATGGGGGCCCTCCTAGCTGCCTTCTGACCAAAGACCGGGCCAAACGGACCCAGCCCACGGTCGGCCGACCATGTGGTGGCGGCCCACGGGCCCCACCGACTCTCAGTGACACATGGCGTCTTGTGGTTGGTGCTCCATGGTGGTTTGGCTTCATTCCCGGGCGAGATGAGGGTGGTTCCCTCCTATAAATACAAGGGGAGGGCACCAAATAAAGACACGCCACACCACACATCACTCACCATCAAGTGTAGAGCCTCTCTAGCTTGTATTTAGTAGGGGAGAGGGGTAGAGGTACTCAGGAGGGGCACCAGAAATGGAGCTCTTCTCCAATTTGTACCTCTACAAGAGCGTGAGGAGGAGTCGAGGGGAAGTGCCGGGCTTGTCGGCACTCTTCTCCGCTTGTACCTCGACGGATGCTTATTCGGTTGTAAGTATTTGAGACTTCCTTATTTAGAATTAGAGTTTCGATTGCAAGTTATTATATCTAACTTATATAACTTGAGTGTATGCTTAGAGAGTAGCATTTGACTCTAGAGTTGAGCTCCTGATAGAAAAGGACAACCCTGATCGCCTCTAGAGTTAGTAGGGAATAGCGTAGACGTGGTGTCTAGGCCGGACTATATGTTGGGTATTTTAGCGTCACGAATAAATCCGCAAGCACACGGATACCGTTGTAGTTTTCGGCTCAGAGTATTCCAAGGGTTATCGAATCCACAGGGAACGTGTGTGAGTATTCCAAGGGTTATCGAATCCACAGGGAACGTGTGTGCACTCTCTTCTATTCTAATCGGTCCAAGGACACACCAAGATAGGTAGAGGGATAGAGAGAATTCCTAAGATAGTGCTACTGCTGAGTTTAAAGGTCGATCTCTCGGGCACAATACTCGCTTCGGGCACCGGCTTACAACTAGTCTGCCAGTCGACTCCGGCCAATAGCTCTACGCTATATCCGAACATGGAGGATTATGAAGGACCAATAGGGCTGTCACCACCTACGACCTACCTCTAACAAACCGTGGGATATAAGGCAAATGAAGGACAACCCTTAGCCCAGACACCACGTCTACGCTATTGATTACTACTGCAGTCTAACTACGTATGGATCCCCGTAGTAAACTACAGCACTCTATACGAATACAGAGCGACGAATCCGCGAGTAAGAGAACTGATCTCACTCAACTACAAGCACTACTAGCATCTACTATACCAAGTAAAATACTAGAGATTGGAACCACGAATACTTACTAAATACTGAAGAATGTACCAGCATCCGTAGAGGTACAAGCTGGGAGTAGAATGCCGACACCCCGGCACTTCTCCCGAACTACTCCCTCACTCTCGTAGAGGTACAAAATGGAGAAGAGCGCTGAATACTGGCGCCCCTCCTGAGTACCTCTACCCTCTCCCTAATCTAACACAACTCTAATGCAAGAGGAGGCTTGAGAGAGCACTTGGTGAGATGTCTTCAAATGGAACCCCTCCCCTCATATTTATAGAGGGTGTACATGGTGCTTTCGGCCGAGGATTGCAGCTCTATCCCCTAGAACTGACCTTGGGAGCCAGTGAGGAGCTGCCACAAATCAAAGATGAGGCGGTGGGGCCCATGGGCTAGGTCGGCCAACCTAGCTGGTCGGCCGGCCTGCCCGGGGCTCCAACCGCCCCCAAACTTGATATTTGGGCTGTCCTGGTGTCCCTTGTCCTAAACCCATGGGGCATGGCCTATCCTATGCTTGTTTGCTTGGGTATTTGGGCTTGTTTTGATCCGTTTCAGCCTGAATCTCATGCTCTGATTGGTTTCGCCTTTTGCCTTGAACTAAGAAGTGTGTTTTCAGCCTTATTTCGCCTACATACAAATAATTACCAACACTCGTGGAAATGGTCAGTAATAAACCCCTACCACTATGTTGATGTTTGCATTTCATGTGTTTATGCAGGAGTTGATGGCCTAGATTTGGTACTTAAGAGCCGTCAACAACTCCCCCACACTTAGCCTTTGCTCGTCCTCGAGTAAAGCAGAAAGGACTAAGGTGGAACATGACTTCCAAAGGTATGAAGCGAGCATAAGAGATATTCCAACTCATACCTTGCACTTGTGAACTTTGGAGTGTCTATCATGTCATCTTGGGTAGTTGAGGCATGGAACGGTATTGAATCAAGTCACTTCTGCTCCTCATGTCAAGTAACTTGGGATTTTTCAATAAAGTTTCAAAACAAACCTTGCTTAGCTACTCATTTGATTCTCTCAGATCGCTCGATGTGTATGTGTCCTTACCAGGGCATTTAACTTGCCTTTTCTTCATCCTACTTCTAATGATGGCTATATGTGGAGCTCAAGGTAGGGTATGAAGGATAAGGCATACTTGTATCACATGTATTGCAAAGTCAAAAACCGGATCCAAAGAGAAAAACAAGTCATACAATCAGATCAAGATGTGCACGTGCATGGATTGTGGTGGATGGAATGGAAACTCCTTTTGTATGATCTCTCTCCCTATATAAATTCTTTTGAGAGCATGGCTATCTCTTTTTTTCTTTTTTTTCATGGACCTTCACGTGCCCACATTTTTTTCTTTCTTTTTTTTCAATACTTGGACCTTCATGTGTCCATATTTTTTTTCTCGATAGCCCATGCCTCTTTTTTTTTAACAAAAACTGGAGAGAGAGACCAACACATATACTGGAGCATTCATTTTGTGAAATGAGTGAATGGTACAATGCTAACTTCTCAAAGAAGCATAGCAAGGGGGTATATGGTGTGCACGTTGTTGGCGCTCCTTAAGTATCCATTTTATCCCTTATTTAACTTTGATAATGGCATGAATTTAATATCAAAATCACTAACCATCCTAACCTCGGCCCAATTATTGGTCGTTTTCGCGTTTGCACATATATTTTGGAGGTACTTCGTTTTTGCAGGGTTTTTGACCAATTTTGGAGCATGAAATGACGAGGCCCACGATCACGCGATGACACGAAGAAAGATAAAGGCCAAAGCCCGAACAAAGGACCGAAGGCCATGATGATTAGAGGCCCGTTTGTGCACATCCACCCTCCAATGAAGCCCAAAGGACAAAGCCCACAAGATAAGATCAAGATACTTCGGGGTTAAGTAAAGCAAAGAGAGATTTAAGGAAGGATTTTCCATCCTATCCTTTTCCTCGAAGAAATCTCGAAGATAACGACGTCTAAAGGGGTGCAATCGTGAAAGGCATAAACTTTAGAAGACTCCAGGAGACTTGGGGAGAAAGGAGGACACGAGGCGGCAAAGAAATGGGCCAGGCCGGCCGGCCTGGGTCCATTGGGCCGGCCGGCCCAGCCCCTTTTTGTGGCGGTTCGGCCTCCCCTTTGACCTAGGGTTTCCTGAGGCTATTTAAAGATCCCTCCCCAAGGTTCACGAGGAGATCAATTCGCGAGACGATGCCAAGGAGCAGTGAAGATAGAGGGACACCTCTCGGAGAGCCGAGGGTCGTGCTAGTTGTCTAGGGTTTGCCCTAGCCAACGTGGGAACCTTGCAAGGAAGACCTCATCGGAGTTCTGGAGCAAGGATCATCAAGATCAAGGTAGGGTCCCGGTTGTGATCTTGTGATGTACAATCATTCATGGTGAAGTTATTTGTGATTCCAAATGTTTAGCGACCATGTTCTCTCTTTCGATTTCGTTGTTTTCTTTGGGTTTGCTTCATCCTAGATCTATTATCGAGATAGATCGCTTAGCATGATGCAATTCACTTTCTGTTTTATTTATTTTAGCATGTGTGCAATTCGCTTTCTTTTGCTTTCATCACCATGATAACTAAATGCATCACCCACGCTTTAATGTTATGGTTAGTAATGATGATAGAAAGTTTGAGCCATGATAAAATATGATGATCGTTGCCGCCTTGTCTACTTTCTTGTGCTTGGTTTATGCATGATTAAACTAATGCTCTCTCTAACATGATCTGAAAATTAATTAAATGCCGGCTAATTCAATTGTGGAGGTTATGATAAATTAAGACCCATATCTTTTATTCTTGCTCTCTTACTTAAGCTTGTCAAGGAAAATTTAATTTGGATTTAATTTTGAGCTAACCTTGTCAATGATACCTTTTGCAATTGCTCTACCCTTCTACAAGCTTAAATGATATATCATAACAAACCAAAGAACAAGAATTATTTTCAGGTGAATTAATTCAGGATTTATCTTCTTTGGTACGAGACTAAGAAGCTGACCATTCCGTATTTTTGTGTACCTCTCTTTTGCTAGCCATTCTATCAATCCATTGTGAGTTTCTATACCAGGAACATCGCAAACCTCGCTGGATATCCACCCTTAACCAAAAACATCTTTTTGTGAAACACCTCCTTGACAACAACCTATATATTGAGCATATATTTTTATTTCAACGGCAAAACAGTGGAATCAAGAGCAAAATTCAGTAAAACATAAGCTTGGGAAGCATCAAAGAGTTCGTAGAAGAAAAATCCGAAAAAGTGGAGGCCTACAGGAAGTAGGCCGGCCGGCCCAACACCCCTAGGCCGGCCGGCCTGCCCCTTTTCCTCCTCTGTTGGCTTCAATCTTTCATGAGGAGATTGTCCCTTGAATTCCAAAGTTGAGTCCAGAGAATTGATAAAGGTTTTGTGCACTCACTCCATCAAGTTATCATCACTTCATTGCTTGAGGACAAGCAAGCGTTCAAGCATGGGGGGAGGTGGAGTAAGTGCATTGTGTTGCCAACAGTTCTGAGGAGCAAAAAGAAAGAAAGAAAAAAAAGGGAGAGAAAAAAAAGAAAAAAATAAATGATGATGAAAAGCTCCTCGGTTCCTTTAGCTTCATTAAACTCCAGGTACTTTGAAGATTATTCTATACTCAATTATTCCAACCATGTGCAATCCGATAACAAGGACTTCAGTTGTGCCTTGGGATCAACCGTTGCCATTTGCACATGTCGACTATCTGAAGTGTGTGTTCCATTCTCTCCCTCTCCATAAAGAAATTATTTTCCAATGGTCTTTTTGACGAGTCTCGGTAAATCCACAAGAAGTAATTTTTTTTTTGATAATATCTTGATTATAATATCTTTTGTTAGGACTAACCTTTCCAGAGCTCCAGATAAAGCCTCACACATACATATGAGAGAGAGAAAGGAGACAGTTCTAGCAAGTTTGAGAGACAAGATGAGCTGAGAGTTTCCATGAGCAAATTGCAATGAGGTTTAAATTATTGATCTTGGTTTAGCATTACTTATGGAACTTACTTTCTTAATTCTAAGACTTGTTTAATTTTGAGAGCATGTGCTTAATAATTGTGGGGAAGCATTTAACTTGTATCTACCTTCCACATTGAAAAAGCTGATTACAACTTGAACTATTAAACTGCAAAATATTTTTTGGGAGCATTGTATTTTCTCGTGTATGATCAAGTACAGGGATTGGACACTGAAAGGCAATGCTGATTTTTATCAAAAACTTACTCGAGAACGAGCAAGGTTTAAGCATGGGGGGAATGTTGGTGCTCCTAATGTATCCATTTTATCCCCTGTTTAACTTTGATAATGGCATGAATTTAATATCAAAATCACTAACCATCCTAACCTCGGCCCAATTATTGGTCGTTTTCGCGTTTGCACATATATTTTGGAGGTACTTCGTTTTTGCAGGTTTTTGACCAATTTTGGAGCATGAAATGACGACGCCCACGATCACGTGTTGACACGAAGAAAGATAAAGGCCAAAGCCCGAATAAAGGACCGAAGGCCATGATGATTAGAGACTCGTTCGTGCACATCCACCCTCCAATGAAGCCCAAAGGACAAAGCCCAGAAGATAAGATCAAGATACTTCGGCGTTAAGCAAAGCAAAGAGAGATTTAAGGAAGGATTTTCCATCCTATCCTTTTCCTCGAAGAAATCTCGAAGATAACGACGTCTAATGGGGTGCAATCGTGAAAGGCATAAACTCTAGAAGACTCCAGGAGACTTAGGGAGAAAGGAGGACACGAGGCGGCGAAGAAATGGGCTAGGCCGGCCGGCCTGGGTCAATTGGGCCGGCCGGCCCAGCCCCTTTTTGTGGCGGTTCGGCCTCTCCTTTGACCAAGGGTTTCCTGAGGCTATTTAAAGACCCCTCCCCAAGGTTCACGGGGAGATCAATTCGCGAGACGACGACAAGGAGCAGAGAAGATAGAGGGACACCTCTCGTAGAGCCGAGGGTCGTGCTAGTTGTCTAGGGTTTGCCCTAGCCGGCGTGGGAACCTTGCAAGGAAGGCCACATTGGAGTTCTGGAGCTAGGATCATCAAGATCAAGGTAGGGCCCCAGTTGTGATCTTGTGATGTACAATCATTCATGGTGAAGTTATTTGTGATTCCGAATGTTTAGCGACCATGTTCTCTCTTTCGAATTCGTTCTTTTCTTTGGGTTTGCTTCATCCTAGATCTATTATCGAGATAGATCGCTTAGCATGATCTTGTAGTCATGGTGGCTAGAGGTTCATGGCGGAACTACCAAAGGGGGTTCGACTTGCTTCAGGGTACTTTCGTCCAAAGGGGGGCGTCGTGACAGGGCGTTGCCACTGAGTAGGTGGGATATCGAGGGATCGGATTGGAGATTTTGAGTTTAAAGATGCTTTTTCATTGAGATTCACATTTATCTTACTTCACTACATCTAGCTGGAACTACAACATATGCATGATCTAGGTGATCTAGATTGGTTATCTCTGACTTTCTCTTGCTACCTTCGGTGTTTGTCGTTTTTAGTAGATTAGATTCGTTTTTCACCATCTCAACACAAAGGAATTTCTATGCTAGTAGATTGTTTCTTGTATCTTTGGTTCCGTGGATTGATAAACCTTGGGGGAATACTCTAAGGGAAAAGCTACACGAACCGTGCGCTTGCGGTATACAAATCGGGGGCGCTAAGGAGCATCAACACACGTGAATCTTGATCATGAGAGCATGAAAAGAATTCTCTCAAGGGTCACAATAATTTTACAAAGCTCAATGCAAAAACAAGCAACATATGTGTATATGGTTCTCAAGAAGTATCATCATATGACTTTGGTAGGACTTTGGCAAATCAAAGAGGAGCTTCGCAAAGGGTTTTCCAAATTTTTAAATAAATTTCCCAAGCACTTAAACAATAAAGAGCGAAAATCATATAATTCAAATCATATCTCAAACATCAACTACTTAGATAAGCATGCTTTCCTAAGGATTTTTGTTCACAAGCATCAAGGTGATAATCATGGAATAAAACATATGCAAGCCTACCATAGGAAACATGTAGAGCAGGAGCAACACACTGATTCTTGAGTTTGATTTTAGTGAGTAAGATTTAAAAACCATTCAAACTCATGAATCAAAGAGAGTTGAGAGGTAGAGGATGCACATACTATCGCTCTTTAAGAAGGTGGGGATCAAGGCAATGGTGATTCAGCCAAACCACTAGGTGGCTGGCTGAATTTGGTGTCCTTGTCTTGTCTCTTGTCATGTTGGTGTAGACGATGTTGTGCGATGCATCTGTGGGAGGTCTCGAATGTGTATGACAATAATGATATTGAGAGATCTCCCCCACACTTATACTTGTATCTGGTGCTATATTCAACGAGATAATGGAAACAAAATAATGGCTCTGCGGGTTTTAAGAACCAGGGAGCTCTAGAATTTATTCAAACTAAAATTTACTCTCACCATGAGACTTACTCTGGCGATCCTCGGGCGACCTCCTGGCAGGGCTTTGTTTAATGTCAAAAGCAGGACATTGAGAGTACTTACCTTGGCATTTCTGCATGTGACGATCTGGGAGTCGGGCGACTCCCCCACACTTATTCATTTGCCTGCATTTTATTGGGGGACAAAACAAAACAACAAGGACCCTAGGATGATGAAGGTTACCTAGTCAATCTATTTGGAAGATTGAGTTCAAGGCTAGGTTTCTTCAATGAAATTAATCACATCATACTCTTTATTATCAGGTTCTAGGAAGATTTTTAAACGATGACCATTTACCTTGAAGATCTTACCATCGTCATCTTGGAGTGTGATTGCTCCATGTGGCGCGGCTTCAACGACAGAGTACGGTCCTTCCCATTTGCTCCGAAGCTTCCCGTGTCCGAACAATTTGATCCTGGAATTAAAGAGTAATACCTTATCTCCTGGTTTGAATTCTTTCTGCTTGATCCTTTTGTTGTGCCACTTTTTGGTCTTCTCCTTGTAGATCTTGGCACTATGATATGCTTTGTCCCTCCATTCTTCCAGCTCTGATAGTTGTTGCTTCCTGCGCATTCCGGCTTTTTGAAAATTCATGTTGAATTTCTGGATTGCCTAGTGCGCCCTATGCTCTAGTTCAACGGGTAAGTGGCAAGTTTTCCCGTACACTAGCTGATAGGGTGACATGCCTATCGGTGTTTTGTAGGCAGTACGATATGCCCAAAGTGCATCTGGTAGCTTCATCTTCCATGATTTTCCCATTTCGTGAACCGTCTTTTGTAGAATGTTCTTGATTTGCTTGTTCGACGTTTCTGCTTGGCCACTCGTCTGGGGATGATATGGAGTTGCAATATTGTGTTGTGCCCCAAGCTCTTTCAGGAAGTTTTGGAAGGTCTTGTCAATGAAGTGTGACCCTCCATCACTTATCACCATTCTTGGTGTCCCAAAACGAGGAAAGTTGATCTCGTGAAACATCTTTCGAGCATGCTTGGAGTCAGCAGCATGGCATGTCTTTGCTTCTACCCACTTGGACACATAGTCGACCACCACGAGGATGTATCATAGGACTTTGGGAAGGGTCCCATGAAGTCGATGCCCCATACATCAAATATTTCTATCTAGAGATTGTTTTGCAAGGGCATTGCATCTCGTGCGGTGATTCCACCATGCAGTTGGCATCTCCAACATCTTCGAACGAAATCTTTGGTATCTTCATACATGGTTGGCCAAAAGAATCCGCTCTGCCAGATCTTCGCTTGAGTACAAAATACACCATAGTGTCCCCCATATGGTGTTGCATGGCATTTCTCAATGATCCTTGTTCCTTCAGCTGCTGGTACAAACCTTCTCAGCAAACCATCAGAACAAACTCTGTAGAGATACGGATCATCCCACAAGTGTAGTCTACTTTCATAGATCAACTTTCCCTTATTTTCTCCTGGTGGTACATATCCTGAAACCATAAAGTTTACAATGTTTGCATACCAGGGGGTGGAGTCCGTTACCTTCATAAGCATGTCATCCCGAAGGAAATCATTTATCGGTAGTTCTTGCGTGTTAGTACAATGCATATGCGACAAATGATCTGCAACAGAGTTTTCTACTCCTTTTTTATCTTTTATTTCAAGGTCAAATTCTTGGAGAGAAGGATCCATCGTATCAAGCGGGGTTTAGCATCTTTCTTAGTAAGCAGATATTTCAATGCAGCATGATCGGTGTAAACAACGATCTTAGCTCCTACTAAGTAAGATCTTGTGACACCCCGGTCTACAGATAGTACAGGAGGATTTGAGAATCTCTCAGACGAGGCAGAAGAGTTATGCTATAGATCCTTTTTTTGGATTTATGTAACACCTATCTAGAGTTAGCAGCAGTGATGCAAGGGCAGTGTTGTCTAAATAAGATAGAACCTTACATAGTGGGGTTTTCTCTCTTCCTTGACCTTACCGATCTGTGTTTCCTCTTTACCCCAGCTCAGATGTCAGCTGAACAAAACAACCTTGGAGACAGTGCAATGGGTGATGGTGTTCATGCAACAGTTTCCGTGGAGCAGCCGATAACGGTACAAGATCAGTCGTCGCAAACAACATACCACCCGAAGAATGGTGAGAAAGCTTGCCCGTGTTAACAATTCTATGGTGTTCCTTGTCGTCAAGTTCGTGCGACTGAAGATGAAGCCACAACTAGGAGGAACCAGAGGTTGTTCTCCAGTACAAAGAGAAAAATGTCTCATCAATAGCAGCTAGCTGAGGATTCCCTTTTCCTCAACTCCCCATCGGCCGATGAGCTACAGACCATCCAGAAGAGAAAGGATCCTGAGTACTCTAGAGATACACAGGTCAAGAACCAAGCACTCTATGATTATGTTGATGGGTTGACTATCACTATTAATTCAACCAAGTAGCGCCATTCACCACCACCGCATGTGCTACAAATGCGAGCAAAAAGGTCATTATGCCAAAACTTGTCCACAGAAGCGCCTGTCACCGGTAGCACAGGATGCCCAGAATGATCAGGATCAGCAGCAGGTGATACCAGTGTGCAGTGATCGTACAAAGCGTAAGCGAACAAAGAAGGGACCAAAAGGGTACCAAGAGATTCGACATGCTTCCAACTCACATCATATGGGTATGAGATCCTGACTCAGGTGTGCATAGAGCTTAATCTCATCCTTGTCTCTCTTTGCTAGCCAGCCCAGAATCTCGGGATGAGATTCCTATAAGGGGGTAGGATTTGTAACACCCTAATTTAAATTCCAGCATTTTAATAATAAATTTAATTGGCTTTATTTAATTTTCTAAGGTTTTATTTGTTTAGTCTTGCATTTAATCTAATTTTCGTTCCACAAGTAACTAAAATTTGTCTAAGATTAAAATTTTGTTGTTGCATTCATGCTGGTGCATTGTTCTTTTTGTTTGAGTGCTAGGGTCGAATTCGAATTTGAATTTGAATTCAAATAGTTTTAGTTTGAATTAGTTAGATTTGGGTGTAGTTTGGAAAAGAAGAAGAGAAATAGAGAAAAGAAATAGAAAACCCAAACCCAAAAACCAGCCCAGCCCTTCCCTCCTTTCCTTCCGCGCACCCAGCCCGCACCAGCAGCCTAGCTTCGCGCCGGCCCAGTTCTCCCCAGTGTCCGCTCGGCCCGCTCTGCCCGTCAGCCCAGCGCAGCTTTCGGCCTATTTCCCCGCTCCGTTATCACCGCGCGCGCCCTCTCTGTCTGACTGGCGGGCCCCACCTGTCAGCATCCGTTCTCTCCTTTCCTTCCTTCTTCCTCGCGCTGGCTGGCTCTGTTCTGCTCCGCCGCGAGCTCCGCCCGGCTCCCTTGCTGCCCGTGGACCGCCCCTTCCCCACAAGGCCCACCGACCAGCCTCGCCAGAGCTTTTCCTTCTAGAAGCTTTCCCGCTCGAGCCCAGGATCGCGCAGAACCGTTGCGCGCAATCCGCTTCCTCCGCGCAGTAAGGCCGGCCGTCATTCCCGCCGTGACTCTGTTGGGCACGCCTGCCCAGGATCCCCGGCTCTACCTTTATCTGGCCTCTGCGCACCTTCCTAAACCCTACCACGCCACACCAAGGCCGCCACCAGCTCAAGCACCATTGCCGCCCCTCCATTGTTGCGCAGAACACCATGCGCTGCCGCTGCCACGCCGCTCCGCCGCACCCCAGCCCCACCGGAGCCGCACAGCAGCTCCGCCTCGGGCCCAGGAAGCTCCCCGAGCTCGCTGCCTGACCCCGGTCCACACCTGCGCCGGGATTTCCCCGGAGCACCGCCGCAGGTGATTTCAATCCGCCATCGCGATTCCTCGCCGCCGGTGAATCCCGTGCCTCCCTGACCCCATTGCACCATCACAGGAACACCCCGCGACGATCCACGGAGTCCAGAGCCAGGAGGACCTCTGCGGCAACTCCTTCCCCGAACTCCGTCCGTGCGCCGCCACTCACCATCGACGCCGGCACCCCCTGCACGGCCGCTCTGCTCGAATCTGAGCCTTGGTGAGCACCATCGCGACCTTCCCGTCCTTTTGCGCTAGTTATTTTTGGCCGTGGCGCTCCCTAGGTGCCCGGGCATCGCACGCCGGCGATCTCGCCGCCGTGCACGCCTCCGCTCCGCCGTGGCAGACACCCTGCAACGCCGCGCAGCCATGCACGAACCCCGCAATAGTTCACCCTTGCTTTGCAGATGCTCCGCCAGCCCTTTGCAGCCTTTTTCCTACACTGGCGCAGCCCGCACACCGCATGCCGGCGATCCCCACCGCCCAGAGCCGCCGCCGCCGTTACATGCACAGCTCCGAGCACCCCCGTGCCCTGATCTTGGCCCAGGTGAATCACGCATGAGGCGCTGATCCTCCCAGGCCAAAGCCCCACTAGATTTGACCCCCGGAGGGCCGAGTTCGGCCATCTCCGGTGAGCCTCCGCCGCGGGAGCGTCGTCTCCGGCGACTCGCGCCGCCGCCCCCGCGTCCCCTTCGATCCGAGCCATCCGATCGCAGATCAACGGCCCAGATCTGATCGGGCCGAAGTCAAAGGAACCAAGTAACGGTCAGCGGGAGCAGTTTTTCAGAAGAGACCTCGCCTTTTCCCAATATCAACCCACAGTCCATGACTGTGTAAAAATATTTACATCCAGGCCCTGTTTTATTCGCTTAGACCCCTGAGCTTTCTAGTTTTTGAACCCGCAGTCCAGCCTTGGTGTTTTTGCACATTAGACCCCAGATCTATAGTTTAATTATGTATAAGTCCCTGGTTTTTGCCCAGACCCCCCCTGTAACTTAGTTTTTCTTGCAGAAAAGCCCCTAGACCTTGTTTTAAGCCTAGTTTTCGCGTTCTAGCTCCGTTTTAGGCGTTCTTTATGTCCACACGATCGTTGTAACATGTAGAATAGTTCTAGCTTAGTTTTGTTTGCTATTTTTATGTATTGTTGTACTGTTTCTTAGCTTTTGCTCTTGTTTGCATATATGTGTATGTGCTGGACTTGTTTTGGCGTTGCGATCGTGGGTAGACGTTGATCCTTCGGAGGAGTACCAGTACCAAGAGCAGCCACCGTCTTCAGAGTAGTTTGAGCAGCAGGAGCAGTTTGAGGAAGGCATGTATAACATGAACAACACCTATCACCTTTAAATATATTTTCATACTGCATTTTAATATCGTATGCCTATAAGGACTTTCCTAGCCACTTTATTACCTTATATATATCCCTTGGGCTGCATTTTGGTTAGTTGTGCTAGGTACCGCGCTATTACACACTTGGTCCTTTTTAACTAATTTGATTAATGGTATATGCAACTTAATTCTGGAGCCGAACCTCTGTGGTTTGTGCGTCCTTAAAATATGTTTTGTTAGAAACATGGTTTAGGGGGCCAGCACGGTGCTTATTGCTGGGTTGGCCACTCTCCATAAGGACCGGTATAGAGCGACAACCTGGGACAACAGCGCTACCACAAGACTGGAATGGGACGGTCTTGGCTTACTAATTAGGTCATTTTGGTTCGGGAGTAACGTACCGACGGGGCAAGAGGAAGGGTGAGCTTCAATGGTCCCTGCGCTACGAGGCTTGGTCTGTGTTATCTTGTACCCGATCGAGGTGGGCCCCATCATTGCGGATCCTGATTCCTTAGCGGTTACACCTTACCAACGTGGTCCTTTGTAACGGCCTCGTAGTGAGTTTGCTAGTCATCTCACCTAAGGAAGTGTGATGAACAACTAGTGTAGCTCACGACTTGTGGGTAAAGATGTGCAACCTCTGCAGAGTGTAAAACTGGTATACTAGCCGTGCTCACGGTCATGAGCGGCCCAGATCCTCCTTTTGATTAGTGGGGTTATCTCAGTAGTTCATAATTTAATTTTGATTAATTACTATGTAACTGGGTTTGTGGTAAATCATCAACTTGTAGTAATTAGTTTTAATAAAATTTTGCCAAGACTTAAAAGCTAATGCAGTTGAGTCAGCCAACCTTAGAGCCTCATAGTTTGTGTTATACTTGTTGAGTATAAGTTGTGTACTCACACTTGCCTTCTCTACTCTTTTTCCTCTTGTCCTTTTTGGGGATACTCTACTGCTGCTCAGTTCCTGCCGACGCGAGGGAGTTCACCCGGAGCTACCAGGAGTACGAGGACTTCTAGGGGTTCGTCTCCCAGTTGACGTCCCTATGGTGCCCAACTTCCGAGAGACTTCGTATATGTATTTTACGCTTCCGCTGTATCAGACATTTTGCCAATGTTGTAATAAATAACATTCGTACTCATTTTATTATATCTTTTTACGTGATATGTGCTGTGATATATTGTTCATTCTGTTATATATACGTGTGACTTGATCCTGGCATGTATATGATTGCTCGGTTTATGTCCTTTTATAAATCGGGTGTTACAGATCTAAACTTGTCTATAGCAAAGACAATGGCAAGGAGCTCTTTTTCAGTGGTAGCATAGTTTAGTTGAGCTCCTGTCAAAGTCTTGCTAGCATAAGCGATCGCGTGATGCTTCTTGTCCTTAGTTTGGCCGAGAACGGCCCCTACGACATAATCACTAGCATCACACATGATCTCAAATGGCAGCGTCCAATCTGGGGGTTGGATGATTGGCGCTGAAATGAGTGCCTTTTTGAGGGTGTGAAAGGCAGCAAGGCACTCATCGTTGAAGTCAAAGGGTGCATCCTTAGCTAAGAGGCTCGTGAGAGGTCTAGCGATTTGGGAAAAGCCCTTGATGAAACGACGATAGAACCCAGCATGGCCTAGGAAGCTACGGATTCCCTTAACATTAATAGGAGGTGGAAGCTCTATAACTTCAATCTTGGCTCGGTCCACCTCTATCCCTCGTTCAGAAACAAGGTGCCCTAAGACGATCCCTTCGTGCACCATAAAATGGCACTTTTCCCAATTAAGCACCAAATCTTTTTCGCGGCATCGTTGCAAGACCTTGTCTAGATTCTCAAGACAGTGATCCAAAGTTTTCCCATAGACAGAGAAGTCGTCCATGAAAACCTCCATGACTTCCTCAATCATGTCTGAGAAAATAGACATCATGCACCTTTGGAATGAGGCAGGTGCATTACATAACCCAAACGACATCCTACGATAAGCATAGGTTCCATAGGGGCATGTGAAAGTGGTCTTGTCTTGATCATCGGGATGGATGGGGATTTGGTGATAACCGGAATACCCATCAAGAAAACAAAAGAAAGAATGGTTTGCAAGCCGTTCCAACATTTCATCAATGAAGGGCAGCGGGAAATGATCCTTCTTCGTAGCATTGTTGAGTTTCCTATAGTCAATACACATCCTCCATCTAGAAGGGAGACATTGAGCGATCAGCTCAATCTTGTCATTAGGAACAAATGTCATCCCTCCCTTTTTAGGCACTACCTGAACGGGACTAACCCACTCACTATGCGGCACGGGGTAGATAATCCTAGCATCTAGGAGTTTCAGGACCTCCTTCTTGACAACCTCCCTCATCGCATTATTCAAACTCCTCTGAGGTTCCCTCGAAGGTGTGATGGTGGAATCCAAGGGAATGCGATGGGTACAAAGAGTTGGGCTAATTCCCTTGAGATCTCTAAGGGAATATCCCAAAACGGTTCGGTGTTTCTCTAGGACGGTGATGAGTCTCGCGGAGTCTTCTTCCGAGAGTTTGTCACTAATGATTACGGGAGACTCGGTATCACCGTGGAGGAAGGCATAACGGAGGCCTGTGGGTAAGGGCTTTAACTCGATCGAAGGTTTACGGGGAGTCTCGTACTTGGATAAATCTATGGGTTCGACGGAATCATCCTCCTCCTCGACAAATTTTTCAGCGTCTTTTTCAAGGAGGGATTCCGGTGAGTCAATTGGGAAAACTCCCTTTACTTCTTCGATCGGTTCACAATCTAGGGATGAATCTGCCATGGAATTCGCGGCCCTAGTGATTTGGACAGAAAATGTATCCTTCCCTAAATGGACATCGATCTTACCCTGAGTCGGAGCATCCATGAGTAATTTCTCGATGGGGTGCCTGATCAAGAGATCGAAGTCTCGGACATCGAAGATGTGAAAGTCAAGGACTACGTCGATGTCCTCGTGCCTAATTGACACGTTCTGCAGAATCCCACCTCCTTTTAGGATTTCTCCAGAAGAAGTCCGAAAGGTTTTGTCGGTACGAACCAATGGTACATCTTTCAAAAGGTAGAATGCACATTCCTCAGAGATGATGTTGGCTCTGACTGTGGGACTATAGAGGGTGTCTACCGGGAATCCTCTTATGATGCAAGGAATAGTTGAAGGAGGAGAGCTGATCCGAAGAATTTCTGGGGACAGCTCAAGCTCTCTTGACCACTCACTGCTCATAATGGTCGTCAGCTTCTTAACATTTTCTCTATGGAAGGCGGCTTCCATAGGATCTGTGGAGGCAACGTGAACCGGTGGTTTCCTCTTGCAGAAATAATTCGAGGTGTTTCTGAAGTCTTCAAAAAGATCATCCTCAAATTTGAAAGGGGGTTCCAGAGGTTGAATTTCTTCATCCTCTGAAACTCCTGATTCGGGAGAGGATTCTGGAGCTGAATCTGAGGTTGTGGCATGTGGAAGATCGGATTCGGCTACTAGATTATCCTTATGGCTTGATAAATGCTCTTTTCGGGAGGGTCTAGACTTCGATACGAAGGAATTGTTTTCGGTGATATGATCTAAGATTCCCATGCCTTTGATCGGAGTCTTATGGGAAAAAGACCCTCCAGCACTTGCATCAAGATGATTGGTGGATTCCTTGTCGAGTCCCGAGTAAAAGTGTTGAAGCAACACATGATCGGGTATCGACAGGACAGGGCCGGATTTTACTAAGAGTGAAAATCTAGCCCAAGCCTCACCTATGGTTTCCTCCTCAATCTGCTGAAAGCAGAGGATATCCTTTCGTAGAGCGACGATATGGGACTCAGGAAAAAATCTAAGACAGAACTTGTCTCTGAGTTTACTCTAGCTTCCATTCACACTCTCTACGTCTTTGGTGTACCATTGTCTAGCCTCATCTACGAGAGAAAAGGGGAACAACTTCCACCGAAGGGTATCATGTGTCATGCCCACAAGGGCATAGCATGAACACATCTGCTCAAACTCTCGCAGATGATGGTATGGTTTCTCGCCATCTAACCCAGAGAAGGAAAACTCCCGAAACATAGCGATAAGATTGGGACAAAGTTCATAGCCGGATGAAAAGGATTGGATGCTCAGATGGTGGTGGCTCGAGGAACTCGGCCCTAGGAGCAGAAAGGTCTTGAATAGAAGGTTGCTCCATGATAGCGGGGGTAAAGATAGCAGAAAGAAATTGAAAAATGATACGAGAAGCTTTTAAAGGATAGCTTCTTTATGGATAGCGGGGGTCAAGGTAGAAGAAAGGAAGAGCAAAGGATACGAGGACGACTAGATTTGAAGAAAGATATAGCAACCGTTCCCCGGCAATGGCGCCAGAAAATTTGTTGGGTATTTTAGCGTCACGAATAAATCCGCAAGCTCATGGATACCATTGTAGCTTTCACCTCAAAGTATTCCAAGGGTTATCAAATCCACAGGGAACGTGTGTGCACTCTCTTTTATTCTAATCGGTCCAAGGACACACCAAGATAGGTAGAGGGATAGAGAGAATTCCTAAGATAGTGCTACTGCTGAGTTAAAGGTCGATCTCTCGGGCACAATACTGGCTTCGGGCACCGGCTTACAACTGGTCTGCCAGTCGACTCCGGCCAATAGCTCTATGCTATATCCGAACGTGGAGGATTATGAAGGACCGATAGGGCTGTCACCACCTACGGCCTACCTCTAACAAACCGTGCGATATAAGGCAAATGAAGGATAACCCTTAGCCTAGACACCACGTCTACGCTATTGATTACTGCTGTAGTCTAACTACGTATGGATCCCTGTAGCAAACACAACACTCTGTACGAATACAGAGCGACGAACCCGCGAGTAAGAGAACTGATCTCACTCGACTACAAGCACTACTAGCATCTACTATAGCAAGTAAAATACTAGAGAAAGGAACCACGAATACTTACTAAATACCGAAGAATGTAGCAGCATCCACAGAGGTCCGGTGACGCCACGTGTCCCAGAGACGGAAATGCTCAGCACCTGTGGCCGAGGACCCGGACCCTCGCAGATGGGTCCGGGACCTCCACGTACCTATCCGGACCCCCGTGAGCTCACGACTCAGCTAGCTGCTCGGGAGGGGTCCGGAGCCGCCACGTGTCATCCGGACGCGGGCGCGGGCACAAGCCTTCCGCTGGAAGCTCCCTCACCCACCCGTATTAAGTGCGAGTGGTTGAGGCGTGCTCTTCTGACGCCGGGCAAAACCAACCCTCAGCAGAAAGGACAAACGGCCCTTTCGTTCACCCGCCCGCCATACGAAGGCATTAATGCCAACCACTCCTCCACAGCGCCCGGGTCAGACGACGTCAGGCCGCCATCCCCCACAGTGGCTGTGACCGGAATCTTGTCCACCAACTCCGGTCATTCCTCCGCCATTCCGAACGCTGTGGTGACGCTGTGGGAACCTACGGCGCAGTGCAAGACATGCTCGGCACTGCTCCAACTACTATGCTGCCAACTCCCCATGCCTCTTTCGTACTTTCCCTTCCGCGGAACCCCCGAACGGCATGGGCGCAACTCTCGGAAGCGACTCCGGCCTTGACCAGCTTGCAGGACCCTCGGAATGCCACCACGCCGCCCGCTAGAGCCGCCAGGACGCCGGTGTGATCTCCGCAAGACCAAGGACGATGCCCAGGACGACTGCCATGCCCGGTGCCATACCACACAGTGTACTTCCCACAGTGTTCGACCACTGCACCCCCGCGATTCGGGGAAAAGACGATGATTTTCATGACCCCCTGTGCATGTACACCATCCCTCCTTGTGTCTATAAAAGGAGGAGGCGGACGTTCCCTTAGAGGGGTCGGCCCATTCGGTAGAACACCACGCTTCTCACTAATAGCAGAGCACACACGCTCCTCAGAACCCCGATATTGGCACTCGCCTCAATCAACTCCTCCTCTAGCAGAGACTTGGGAGCTTCCCTCCCTCTCTCGCCTCGCCTGTACCCCCTACTACAGGCACTCCCGGTGCAAGATAGTACAGTGCTCTCGCACACCCATTTGCTGGACGTACGGCCCCACGGCCGGAAACAGGATAAACCCGTGCGTTACTGTATTACCTCTTGCATCAACATCTGGGACGAGGACCACGCAACATCATCACTAGTTGGGTCGGACTGCCGGGTCAGGACACCGACAGTTGGCGCGCCAGGTAGGGGACGCGCTGCATGACATTTCTCTTTTGTTCCCATTTGATCTCCAAGGATGGCGAGCAGATCCAACCCATTCCCCATGGGCATCTCAGATCTGCTCCCAGCAGGATACGTGATCTGGTTTGGGAGTCTTGAGTTCAGAGCAACTGGTAACGGTTACCTCATGGAGCTCCTCTCGCCCAGAAGCAACCCTGACACTCCGACTTCACCAGCCCGGCGCAACAGGCGCTCGGGCCAGCACTCGCGACAAGTGCGCGTGGAGCAGCGCCGGGCGACACGCCTCAACTCCCCCACGTGGGTTGAGGTTGTCATGTCACAGCTCAGCGTCGCGGCCGATGGGGCCACCGCTTCATCATCACGTGCCTCGGCGTCACCTACGCCGGCACCATCATTGACTGCAGCCCCAGTGCCTCTCAGGGGGGCGCGAACACACCGTCGCCCTTCCCTTTCAGGATGCGCAACGCTGCCTCCTACGCCTCTTCGTCCAGCACCGACTTCTCCGAGTACGAGGATATGCCGGGTCATCACCTCCTGTCGATCCGCAACCTCATCGCATCGTCTCCTAATGACTCCTACCCCGAGACGGCGAGCTCGATCGCCGATGACATCAACTTCTTCATGGACAACTTCACGGCCGAGGAGACCGAGGACTACTCCAGGGTTTTCGCTCGTTCCAGCTCGCGACGGCTTACTACCTCACCTGCTTCATGGTCCAGCTCGCAGACGGGCAAGAGGACAACGCTCCGAGTGATGACGGGAACGGCGGGGCAGACGCGTAGGCAAACCAACCGGTGGTGCCGGCTGCGGCCCCTTCTTCTTCGTCAAGTTCGGCGGCGCGGCAGGCCCAGCTGGCGCAGCTCAAGGAGCTTCAAGCCAAGCTCTACGAGTAGCGTCGGCAGACTCAGGAACTGCGCACCGCACTCGAGCAGCAGCGCACCGCGTGTGGTGCACATGCCCAGGCGGCGGCACGCGTTGCCCGAAAGCGGACCCTAGCCGACGACAACATCGACAAACCTCCGGAACTGAAAACGGCCAGCGAAAAATTCGTCGCTGCGGCCTACCTACTCCAAGCAATGACCGAGCCATCGATGACTTCGGGTCGCAACCTGCGCCGCGAGGCACAAGCGCTCATCGAGCAAGCTATTGTATAGCAGGCCGAGAGCTATGCGTATCGCATGCGCTCGATAGTCCCGAAGCAGCACGGTGGGACTGCACGGCTGGACCACGAGGTTTTGGTGCACACTCCACCAGGAGGGAACGGAAAGGCAGCCGCAACACATGATGCGAAGGCACCCTCGGTGCAGGACCGCATTGGAAACACTCCCGCAAGGGAGCGACTCCACAACACGCGCGGACATGCCGGCATACAGAGGGAGGTCGCCGAGCACTCCCTTGATATCCAACCCAACTCCAAGCCGGTGAAGCAGCGCTTGCGACTCCACGACACGCTAAAGATGCCGGGTCCAAGGGGTGTCATCACCGTCGGCTCCTCTTTCGAGCACGCCTACGATTGCGACGTCGAGTGTGTTGAGCACACGGAGGCTCAAGCGGAGGACGAGGCCCTCGCAGCCACTCTCGACAAGATGGCAAGCGAGGCCTTGAACTCCACGCACCGACACGCGGCAGCTTCGAACCCGCCGAAGGTATCAAGAAGGTGCCCCTCGACCCGAATCACCCCGACGACAAGGTGTTGCAGGTCAGCGCCACCCTCAACAGCAAATAGGAAGTGGTGCTCATCGACTTTCTCCGTGCCAACACAGACATCTTTGCGTGGAGTCCCACGGACATGCCTGGCATACAGAGGGAGGTCGCCGAGCACTCCCTTGATATCCGACCCAAC
The DNA here is from genome assembly GCF_016808335.1 of Panicum virgatum. Classification (NCBI taxonomy): domain Eukaryota; kingdom Viridiplantae; phylum Streptophyta; class Magnoliopsida; order Poales; family Poaceae; genus Panicum; species Panicum virgatum. Next base: position 23,063,819 of record NC_053139.1, read on the forward strand.
TCCAAGCCGGTGAAGCAGCGCTTGCGACGCTTCGACGAGCTCAAACGCCGGGCGATCGGCGAGGAGCTACAGAAACTTCTGATGGCCTGATTCATCAAGGAAGTATTCCATCCCGAGTGGCTAGCTAATCCTGTATTAGTAAAGAAAAAGAATGGGAGTTGGAGGATGTGCGTAGACTATACTAGTTTAAATAAAGCATGTCCGAAGGTTCCCTTTCCTTTGCCACGTATCGATCAAATTGTATATTCAACTGCGGGATGTTAACTTTTATCCTTTCTTGATGCTTATTCCGGTTACCATCAAATCAAGATGAGAGAGTCCGACAAGCTCGCGACTTCTTTTATCACACCTTTCGGCATGTACTGCTACATCACGATGCCCTTTGGCCTCAGAAACGCCGGAGCTACATATCAGCGGTGTATGCTCCACATATTCAGGGACCATCTTGGGCGGAACGTAGAAGCATATGTCGATGACATCGTCATAAAATCCAGCAAGGCGGACGACCTAGTAGCCGATCTCAGGATCGCATTCGATTGCCTAAGGGCCAAAGGGGTAAAACTCAACCCCGAGAAGTGCGTGTTCGGAGTCCCTCGAGGCATGCGCTTCGGCTTCATTGTCTCCCAGCGGGGCATCGAACCCAACCCTGAGAAAGTCTCGGCCATCACTCGGATGGGACCGATCTGGGACCTAAAGGGGGTACAGAGGGTGCCTAGCGTCTCTTAGCCGATTCATCTCGCGTCTCGGCGAGAATGGCTTGCCCCTGTATCAACTCCTGAGGAAAACCGAGCGCTTCACGTGGACCCCCGAGGCTCAAGAAGCCCTCGACAGGCTGAAGGCATCGCTCACTCACGCCCCCATTCTCACACCACCCATGGATGGCGAACCCCTCTATCTGTACGTAGCTGCGACGACCCAAGTGGTCAGCGTGGTGGTCGTTGTCGAAAGACAAGAGGAGGGCCATGCTCTGCCTATCCAACGGCCGGTGTACTATATCAACGAGGTGTCGTCTGAAACCAAGACACGCTATCCGCAGATTCAGAAGCTGCTATACGCAATGGTTTTGGCTCGGTGCAAGCTGCACCACTACTTCGAGGCCCATCCCGTCACCGCGGTCTCATCTTTCCCTCTGGGAGAGATAGTCCGCAACAGGGAAGCCGAGGGTAGAATTGCCAAGTGGTCCGTGGAGCCCCCCGCAAAGCGATTAAGTCCCAAGTCTTGGCTGACTTCGTCGCTGAGTGGATGGACACTCAGCTACTCCCACCACAAATCCAAGCTGAATGCTGGACCATGTACTTCGACGGGTCGGTGATGAAAACCGGCGCCGGCGCTGGCCTCCTCTTCATCTCACCCCTCGGAGATCACATGCGATACATAATACGCTTGCACTTCCCTGCGTCTAACAATATGGCGGAGTATGAGGCCCTCCTCAGTGGCCTCTGCATCGCCATCGAGCTTGGTGTCAAGCGCGTCGACGTACGCGGTGACTCTCAACTCGTCATCGACCAAGTGATGAAGGAGTCTAGCTGCCATGACCCGAAGATGGAGGCATACTGCAATGCAGTACGCCGCCTCGAAGACAAGTTCGACGGCCTAGAACTCAATCATGTCCCACGCAAGTACAACAAGGATGCCGACGAACTAGCCAAGATCGCGTCAGGGCGGACCACCGTCCCCCCAAACATCTTCGCTCGTGACATCACCAAGCCCTCCATCAAATTCAAGGATCCGGCGGAACCGGGCCTCTCGAACGCCGGGCCCTCCGGCGGGAACCCCTCGGCGGACGAGGCCGAGCCCATGGACATTGACTTCGAGACCTCCTCCCTAGACGAGGCCGAAGCAATGGAGATCGACGAGGCCCCAACTTCGCAAGATTGGCGCACCCAGTACCTCGACTGGATGATTCGAGGGATCCTACCCTCGGACCGCGCTCAGGCGTGGCACCTCGCTAGGCGGTCCAAGTCCTTTGTCCTAATCGACGACGAGCTGTACAAGCACAGTCCCTCGGGCATCTTGCAGCGATGCAACCCCATCCACGAGGGCAAGGAGCTGATCCGTGACATCCACACTGACACCTGCAGTCATCACGCCACGCCGCGCACCCTCGTGGGTAACGCGTTTCGACAAGGCTTTCACTGGCCCACCGCGGTCGCCGACGCCACCGACGTCGTGCGGACCTGTGAGGGTTGCCAGTTCTATGCTCGAAAGACACACCTCCCGGCCCATGCTCTGCAAACCATGTGGGGGCTGGACCTCGTCGGCCCGCTGCAGAAGGCGCCCGGGGGCTTCAACCACTTGTTGGTGGCAATCGACAAATTCTCCAAGTGGATCGAGTCCCGACCCATCGGCAAGATTAGATCCGAGCAAGCCGTTCTGTTCTTTACTAACGTTATCTTCAGGTTCGGGGTCCCGAACTCGATCATCACCGACAACGGCACCCAGTTCACAGGCAAGAAATTCTTGGCATTCTGCGACAGCTACCACATACGCGTGGACTGGTCGGCTGTGGCGCACCCACAGACGAACGGGCAAGTGAAGCATGGCAATGGCATGATCCTCCAAGGACTGAAGCCAAGGATCTTCAACAAGCTGAACAAATTTGGCCGGAGGTGGCTCACAGAGCTACACTCGGTTATTTGGAGCCTGAGGACGACCCCAAGCAGAGCCACGGGCTTTACCCCTGTGGCAGAACCACCTGAATTATCCCGGCTCAAGTGTGTAGGCCATCACCATAAAGGCAACACCGGCTCAAACGCACTTCAAACGGAACAATTCTTGGTCTGTCGGGTAACGTCCCGATACAACCACCGGTTCTCGGATCGAACAAGCATACCCCGCACGAAGGCGAGTCCAGAGATATTACAACCACAATTTTACAACACAGGCAAAGTAGTGATTACAACATGTTTCAAAGTGCTTATTACAAAACCAAACTTTGTAAAACAGATATACAAGCCATAAGTGTAAAGGTTCAAAGTTTAAACAGCGGAAGATAACACACAACGGCTACAACACGTCGCAAAAGTATACCAGGCTAGCCCAAGCATGGTATCATTCGTCAGGGTCATTGCCGGCCGAAGACGTATCCCACTCTATGGACCAGCCAGGAGGCAAGGAGCAGGGCCAAGACAAACTAGCGACCTGGTCCTCAAAACTCATACCTGAAAAAGAGTTTCAACTGCAAGGCTGAGTATTCTAATACTCAGCAAGACTTAACCATCAACGGGTATACGTAGCCCACCTAACTAGACTATGCAGGGTTTTGTGAGGCTCTGGTTTTCCTTTTTGCTGAAAAGCAATAAAGAGTAGGTCCTTACTTTCAAATTTTAGCTTCCAAGATTCTAGTTGACTACCATTCTATGTAAGCAACTACTATTCAATCATGGTAGATCTTTAAGCAAACATCAAAATTGAATATCATAATGTTGCCCTTGTTACACTGTGTGGCAAAGGGATCAAGCAGTCCCAAACTGTGAGAAGCAGATGATTAGAATCGAATTTGTTAACCTGGCCAGGCAGACCTAACACACACGTTTGGAACACCGTCGGGTCGTTCCCAAACAACCGCTGACCTTTCTTTCCGGCTTGTGGATAGGTTCACTCTCCCCGACTACAGGGCTCCAAGGTCCAACCTTGTCCCTCGAAGTCGCATTGTTGCGCAACATAAAAATAAAACCTATCCCTAAGAGAGAGTGAAAGGTATATCCACTCCCCGGTCCAATCGGCTACTAGGCTTACCGCGTACCATATTTACGGCACGTGGCTAGTACTTTCAAAAACTTAACCACCGCTACCAAACACTGTGACCTTAGCAAGTTCATCAACACAGACGGGGTCTCACACAAGGTCATGATATCGAACACAACCCCGTCCGTCGTCCTTATATTGATAACAGAAAGTAAACGAGCAATTCCTATAGAGCTCGCGAGTGACAGGCAATCACTCGACTTTTACCGGTCCTATAAGCTTAGCAAATATTCGAACTCAAGTCTAGTGTTCAGTACATAGGTTCCTAGGATCATGCATCTAGGGTTTCAATTCAAATCCTAAGAACTGTAAATGCACAATTAAGTAATAACAGTAATTGGTAATAATTTAAAATATAGGTTATGTCTGGGGCTTGCCTTCTCGGTAGTCACTAACTATTTCAGCACTGGGCTCTTCCGAACTTTGGTCCGGGGCTTCAGTTAGTACAGCAGTGTTCACTTGAGCTTCAAGATCACCTCCTTCGGAATCCGGGATCAGCTCGTACGTCCCGTCCAATAGAGCAGACGTATCTATATGTGATGCAAAAGATGAAATTATAAACACGCTCACGATGTGGTGAAGCTAAGCAAACAAAATTAATACACACATGGGCAATCGTTTATAGAGTAGTAACTCAACATATCTAACTACACAAGGCATCATGATCAACGGCACAAAAAAAGTTTACTAACTTCATAAAGTAAGTTGTAATGGTTTCCTATAACAAGTAAACTATGTTTTGCTAATAAATAAACAACTCAGAGCACAAACAGTAATAAATTTATAAAAAATTACACTAAACATAATATGAACAGAGTAAGCTATCCTGTAAATTTCATGCGAAAACATGTAGTGATTTATTCAGAACAATTCATTCATTCAGACAACACCTAGACAAAGATTGAATTATACAGGTTAAACCAGAGCAAAACAGAAGCTCAAAATTTAACAGTAGGTCTACACAGGGATGAATTAGCTACTGTGAATTTTTCACGATTTTATTTAGACATAAGTAATTCAGAGAAAATAAACAAAACAGACATCAATTTAAAAAGATTCATTTTTAACTTCTGTTCTAGTCATGAACTGGTGGTAAAAATTTACATGCATGAAGAAAAGTCTCAAAAAAAGCTCACCAAAAATTATCAAGATTTTTTAAACAAGGAAACTATTTATCATGATTAAAGCTCACTTAACGAGCATTAAATCAAAGAAATAGCTAAACAGAAGGAATGACCACGAAATTTTTATAGAAATACTAGAGTCACATTAACATCTCACCATAAAAATTTCACTGCAAGACATGGCTTCAAGCAATAGTTAAGAAAAAGATAAAACAACTAGCCTTTATGCACCTAGTAACATAAATCTAATTTTCTAGCAAAAAGTTTCAACTAACACCCAGCATATTATGATTCTACTACACAGAGCTACTCTCAAGGATTCCAAAACAACTGGATTTGCTATTTTACGAATTTTCTACGAATTTCTATTGAATTTCAAAGTTTACAGCTAGAAATTACAAATGGGCCCTTGCTGCTACTATTCAAATGAGTCTAGGGCTATTCAAATAACCCCCTGGGGTTTCTTGAATTTCATACTCGAGGTCCTTGACTGGGGAAGGAAAACAGAGAAGGGTTGGTCGGCCTTTACCGGCGCCTCGGCTCACCGGCGGCGAGGGCTGGGTTGGGGGAAACGAAGAAGAGGTCGAGCCGCACCCTCTGGTGCTTGTGGCGCGACGAGAGATGGTCGGAGGAGGCGGATCGACGGAGGAGGGCGGTCGGTGGCGGAGGAGCTCGTCGGTGGGGGTACTCCGGTGGCACTGGGCGGCGATGGTCGAGTCAGTGAGCACCGGTGGGAGTGTGGGATGCTCGTGGGAGGGTTGATTTGGGCGGAGGAGGGCCGGAGCTAGGAGCTCGACGACGCTGGGGCGTTGGGGACGCCGGTGGAAGTCTGGCGATGGTTCTGGGCGAGCTGGGGCGAGTTTGGTCAGCAAGGCTTTGCCGAGAAGTAGCAGTGGCGGGTGGAACAACTAGTTTGGAGGTCAATTCGAGCAATGGATGGCTAGGGTGGTGGCTCCACGGCGAGACCCTGCTCGGCGGCGGCAATGGTGATGACGGGTGGTGTTCTGGAGGTTCGGGGCTGGAAAACGGCGCGTGAGCGAGTGGAATGGAATGCGGAAACATTCCTGAGGTTGATGCGTGCGAGAGAAAAGGGTTCGGGGTCCTCTGCTGGGCTATCCACGGCGGCATCGAGGTGGCGGCCGGCGGGCGACCTGGGGCGCGTGGCAGAGCGGAGGGGGCACCAGCGCAAGGGCAAGAGCGGCGAGGAATGTTCAGGCGCGACGCGTGGAGTGCTTGGCAAGCAGGAGGTGGCCGGGAGTCGGCCTAGAGCGGTGGGCGGCGCGGTTCAGCGTCGGCGACAGAACAAGCAGACAGGCAGGCTGGAGGTGGGAGAAAGAGGACCTGTTTGCAATTTCTGCAATTTCCAGGGACCTTACTGTAAAATAGATGTAACTTTTAAACCAGGGGTCAAATGAAAAAGTGCCCAACATGAAAGTTGTTCAACTTTTCGAGATCTACAACTTTGATGTTGTGCAAAAATTTATTTGATCAAAGATTCAAGAGCTATTTCTGAAAACATAGGAGGGATTTTGAATTTCAAGGAATTTTGTCTTTTTCAATGTAAATTCACTTTAAACTTAGGCTAAAATGAAAGTTTTCCTGCCAAGCAATGATTACACTACATTTTGCAAAAACACCCTCCACAAAAGCTATAATTCCACAACCTATTCAAATATAACTATAGAAAGGACCTTGCATAAAATCATAATTACACATATAACCTTTATATTTACAAAAATATCCTTCTTTCAAGCAAATCAAACACATGATGCATAAAATAGATACACAACTACTGTGCAGACACCTAGGGTGTCACAACCCCGTTCTTCCTCGTCTATGGCGCCGAGGCCATGCTCCCCACAAACCTGGAGTATGGGTCACTGAGGCTCAAGGCCTATCAAGATCAGCAGAACCAACAGGCCCGCGAGGACTCGATGGATCAAGTGGACGAGGCTCGAGACGTGGCGCTCCTACACTCTGCGCGTTATCAGCAGTCCCTGCGAAGATATCAAGCACAGAGAGTTTGGTGCCGAGACCTCAACAAAGGGGGCTTGGTGCTGAGGCTTCGACAAAACAACAGGGGCCGCCACAAGCTCTCACCACCATGGGAAGGCCCATACATCATCGCCGAGGTGATCAAGCCCGGCACGTACAAGCTGGTGAACGAAAACGGCAAAGTCCTCACCAATGCTTGGAACGTACAACAGCTACGTCGCTTCTATCCTTAGAGTTCCGAGCTATACGTACATCGTTTGTACTCGCATTTATGATTTCCCGAAACAATAAAGGAGTATCCTTTACTTGTTTATTTTTTGGGAAACTTTCCGGACCCTCGAGGGCTCGGAAGCGCACGAACACTGAGGAACGCCTGGCTTTACCCTCAGCAAAACCAAGCCTCCCTCGGGGGCTACTACGGGGGGAACCCCCAAATGTCGCCCAAAAATCGCCAATGTTTTTCCGAAAAATTTCCGTATCTAAGTTTCTCGTATACTTGGCAAAAACGGACGCGAGGCATAAGCAACTACGGTACGAGGCCGGCCGAGTCGTGGGGCCACCTACGCCTCCGGGATGTGGCACCCCCCTCACCACCTCACGTCTAAGTCGCTTATGAATGCGAAATTCCTCGCAGAAGTTTACCAAAGTCTCATGCGAGAACACGGAAATAGAGTAGAGAAAACGAGGGCTCGAACGCACAAGGCCTCGATGGGCCACATTGTCGATTCATAAGTACGAATTACTTAATCTAGAAGTACTATTACGATAAAGTACTAACTCATTACATGGGCTTCGAGGCCCAGACTACCTACAGGTTATCATCCCCCCTTTGCGGGTCCCCAACGACATCGAATTCGGCTATGGGGGGGATGTCGGCTTCCAGCTTCGCGGCCAGGACGGTGGCGAACTCCTCGGCGGCGGCATCGGCGTCATCCATGATGGTCGATGCAGCATCCGCATCAGCGTCAGTTGGGATGACGTACCCCGACGACACCCTCTGGAGGTCCATGATGTAGTGCGTCAAGGCCATGAAGAGGGCTCGCAGGACACGAACGCAGAAGGTGCTCTTGGTGTGCTCGGCGATCCGACCACCTAGTGCTCGCAGGCGGCTGATCACCGAGCTACCAGACACGGCGCCCTCCTCCTCGAGCTCCTGGCACACGCTCACAGTGGTCCGCTCCAGGTTAGCATATTCAGCCTGCGCTGCCATGAACGTAGTGTTAACTACCTCCTACGCCACAGTCTCGTCCGCCACTCTCTGCCTCAGCTCTGGTCAAAAGAACCAAGATAATCTGCGATAAATTAGGATCCGACAACAGCGAAATCTCGAGCACTCACCCGTGATATTCTTTTGCACTTCCTCCTGCTGGACTCGAGCGGCCTCTTCGAGCGAGGACAAGGAGTCCTCCTCCTTGAGGGCGGCCTCCGCGTTACGGATGGCCACCTCCTTTTCCTCGAGGGCTTTGCCCTTTTCCTCAAGGGTCCCGGAGAGCGTGGCGACGGTAGCCTTCTCGCGTTGGAGCTCGGCCTCCTTGCCTTGGAGCTCGGCCTCCTTGTGCTGGAGCTCGACCTTCTTCTGCTCGAGCGCCGCTCTCACACGCTACTGCTCGGCAGTCCGCACCTCGGCCACCTGAGCCTTCTGCTCCACCGCGGCCCTCTGGACGTCGCGCTCGCTGGCAGTTCACGCCAACTCTTCCTCTAGCGCCCGCTGACGCGCCCCTAGATCTGTCATCTTGGTGATGGCATTGATGTTCTTCAGCACCAAGTCGGCATTGTGCTGCCCAAGCCCGCGCATTTGGGAGTACAGCCGGTTCAGCTCGTCGCTTTTTTTGCGCGAGATGTCCCTCAGCCACTGCAAGTGGAAGAGCGTGAATGAAACGAACAAAATCAAGGCCAAATACTAATGATTCCGGGGAGAGAGCTACCCACCTGGCTGATCTGGAAATCCATCGTTCTATGAAGCTCCAAGGCGCGGTCGAGGTGGCCCAGAATCTGGGATCCGGCCTCAATGTGCGCCTTCCATACGGCTTCCTCCTCCTGCTCGCTGCGGAGAAACTCCAGAGGGACCTCGGACTGGACGATCGCCCTGGGACGGGGCCCCTCGGATGTCCCTGCATTGGGTACCTCCTCGGAGGCCGACGTGAACTCGGCAATCCGGTCGGCGGCGCTGGCAGCAGCAGCAGGGTCGATGTCCCTGGAGTCCCCGTACTCCTAGCTGCTCTCCGGCAGTTGCACCTCTGGTGCCACGTTCTCCGGCGCCGCTTGCGCCGTCACCGCCGCAACAACCCCGCCGTCCCGGGCCGCCGCAGGCTCCGGGACGCGGGTTTCCCCCTTTGCCGGCGCCCCTGGCGCCGGCTCCTCCTCCGCGACACCCTAGACCCCAGCCCTCAGGGGCTCGAGGACGAGGGTCTCCACCCCTATTTGGTTGGCGGGGAGTTCCTGCGCGCCCCCACCAGTTTCCGCTTCTCCTACGACCGGCCTGGCGGCGCTATCCGCGTCGTCCCGACCGGCCCCGACTTCGACGTCCGGCCGGGTGGTGTCATTTACGCCGCCCTGGTCGACCTCCCCTTCGGCGTCAGCCTGAGCGGCTGTTATAGTGCCGCCCTGGCCAGCGTCACCCCTGCTCTCCGGTGCTCGAGCCTGTTGGGCCTTCTGGGCCCCTCGAGCCATCGCCTCCTGGAGCTTCGCGGCCTCCGCCACAATATCCACGACGGGCAGGGGCTGCGGTGCTGTGTGCGGTGTGGCACGCACCCCGGACTTAAGGGCCTTGGTCGGCGCAAGCGGGGCTGCATCCCTGGCGATGGCCCCGGAGATGGTAATCGGGGAAGAAGCGCTGAAGTCAGCAGGATTGGGGGGGGGCCAATTAAACGAATGCGAAGGATAAAATCAAAATCACTCACCCTGATCGGGCGCTCATGCTGCGTTTGCCCTAGCCGCTCCATCGGGCCCGCAGCACACTGACACCTCTCGATGACTGACCCGAGGGCGTCGTCCTTGGACTGGCCTGGAGCCTCGAAGCCGTCTACACGGGCGTCTCCGCACTCGCTGCAGACACGCCGCCACCCATCGACACCGCGAGCATGGGAGTCTCCCTACCCATCGCCGGTAGAGACGACCTCTATCCTGTCGCAGGCGCAGACGACCTCTCGCCCACTTCCGGCGTGGGCGATCTCCGCTCCGCCCCTACGAGGGGCGGATTCACCAACGACCCTGGTGTGAGCCTCGCCTCACCCAGCGTCACGGGAACATCCTCGTCGCCAGCCCCTCGATAGACCAACAGGGAACCCGCGCCTGTCGCCGCCTTGTCGTCGTCCGAGAAGTTGATCTCGGCGTCCGAGCAGCCCTCCTCGTCCTCGGTGGACTCGGGCATAGTGGGCCGTGGCTTCCCCTCCGCGTGCGCCATTTTGCATGCCTTATCGTGCTTTTCCGTCCTCTTCCTCTTCCTGGCGGCGGCCACCTCTGCCGCGTCCTTCTGCTTCTTCACCGCCTCTGCGTACAGGCGGTTGACTTCGCGTTCCTCCAGGACCAGAGGCCTCGATGTGTAGCCCCTGCGGCTAAACCCATACGAAACGCAACCAAGTCAGAATTAGAGAGTGGGGAGAGGAGGAGCACAAATCGGTAACGAATTGAAACTGGAACTCACCACATAAAGGTACCCCGCCTCGGGACGCATCTTGATCTTCCAAAGATCCTCGGGGTTGTCGGGAAACTCCGCCACCGCGTTCCTCGCCCTCCGGGCAGCAACATCATGGGGGAGCAGCACGAGCGACATCCTCGAGCCCGAGGCCCTGGCCTCGGGGGCGAGATCAAAAATCGGCAGGCTCCTCTCCATGAGAGGAATCACCCTCTGCTGGTGAAAGTTCGCGATGATGGCTGCCGCCGTCAACCCCTTCCTCTCCAGGTGCCGCAACGCCTCGGTGAGCCCTTCGAGACTGGCCTGATGCGCTGGGAGCGATACCCCCCAGTCCCACTTCTCCGGCCTCTCCCGGAGCACCTTATTGGTGAATGCCGGGAGCCGGTTGCCGAAGTTGCGCAGGTAAAACCACCCTCGAGTCCACCCGGCATTGTTCGTCGTCATCCTGTTAGGGATGTACAAACTCCTCTGGGTTGGGCGCAAGTGGAGCATCAGACCGCCGGCGCGGGCGAACCTCTTCGGCCGACCCCACACGTTCTCGATGAAGAGCTCTCCACGGAATAAATGGATCCACAGATCCCAGTGCGCCTCGATCCCCAGATACCCCTCGTAGACAGCGCCGCCGCCTGTGAGATGGAGTTGGGGCCGAAGTTGTGCAGCTCCACCTCGTAGTACTCGCACAGCGCCCGCATGAATCTGCCGACGGGGACGCTAAATGCCCGCTCGTGGAGTCGCACGAGACTCACGACGTAGCCCTCGGGGGGATTCGGTTCGGTCTCCTCTGGCCGCAGGGGTATCCACGCCGGCCGCTCCGAGTTGACGTTCACCGGCAGCAACCTGTCGTCGACCAGCTGCTCCAAAACCGCCTCGGTGGCGGTGGACTTCCCCCATGACAACGGCTCCTCGACATCCGACATCGCTTAGAACCGCTGGGGGTGCAGGAAGGCAAGCTTTACGGCAGCTAAGGTGTGCTTTCGCTCTCTCCTTCTTCCTCCTCTCGCTCTCGGCTCTGGGCTCAGGATGCAGAGGAGGCGGAAAAGGCAGGGAAGACGAAGGCAAAATGGCCAGGAAAGCCCAAACAATCCCCCCTTCCCCGTTTTTATCCATCAAAACGGGCGGATTCACCGCCGTGGCCCGAATCTGCCGCATTCAATGCGGTAGATTTCGCTGTCGCTGACGGCTGGGCCACACGACCGCGGAGTCTCCCACGCGCGCACTTGGCAATAAATACGGCACGGTAACCGACAGGCGCGGCACAACTGTAGCATTGTACTATCCGTCAGCTGCCGCCCACGCCTCTTCGCCTACCTAAGGCAGCCGCCTGAAAAGGCGCGCCCGCACTGCACCGCACGTACTGGGCCACATCGCCCACGACCAGCGAAAGACCTGTGCGCACAACCTGCGACTCCGCGCCGTTTTCGAACCATGATGGAATATTCCTTTAGGGACTCTTCACCCTCGAAGGTACCTCATTCCGAGGCCTTACTGATCAGGGGTTCGAAGCCTGGCCTGTCGAGGGTTCGATAGGCGCCCCAGATCACCAGAGTCAGGGACTGCATGGATGTGCCATACAAGCTACCCTCGAATGCGGAGTTCGAGACATCCTACGCAGTGTTCAAGGCCAGTCGATGGTGCCTAGCAGGGGGATCCCATCGAGAGAAAGCATCGAGCCCTCGGACCCTATCGAATGGGTCCGAGCCCCGCCTAGCGAACCTTTGCGAGCGCTTTATGTGACATGACCATAGACCACGAGCCGACCCTTATCGAACGGGGCACGGACGTCCACTTGAACTACCCGATAACAGCTCACTGAAGCAGCCATAGCTCGCGGCCCGGGCATGGATAGCATGGTGCGCTTCACCCCTCCTCCCTGCGGAAGGGCGATGAGGGTCATAATAAAAGTCGAGGGTTCCCCGAATGCCTTTACGCAGGCCGGGGCTCGGGGGCTCCTCGCACACTGCGGCTCAGGCCGCACCGTCGAATGGATCGACGACCGTCGATTATGAAGTTCCATGTGTTTAACCAAAACTCCCACTCTTGATGCGCGCCTGCCATATGGTTCAGCTGGACACTGGGTCGCTGTGCCAGCACGAAAAATGCCGAGGCCGGCTGAAAGGAGTACCGATGCCGGCTGAAAAAGAGGCTGGACGGCCACCTCAGTGAAGCAACCAAGCGGGTCGACGTTTATAGCCCTTGGACGAGTGCAAACACTACTCCAAGGCCTCGGGTAAGGATGGATTCGGATGTTTATTCGAATGTCAGATTTTTTGTCATTTTTCTTCGATTATGGACAAATAAGATATAGAATTTACTATGTAAATTCATAACCTTGTATTTAACATTGATCTTGTAAAGATTCATAAAAACTAAACCTCAAATTTGTCATATATGTTCTCAAATAATAGATATAAAAATTCGAATACGGATCGGATACGGATTCGAATCTTTTTTCACCTTTTTAATTGTAGGGAGCAAATAATACATAAAAAAATCTATACAAAATTTTATTCTTATGTGTAATAATATGCTTGATAATATAAAAAAGATTAGCATAAAATTTTAAGCATATCTATTTTAAAATATCAAATTTGTTCTAAGAATTCAGATGTCTAGATCCATCCTTAGCCTCGGGGGCTACACCCACGGGTGCGCTGACGCGCACCCACGGAGGAAACTTCACACATTCGAGGACCAAAATCCCCTGCAGGGGTGGTGCCCACCCATACACTTTCGGTCGTCCTCTCCACGAAGGAGAAGGAGACTTCATTGCTCTTTGCAAACAAAGACTACAAAGGGTTACCGGCTCGAAGCCGTCGAAAAGTACAAACACGTTGCCACCTACATGGAAATTTTCCCTGTCTTGGGGAGGAGCGAGCGCCAATGAAGAGCACCGAGTCCTTGGCCGACAACACAACCAGGCTGCTCGGGATTGCTAGGAGCAACCCCCAGACCGCACGAGTCCGGCGGGATGCCCTCCTCGCAAGCTTTCTTCTAGCGTCTCCTCCACCGAAGACCTTGCGGGGGGTCAAGCTGTAGGACAGCACCCTCTGCACCATCTCCCCAGGAGCGACGTTGTCGCCAAGAGGGACAATGCGAAGAACGGCCACCAAACCTGGCGCCGACGCCGTGGTCAGGTGTCTCAACGCACCTTCAGGCTGAGGGACATCGCAGAGGCAGGACCCCTCGGGCCTAGTGTTCTTCTGCTAATCCCACTGAAGCCGGGGGATGGCGAGCATGCCCTCTCCAGCTTTCCCCTGCCGCTCGCAAGCATTCTTCGAGCACCAAAGCCTAAAGAAGCCAGGCCACCCTGTCCGGGGGACGACCGTGAAAGGCAGAAGGAGACATTACTAGACTTAGGCGATGCTAGAAGTAAGAACAGGGAAGTTGGAAAGGAAAGGGAGTCCCACGATCCCTATTTATAGCCGCATCGGGCGCCAAGCTTTAAGCCTGTCGCACGGGGAGGGCTTGGACCGCCCATGACGGTGCGACAACCCACAAGCAAAAGATGCCCTCGGTCACCGTGCCGAGACGTGACCAAACAACACAAAGCCGAGCCCCTGGGCGCTGAGCAGCCCAGCATCGGCGCTGGCCGACCGCCCTCGAACGGCGCGTCATAAGGCGACCAGGGAAAGCAGGGCTGAGACCTTGAGCGCGGGACAGCGCAGCAATAGCACCAGCTGCAGACCAGGAGGCGCCATCATGGCCCTGGCCCGCTCAGCGCGCTGACGCGTCTCGTCACCGAAACAAGACGAGAAGGCGCGTGCACGCCTCGGAGTACTCTTTCCGCAGGCGCACAACCCCGACCGGCGAGTTGTCACATCTGCCAGACCAGCACCTGGATGCGCCTGGCGGGAACGCAACGCCGATCGACCACATCATGGGGTAAAATCGCTGAAGTACCCTTTGGCCGAATCCCCTGACTCGACCAAAGGCTCGGGGGCTACTGTCAGGTACCATGATTAGGGGCACCCTAATCAGGGGACTAAAATTGCCCTAAAAACAAACGCATGCTGGGCAACCGGGCCCACGAAGGCCTGCAGACCCCTTCTAATCTGGAAGAAAGGAAAGGAATCAAAGGAGCCCAGCACGCGGCCCACGTACGCAGTGCGGCCCGTCCGCACCCCCCTCGGACCCGCGGGGTGATCTCCGCCTCGCTCAAGGGCTCCCCGCCGAAGCCCTAGACCGCGCCCCGTGCCTACGCCTCGCTCGAGGGTAGCGAGCCTGCCCTCGAGAAAGCAGATCGTTTACGCCCTAAGGAGCTGAGCAGCCGGGCCCCTGGGATCCGACTCCATCTCACCGGACCAACGGTCCCGGACCCGCTTCCCGCTCGGGGACGGGTCCGGTGTCGCCACGTGTCCCATAGAAGGAAATGCTCAGCACCTATGGCCGAGGACCCGGACCCTCGCAGATGGGTCCGAGACCTCCACGTACCTATCCGGACCCCCGTGAGCTCTCGGCTCAGCTAGCTACTCGGGAGGTGTCCGAAGCCGCCACGTGTCACGCAGACGCGGGCACGGGCACAAGCCTTCCGCTGGAAGCTCCCTCACCCACCCGTATTAAGTGCGAGTGGTTGAGGCATGCTCTTCTGATGCCGGGCAAAGCCACCCCTCAGCAGAAAGGACAAACGGCCCTTCCGTTCACCCGCCCGCCATACGAAGGCATTAAATGCCAACCACTCCTCCACAGCGCCCGGGTCAGACGACGTCAGGCCGCCATCCCCCACAGTGGCTGTGACCGGAGTCTTGTCCGCCAACTTCGGTCACTGCTCCGCCATTCCGGACGCTGTGGCGACACTGTGGGAACCTGCGGCGCAGTGCAAGACATGCTCGGCAATGCTCCAGCTACTATGCTTCCAACTCCCCATGCCTCTTTCGTACTTTCCCTTCTGCGGAACCCCCGAACGGCATGGGCGCGACTCTCGAAAGCGACTCCGGCCTTGACCAGGACAAGACCCTGGCTTGCAGGACCCTCGAAATGCCGTCACACCGACCGCTGGAGCCGCCAGGACGCCGGCGTGATCTCCGCAAGACCAAGGACGATGCCCAGGACGACTGCCACGTCCGGTGCCATACCCCACAGTGTACTTCCCACAGTGTTCGACCACCGCACCCCCGCAATTCGGGGAAAAGACGACGACTTTCATGACCCCCTGTGCATGTACACCGTCCGTCCTTGTGTCTATAAAAGAAGGAGGCGGGCGTTCCCTTAGGCGGGTCGGCCCATTCGGTAGAACACCACGCTTCTCGCTAATAGCAGAGCACACACGCTCCTCAGAACCCCGATATTGGCACTTACCTCAATCAACTCCTCCTCTAGCAGAGACTTGGGAGCTTCCCTCCCTCTCTCGCCTCGCCTGTACCCCCTACTACAGGCACCCCCGGTGCAAGATAGTACAGTGCTCTCGCACACCCGTTTGCTGGACGTACGGCCCCACGACCGGAACCAGGATAAACCCGTGCGTTACTGTATTGCCTCTTGCGTCAACATCTGGGACGAGGAACACGTAGCATCATCACTGGTTGGGTCTGGACTACCGGGTCAGGACACCGACACTAATGCAAGAGGAGGCTTGAGAGAGCACTTGTTGAGATGTCTTCAAATGGAACCCCTCCCCTCATATTTATAGAGGGTGTACATGGTGCTTTCGGCCGAGGATTGCAGCTCTACCCCCTGGAACCGACCTTGGGAGCCAGTGAGGAGCTGCCACACGTCAAAGATGAGGCAGTGGGGCCCATGGGCTAGGTCAGCCGACCTAGCTGGTCGGCCGGCCTGCCCGGGGCTCCAACTGCCCCCAAACTTGATATTTGGGCTGTCCTGGTGTCCCTTGTCCTAAACCCATGGGGCATGGCCTATCCTACGCTTGTTTGTTTGGGTATTTAGGCTTGTTTTGATCTATTTCAACCTGAATCTCATGCTCTGATTGGTTGCTCCTTTTGCCTTGAACTAAGAAGTGTGTTTTCAGCCTTATTTCACCTGCATACAAATAATTACCAACACTCGTGGAAATGGTCAGTAATAAATCCCTACCACTATGTTGATGTTTACATTTCATGTGTTTATGCAGGAGTTGACGGCCTAGATTTGGTACTTAAGAGCCGTCAGCACTATACCACTCAGTTGTCTGATAGCCCCACGGTTTGTAGAGGTAGCCGGAAGGTGGTGACAGCCCTGTTCGAGCCCTAGTAATCCTCCACGTTCGGATATTGGATAGAGCACATATTATTGGAGCTATCGGCTTGCATAAGCCGGTCGAAACCAGTATCTCGAAGTATAACGGCGACGTAATCTCTTTTTCTAAACATAGATTCTAGATCTTAGAAAGTCCTATCTTTCCTATCCCTCCTACACCGGCGTGTGTGTCCTTGGATGAGCCTGAATCCGTAGATAGTGTACTCACGTTCCCAGTGGATATGATACCCTAGAATACTCTTGGGTGAAAGCTACAGCGGTATCCATGCATTTGCGTATTTTATTTGTGACGTTATAAAGTACCAACAAGCTTTCTGGCGCCTTTGCCGGGTAACGGTAGCTACATTATCTTTGGACTCAGACGTCCTCGTATCTTTTTCCTTTTCTTTATTTCTACCTGAACCCTTGCTACCCATGGAGCAGCCATCCTTTTCACGGCTCTCTAACCCCCAAGGGCGAGTTCTGGAAGCCATCATCCTCATCGAATCCATTTCTTTCAGCAAGCGGTGAACCCCGTCCTACCTTCAAAGCCATGGTTCGAAATCGACCCTTCTCTGGAACGATTGGTGAAGATCTTTGTGATCATTTGAAAGTGTTCCAGGAACTATGTTCGAGCTTGGTAATCCCAAGCATGACATAGGAGGCCTTGTGGTGGAAGTTATTTCCTTTCTCTCTCACAAAGAGGGAGGAGGAATGGTGCACCCGCACGATAGGAATTATGTGTGGTAGTTGGAAAGAGCTTCGAGCTGACTTTTGTCACTCGCTCTCTCGCGATAAACGCATAAACTCCCTACCGATAGATATCCTTGACTTCAAACAATTAGAGAAGGAGTCCAT
This sequence comes from Panicum virgatum, assembly GCF_016808335.1. Taxonomy (NCBI): domain Eukaryota; kingdom Viridiplantae; phylum Streptophyta; class Magnoliopsida; order Poales; family Poaceae; genus Panicum; species Panicum virgatum. Next base: position 23,081,345 of record NC_053139.1, read on the forward strand.
AGGTGCAGCTTGGGCCAGATTCTTACACCTTTTGACGTCTAGCCCAGACTTGTCTCTACCCGAGGATGTATCAATGAACATCTTCTGCTCGGGTTTAGGCATGAAATCTGCCCTGAATCTCGACATCGCCGCCGGAGGTTTGTTTGCTCAGATAACTCCAACGGAAGGAAGAGAGATCTTAGATTTTTCTCTTAGCAAGCTCTTCATTCCCTACCAACCACAATGAACCCATCCAACAAGAGTGCGAGTCATGCCAAGAGGATCTTCCAGCAGCTGAATCTAGTCCTTCAACTTCTACATCCTTAGATTCAGTCGTAGAAATCATGCCCGACCTAGGAACATCGGGGGAAGAAGAAATTCAACCTCTAAAGTCCTGATTTTGATTCGAGGATGAACATTTACGAAACATCCAAAAACACCTCGAATCATCTTAGGCACGAGGAGCCTATGAAATTGATATGTCTTTATGAGACCCTCAATAAAATTTCCCGCCATACACCAGCAGTGGATTGGTCAAAGGAGGCAAAGCGTACTTCCGAAGCAATTCGGATTAGCCCAACCTCTGCAACCATCACTTGTTATATGAAAGGAAATATCGTAGAAGCTCTTCATGACCCTGCTAGTGAGGTTTGCATCATACCCGAGTGCCTCTTGGATACTCTTGTGGGTAACAAGCCTTTAACTCCGACCGACAAATACTTTAAAAATCCATCCGGACTGTACTTTGAATGCTGGGGGATTGCAAGGGACATGCCTATCACCATAGACAAAATCGAGCTGCATTTAGATTTCACATCTACGATATCCTTGATTTTGATCTTTTTCTAGGCTACCCGCTAGAAAAACTTTTGGCATCTCATGGGAGCCTAGATGAAAAGCTTAGGGAAACTGACTCTGCCACTGCTACTCCTCGTTTGGACAATCTTCTGGCAAAGCCTCTTCCCAAGCAAAACCCGCTCGAGGAGATAATGCATACATCTCCGTTCATATCATCTGATCCCATTCTCTTGGGAGTTCTAGAATCCTCTGAAGAATACGACTCGGAGGGTAGCCTTCACTCTTAAAGATGAATGATCATCATCATCCTCAATCGAGTTTGAGCCTCTTCCTGCTGGCCTAGAATCTGTTGTTCTCGATCTTGATCGAGATACAACTATGATCTTTTATGATGAATCCCTTGAGATAGAGAATCAATGGGCCATGGAATTTTGTGAGGCGCCGAAAGTCTAATGAAAAGGATTCCTCAAATGAGCATGGGAATTTCACTTTTGACATACCACGTAAACCATGCTCATACAATACAACTTCAGAGTCAGGCATGCTTAGTGCATCGTGAACACACGAGGACTACAACCAACTCAAGGTGCTCTTTTGCAAAACTTTCAGAAGGTTGGTTGTGGATGTCTATGTTTATCGTAAACATTGCATATTTCGTGAGTGCACCATGGCAATAAACTTGTAGCTAGTATCAACAATTGGTGGTGAAATAATGACCCATCACCAATGATGGCTGCAAGGGTTATCATGGGTGAGCTTATGACCAGAAACAAAGCACTACCGGGAGATAGCCCGGATTATCACTTATTTATTTACTTATTTATTTCCCTTTTAATAAAAAGCAAGAGCATGTTCTAGGATATAGTTTTTCTTCGGGTATTTTTGGTCGCTAACCTTTCTAGGGAAAGATTAAGAAGAATGACGGATAGCAATGCCTACGAATATGAGAGCTACACCAACTACAACACCTCGATATGCCTTGATGAAGGAACAACTACAAAAGGAGACTTGAACTCCATACACTTGAAGTTTTGCAAACTCCAAGTGTGGGGGAGGTATGTGAGTACCCCGAAGTAAGTTCTTTTCTCAATTCATATCTTGTCCTGGAATTGGTTTATGTCCTCGCATCTTGCTCTATAAAAAAATGAGAGGAATTGCCATGGTGACAACATTGAGTCTTCATCAACGAAACGCCATGGTAAGTACTCTCAATATCCTGCTTTTGACATTAAACAAAGCCCTGTCAGAAGGTTGCCCGAGGATCACCTGGTTCGTGCTCATACCTATCTCTCTTTGAATAATGCTCAATCATGCTTCGTGCTCCCTTTATCTATCCTCGTACGCTCCGGTTTGAATGTATGCTGCAGCACACACTCATAGGCCTTTTAAACCAAGCATGGTATTTGGGTTAATATGTCTTCTTCGGTCAAACTAACATGGTGTCAAGTTTGATTGATGTTCCGGAGTTAATACCTTTATAGATATTAGTTGCATATGTGGACTAACCCCTGCAGGAAAGTCAAATCCAATTGGGTGAATCATTGAGCTGAATTCAAATCGAAGGGTATGCCAAGGTTTTGGATTAATGTTGCACAACATACTCATGTTGGTGCAATCTTAGTTCAGCCTTGCTTGAGTAAGTATCTTGGTAAGGTTAAATTTCAGTTCAAATAAATTTTGGGAGCTCCCTGGTTCATAAAACCAGTAGAGCTATTAGTTTGTTTCCACCTTTTTGTTTTTGAATAAGCACCAGGTACAAAAACAAGTGTGGGCGAGATCTCTCGAAACTTTCATGCATATACACTTGATATCTCCCACAACACATGCACAACACCGAATGAACCAGCACACAAAAGGCCAAGACGAACTGGTGCTAGCAAGATTTGGCCAACCGGTACTACCACCGTTCATTCTTCATAGCGACGGTTTGCGCACCCTAACTATCACTCTCCTCAACCTATGAGTTTAAATGGAAGCCATTGCTTAATCATTAAAATTAAACTCAAGGGTATCCTCTGGTTCTGTGCTTCTCAATGATTGGCTTGCATACTTTTTATTCTTTGCTAAGCCTAAGCTTGTGAATCATATCTTAGGGAACCCATAATTGTTAAGTTGTTGACTAGTGAGAAATGGTTTGATGGAAGAATCCTTGCTTTATCTGCTTATGTGTCTGGGAAATTTTTATCAAAAAGAAAACCCCCATAGCTTTACAACTCCACGTGTTTGTCCTACCAAAGCCATATGATGATCTTCATGATACAAATCTTTACACATATGTGCCTTGTTGTTGCATTGAGCTTCTTCAAACTTTGTGACCCTAGTGAGATGTCTTTCATACTTGCTTGATCAAGATCACGTGCACTCCACCAGCTAAATTTCTACATTAGAAGTTAGCTATGCCATTCCATCCATCCACAAAATAAACTCCATGTTTAATGGTCTCTCTCTCCAGTATCCTTCAAATGAGGCATGGGCTATCAAAAAAAAAGAGAAAGATGGCATGCCCAAGAAGCATGACCCAAAAAAAAGAAAAAAAAATTGGACACATGAAAGTCCAAGAAAAAAAAGGAGATATACAATAATATAGCCATGTCCTCATGTTATCCAAATAAAGGAGAGAGATTCATAAAAGGAGTATTTCATTCCATCGTCCACCTCCCACATATGTGCACACTCTTGATCAACTTATTTGATTTGTCGTCTCCATGGATCTATTGTTTGATTTTGCAATATATGTGACACAAGTGCATGCTCCCACTTCTCCTACCATGAGCTCCACATAAGCTATCTTTAGAAGTAGGATGAAAAGAGGTAATGCCTTGGTGAGGGTATATATACACATTGAGCGACATGAGAGATCCTATGGAAAGTAAAGCTATGGTTGGTCTCTGCAAAAATATTTTCAAAACCCCAGACATATGGCAGAAAAGTAGAGGAAACTGAAGTCAACACCGTTCCACTCTTCAACTTTTCAAACAATTAATGGTAGGCACAATCAAAATTCACAGGTAAGGGTGAAGTTTAGAGAACTAAGTGTGGGGGATCTTGTTGACCCTCGCTAACGACTCATTTCAAGCATCACTTGGAGCCTGAAATCATGAGAATAAAGTCTCATACCTGTCTATGTTATCAAGAAAGAGCCAATTCCATGTTTCGTCTTAGAAATATTGCTACATTGGAATTCGGGCAAAAATGCAGGTAAAACAGGCTTCAAGCGTCAAGATACAAACCCGACCATCAGAGCAAGCCATCAGCTCCTGCATGTGCGTATGAAAGACGAGCGTCAACCTAGTGGTAGGAGTTATTGCTAACAAATTCCACAAAGTGTTGGTGTACATTTATGTGCAGGTTGCTTATGCTTGGAAATGAGAGGAGAATGTACCCCAAAAGCAAGGTGACACGTTGTTGATCCAAGGCGACATCTTCTTGACGAATCAGACATGTTCACGAGGATCTACAGGCCCACCAGAGCACCCAAACTAACTCAAGACAAGCCCATACCCATATATATGACATGGGGGCCCTCCTAGCTGCCTTCCGACCAAAGACCGGGCCAAACAGACCCAGCCCACGGTCGGCCGACCATGTGGTGGCGGCCCACGGGCCCTACCGACTCTCAGTGACACGTGGCGTCTCGTGGTTGGTGCTCCATGGCAGTTTGGCTTCATTCCCGGGCGAGATGAGGGTGGTTCCCTCCTATAAATACAAGGGGAGGGGCTCCAAATGAAGACACTCCACACCACACATCACTCACCATCAAGTGTAGAGCCTCTCTAGCATGTATTTAGTAGGGGAGAGGGGTAGAGGTACTCAGGAGGGGCGCTCTTCTCCAATTTGTACCTCTACAAGAGCATGAGGAGGAGTCGGGGGGAAGTACCGGGCTTGTCGGCACTTCTAATGAGGACATCGTCCACTATTACCCGCTGGCAAAGACGCAATAAAATGGGCCAAGTGGCCCAGTTGTAGTCGGGCGGCGATCGTGTGAGCCTCATAATCCCATCTTGCTTAGCTTGGGAGGAGGAAACCACCTTAAAAGAGAGAGCCACCCTTCCCCTATTAGACTAGTCTTTTAGGAAGATTGGGCCTTTCCCCGAGTGGGTGCGCCGGAGTGTGGTGCTAAGATTGCCGAGGCACAACAAGAGGCCCTAGTGGCGTTGTAGGCCGGATCGGTGTGTCGTAATTTCGGATGCCGGTGCTAAGATTGCGAGATTCGAGGAATCCGGATCGGTGTGTCGGGCTTTTCATCCAACCCCACTATTGGCGCCTACCAACGTCACCACAAGGAATCAGCGATGGCGTCCGCAGACGTCAATGGAGTAACAGGTAATTCATGAGCCACGAATAAATCCGCAAGCGCACGGAGTACCGCCGTAGTATTTTACCCAAGAGTACCCGGGGTGTCATTTATATTTCCGCAGGGAAGGCGGCGGTATATAGAAATTTAATTAAGTTAGGAGGAACAACTATGGATCAATGCCGATGACCCGGACAGGAGAATAATAATCATGGTAAAAAGGGGGTAGTGATCACACAAGCACAACCGGATAACACGCCTAGGATATCGGAGGGGGGAAGAACAAGATCAAGGATAACTAGGGTCGTACTCTATCGTACTCTCGCGAGCAACTGAACTGAGTCATTCATAGCAAAAGGAAAAAGCCAGATCAATGGACTAGGGAGACCGCAACCAGATGAACAGGAGGAGCCTGAACATCCGACGGCTTTATGCACCTCCTACTCCTCTACCCGAACGTGGAGGTTTACTCGAGACCGGACAGGGCTGTCACCACCTGCCGGCTACCTCTACAAACCGTGGGGTAAAGTTGCATTCAAACATGGTCATCAGCCTAGGCACCACGCCTACGCTTACGAGCACCACTCTAGCCTTGCGCAAGGACACCCTTGTCTATCCGGCGCCTTAGTTCTAGAGCGCCCAATTAAGAAAGATGAAACAAAGCCATGATACACGACTAGTCTATGCATATAAATCGCTCAAGACAATCATAACTCACAAGAAGGATCACATACATAACAAGAGCATATGAACCAAAGTACTGAATAGAATAAATAAGCATCTAGTACAAACTTAGAGAATTACATAAAGAGAAAGTAATAAATATACCGGACTCTCCATGAAGACTCTAAGACCTCAAACTACGACTTGAACCCAAACTCCTCTAGTCCTAAGACCTCTACAACAGAAGCTAACTACATCTTGCTTGTATCAATGTTGTGTTGATGTTGTGATGAGATCATAGAAACGGAACCCCTCCCCTCATATATATAGTGGGGAGCCACCCTCTCCTCGGCCGTGGAATCAGCAGGTAACCTCGGGAACCGATGTTGTGAGCCAATCAGAGAGTGCCACGTTGAAGCCTGAAGGCGGTGGGGCCCATGGGCAGGGCGGCCGACCTATAGGTCGGCCGGCCTCCCAGTGGGCCCACCGACCTTCAACTTTTTCCTGTGGGCTGTTCTCAGGGCCCACTTGTCAATGGTGTATGGCTAGGCTTCGTTCCTGCTGGATTTCTTCTCTGGTGGCCTTTTGGTCCATGAGTGGCGACATCTGATCGGTCGGTGTTTGCTCCTCGGTACAAAGGTTGTGATTGCCCTCCATTTTTAGCTGAATCTTGTACTAATAGAAATCTAGAGGGACATGTGGAATTCGGTAATTTATTAATGGCATGAGTGTAAGAAATGCAAGTCTGTCCATTTATTATGGCAATATTGACGCTCAGAAATGGTCGTTAGTGAGCGTCAACACCCACCCGGGCCGGACTCATCATTTGGTATCAGAGCTAGGCCCTTGTTAAGCAGGGGAGAATGATGAGGACATCCTCCACTATTACCCGCAGGCAAAGACGCAACAAAATGGGCCAAGTGGCCCAGTTGTAGTCAGGCGGCGACCGTGTAAGCCTCATAATCCCACCTTGCTTAGCTTGGGAGGAAGAAGCCATCTTAAAAGAGAGAGCAACCCTTCCCCTATCAGACTAGTCTTTTAGGAAGATTGGGCCTTCCCCCGAGTGGGTGCGCCAGAGTGCGGTGCTAAGATTGCCGAGGCACAACAAGAGGCCCTAGTGGCGTTGTAGGCCGGATCGGTATGTCGTAATTTCAGATGCCGGTGTTAAGATTGCGGGATTTGGGGAATCCGGATCGGTGTGTCGGGCTTTTCATCCAACCCCACCTAGGCCAGACTCATCAACTTCTCCGCTTGTACCTCGACGGATGCTTATTCGGTTGTAAGTGTTCGAGACTTCCTTATTTTGAATTAGAGTTTCGATTGCAAGTTATTATATCTGACTTATATAAGTTGAGTGTATCCTTAGAGAGTAGCATTTGACTCTAGAGTTGAGCTCCGAATAGAAAAGGGCAACCCTGATCGCCTCTAGAGTTAGTAGGGAATAGCGTAGACGTGGTGTTTAGGCTGGACTATACCACTCAGTTGTCTGATAGACCCACGGTTTGTAGAGGTAGCTGGCAGGTGGTGACAGCCCTGTTTGAGCCCTAGTAATCCTCCACGTTCGGATATTGGATAGAGCACATATTATTGGAACTATCGGCTTGTATAATCTAGTCGAAACCAGTAGCTCGAAGTATAACGGCGACGTGATCTTTTCTTCTAAACATAGATTCTAGATCTTAGAAAGTCCTCTCTTTCCTATCCCTCCTACACCGGCATGTGTGTCCTTGGATGAGCCTGAACCCGTAGATAGTGTACTCATGTTCCCCAATGGATACAATACCTTGGAATACTCTTGGGTGAAAGCTACAGCGGTATCCGTGCGCTTGCGGATTTTATTCGTGACGTTACATAGTACCAACACCCTACCTGGTCGACACTCCATCCTTTGGTGCTACTAAAATTTTACAAGAGTCTCAATAAGGGTTTCGCCGATTATCTTGACTCCTTCACTGGGAGATTACCCCTCTTTAAGTTCCCGGCTGAGGTTAATAAAATCCTAGATTATGTTGCCGAGTACACCTCCTTGTCAGCCGAGTCTGATCCTCTTTGAGAGGAGCGTGAGTCAACCCATGAGGATTTTCTAATTGTTGAAGCCAATCCTTCATCTTCCACAACCTCAGATTCAACACTAGAACCCTCACCAGAACCAGGAACATCATAGGAAGAAGAAATTCGACCCCCGAAGTTCCCTTTCCCGATTCGAGGATGACCTATTTAGAAATCATAGAAACACCTCGAATTTCATGATGCCCAATCAAAGAAGGAACCTTCCTCTGTCTACACTTATCAATCCATAAATCCCATGATAGAACCTTCCCTCAGGCCTACGGTACCTTATTCTTCTCCTGATCCTCCCAAAGAAGCATTATTCGAGGAGGCCATGAAGGAAGAATGGTCAGATGGAGTAACACACCTTTCGGAAGCAATTTGGATTAGTTCACCCTCCATGATCACTTCTTGTTCTATAAGGGGAACTACCGTAGAAGCCCATCTTAACTCCGTAATGGAGGTTAATATTTTGCCATAGCACTTAGCGTACACTCTTTTGGGCAATGTTACGCTAAGACTATCCAACAAGCTCCTCAAAAGTTGTCCCTTTGGGACACATCCTTGAATGTAGAGGGGTCGCAAGTGTCGTGCCGCTCACGATAGACAAAATGAAGGTCAGCTTAGATTTCCACGTCTTCGATACCCTCGATTTTGATCTTCTCCTATGCTACCCGCTTGAGAAACTGCTCGCACCTCAAGGGAGCCTAGACGAAAAGCTTCGGGAATCTGTTTTTGCTGCCGCTACCTCTTGCTTAGAGAATCCAATGGCGAAGCCTCTTCCCAAGAAGTACCCACTCGAGAAGATGATGCATGGGCCTCTGTTCATAATATCTGAGCATATTCTCCTCGAGGGTGCAAAATCCTCCACTTCTGAAGAGTATTACTCAAAAGTCAGCCTTTACTTTTGTGAAGACGCACGATCATCATCCCACTCAGCGAGATCAAGTCTCTTCCCATTGGTCAAGAGTACGTTGTTTTCAAACACGATCGAGATTCAACTATGATCATGAACATTGAATCTCTTGAGATGGAGAATATATGGGACATGGAATTTTATGAGGCACCGACTCTGGAGCCCGAAGGAAAGGATTCCATTGACAAGCATGGGAGCTTCATTTTCAAAATACCCCAAGATCCATGCTCGTTCAATACATCTCTAGAGTCAGGCACGCTTTGTGCCCGGAATGCACAAGAGGGTTACAACTGCCTTAAGGTCCTCTCTTAAAAAACCTTAAGAAGGCTAGTTGTAGACGCATATGTTTACCACAAACATTGCAAATTTCGTGTATGTTCTATGGTGCTAATCTTGCAGCTAAAACTTAATGACACATCAACAATTGGTGATGAAAGGGGAACACATCAACAACAACAGCTGCATGAGGATGTTCCCATGGTCGAGCTTATGACCATAAACAAAGCACTGCCGGGAGATGGCCTGGATAATCATTTATTTTTTCTTTTGAATAAAAAGCAAGAGTATGTTCTAGGATAAAGCTTTCCTTCGGGTATTTTTGGTCACAGAAACCACTTCAGGTGGAGATCAAAAAGAACAACAGTTAGGTGATGCCTACGAGCATGGAAGCTACACCAACTTCAACACCTTGGTATGTCTTGGTGAGAGGACGCCTATGAAAGGGAACTTGAACAACACACACTTGAGTTTTGTTGCCCAGCAATGCAAACTCCAAGTGTGGGGGAGGTATGTGAGTACCCCACGTAAGTTTCTCTCATGACAATTCCTGTCTTAGTTTAGAAATGGTGTTATTTTACCTTGCTTCAAAATAAAAAAAATAAAAAAGAGAGGAGTTACCCCAGCAAAAAATAAGAGTTTCATCAACAATAGACCAAGGTAAGCGCCTCCAGGTATGCGTTGCTTTTGACTTTGAACAAAGCCCTTCTGAGAGGTAGCCCGAGGATCACCAGAGTAAGTCTCATGGTGACAGTAAAATTTAGTTCCAATGAAATTTAGAGACACTGCGCCAACAGACCAGTGCCCCTCCTAAGTACCTCTACCCCCAGCCTTTGCAAGGTAACTCTAAACTCAAGAGGAAACTTGTTGTTGCTCTTGGTGGTGTTGGTGGTGTGTCTCCATTTGACAACCCCCCCCCCCCTCATATTTATAATAGGGAGCCAAGGTAGTGCACGGTGAGTTATGCAGCCAAGCCTTCTGAAACTGCCATTGGGAGCCAATGAGGAGGCGCCATGTCAAAGCCCAAGGTCGGTTGTGACAAAACCCGCTCGGCCGACTGGGTCGGTCGGCCGATCTGGTTTTGGCTCCAAACCGGCTCAACTGTGGCTGGGTGACTGCTATGTGGGCCCTAAGGTTAGTTTTGCTTGAGAGCCCGCTGTTTTAATTCGGTTGCATATGTTTGTGGGCCCTTTGATCGATGTGAAGATGATTGACGCGCTCTAATTGGTCGACGTCTTTTGCCTTGGACTGAGGAGTATGTTTTCATGCACTTGAGGTGTGTTTTCTGCCTTATTATACCTACATACAAATATTTGTCAACACTTGTGGAAACGGTTATTAATAAACCTCTACCACTAGGTTGACATTGACCTTTTATGTATTTATGCAAGAATTTACGGCCTAAAATTAGTATTTAAGAGCCGTTAACAGTATTATTTTTTAATTCTTCTATTCTTTGTTTATATTTTATCCTTTAGAGTTGGCTCTGTGTTTGTGTCACATTACCCTTATTATAATTTATCATGACTTACCGAGACGTGGACTAGATTAATGTACAATGTCATGATTATGTACCAAGTAAAGTACCTTTATTTCAAGTCATTCTTTGGGAAAAATATAAATAACGATACCTAAATACCCTCTGGGTGAAATTCTATAATGATATATCCGTGCATTTGTGGATCTTCCTGTATATGTTAAGACATAACGGGCACAAGCGTTTTCTGGCGCCATTGCTGTGGACTAACAATCCTAGTGATGACATTAAAAATGCCAACACCCGCACGGAGCACGAGGGGATGTTTGAACACTGTGCATATGCATTGAAGCAAAAAGGCAATCATAACTCGAGAGAATTTTGCAACAAAAAAATTTAGTCCGAAATTTGAGGGCATGTGTTGATATTGTTTTTGTCACATGTCAATTTGATACGGTGGAATAGGCAACCAATGGAATCTGGCCGATGATACGGCAGCAGAATGAAATGGAAGAGAATTTGATGACTCGGCATAATAGCTAAGTCGAGTCTTGTTTGTTATAGAAATTACAATTTTCTTTATTATAATGTTATGTAAGTCGTGATCGACTAGAAATCCTAAGTTAGCCTATAAATAGTAGACCTGCGGGTTCTGTAAAAGATGATCAACCACAATAAAGAAAACCTTTATCTTATTTTGTATTTACTTTTCTGTTGGTGATTTCACCGAACACTAGTTGCAGTAGCTTTTTTCTTTTACAAATTCTTCCCGTCAAGCAGGGCTGCATCAGGTTTGATCTCTAGCACGTTGGTAAGTTCTGAGTCAAGTAACGTAGATAGGTTAAAGGTTGACGACGCATCACTTCTTTCTCTATCTATTTTGCTCAAGTTATCGAATACGTTAGATCTTAAGACACATCACTTTTTTCTATATCTGATTTATTCACAAGATACCAATATTAGCTTTCTCTTGTTAGATTAATCCATTTAGTCTAACTTGTTTTTAGCTTTTATCACAAGTTATCCAGCTTAAATATAAAGCTTCTATCAACTTTTCCCGTGATTTTATCATCATAGCCGATCGGATCTGGATCTACGTGTTGCTCATAAGCCTTGTTAAGCAATTAACACCACTTGCACAATTAAATTGGTTGTTCCATAGCCGATATCTCTATGGAACATTCGGAACCTTAGCCGATACGTTCCAGTATTTGACATTTTCTATCATTTGTCAATTGCAGGTCAAATTGACTGGCACGTCAAGCATCTACGCGACGCTAAGTTGTCTTATAATTTGGAGCGAAGCAAATCTCTCATGTCCTCGCGTGTGGCTGCGCAGAGATCCAATTAACGAATTTTTGCATCAATAGATGTACATGGGGTTGAGGTGGAAATTTTATATCTCAAAATTAGATGTCATAGTCAATTTTATATATAATTCTGTATGTTGTAGGAGGTGATATCCGATGTTACATTTGTGAATTTTCAATACTGTGATGGAGTGTTGGGCGCCAGCAGTACCGATTTCTTTTTCATTGCTCACAACTGGCACTAGGGATATAAATGGTACGAATATTTTCTAATCATATTCGAATTCGGTACGGTCTGAAAGAGCTTTTATCCGTCCATATTCGATTCTGGGTATTCAATATCCGGAATCGATCAGTATTCGAATTCTAAAAAATTACACTTTTATTATGTTAATATCCACTATAATTTTATCCAGCAAAAAATAACATTATCCGCATCCGACTCCGTATTCAAATAAAATATAAAAACAAATAAGATATAAATAATATCTGTCCGTATTCGATTTTATATCCCGACCCGGCGCAAACGAGTCGCTCTCTTCTCCATTTCCAAAGGGAGCAGAAGGATTTTAGCTTGCGGCATGCTAGGGTTTTAAAGCTCATCCCGCCGGTCGCCGCCGTGGCCATGGCCCTTAACGCCCAGAATCCGCTTACCCTGCCTCCGATCGGCCTCTTACTCTAGTTCCCCGCGTCTCGCAAAATGGCTACCGTCACCTCCTCGGCGTTCCTCGGGACTCCTCGCTTCTCCAACCAGATCGCCGCCAGCCCCACCACATCCGCACCAGGGGGCGCCCCCGTTCTCAGAATCCGTTGCTGGAGGCGCTTCGCGGCTTCCCGATGCGAGGTCTCCCTCATTCCTGCGCGGTTTCCCCGGTCGCTGCCCCGGCGCCGGAACACGCTTCGGGATAAGGCCTCGCTGCTCTGGCAGCCGCCGGTTGTTCCACATCAGGTGCGTCATCCATATGGTGAGCCCCACAAGTTAGAGTCTTTGGACAGCCAGGAGCCGAAATTTGGTTGCTTGGATGCTGACCCGTCGTCTGATCTAAAGGAGAAATGGGAAATTTGTGGTGGTCTGAGTTCTTCTCGAAGTGGTAATGTGGATTCAGAATCGGAATTGGACTGTGAGAAGGATGCGACTGGAGTCGCGGAGGAAGACTGCAGAACTGCGGCTGGTCCTGTGTTCAGTGTTTATAAAGGTCCAGATGGAAATGCTGTCCACATTGAGGTGGATGAGGATGAAACCATTGCCAGGAGTGAGGCTGCAGTGGGCGAGGGAGGTGTTGATTCAGAGTATATGTTGTCTCGTGCAAGAGTGATGGCTATTGAGCTTGAACACGGTGAGCATGTAGCCCCAAACAACAGCTCACTGGTTCAGTTTGTAGCAGCTGATGGGGTCGAACCAGCAGTTCTTAATGGGGAGGTTTCAGTTGCTCAGAGAAATGTGACTCCTTTGCGGAGCGTCGCATGGAGTGGTTTGGCAGCATTATGCGGTGTCTGCCTTGTGTTTGCTGTGTCCAAGTTGATAAAGACAAATAGCAAGGCACACCTGCTGAGGAGATTGCTTTATATGCGTATGCCTGGGATGGAATGGGAGGAAGTCAATAATGAGAACATGGCAATGCTAAAAAATGCACATGGGTTTCCCTGTAGTTTACCTAGAAGGCCGCATCTAGACAGGAAAGAACTGATGGATAACATCAAACGAGCCAAGGAATCGAGGGAATGGTTCATCGTCAAAAATTCATTTAGTTGCAAAACAGCTGCTGATGGTGATGATGCAAGCATTGCAGAAATTAGAAGGACGGTTACAGAGGGCCAAACACCAGAAGGAATCCTTGAACAAAGTAGCATTGAAAAAAATATTGATGTCATCTTTCCACACCTATTCCCTAGTGAGGAAGCAGTTTTTTCGATCGATGTTAGTCAGTCCGATTTTGATGATGTGTCAGACTATAGCAGATTACCTGGTTTCAGTTTGTCAAGTGATAAAATTGAGGAGACTGTTGAGAGGACTGTGGATATGAAAAACGGAGCAGCAGTCATGAACTATTTGGTAAAAGATGAGAATAATATTGCAGAAATAGAACTGCCTGAGCCTGCTTATGACAATGATACTGCAACTGGTGCAAATGACGGAAACTTCTGACATCAACACAGCAGAGAAAGAAGTGCAAATCGGTTCTGCAGATTCTCATAATCTGGATCCTAATTGGATTAACAGAACATCTTGTGAATTGGAAAGTGAAGAATTTGCAGAGATATGTGCAAACAATATGGACATCATTCAAGGAACAAAATCATCACTGCGGTGCATTACTGACCAACAGATAATTTATACAGAGGATAGTGCTCATGAATCTAGCATCAATGTAGTTTCAAAATCATCTGAGTTGAGGAACAACAAAACACCAATGGACATTAGTGTGTGTGATGTCAATGCAATTCAAGAAGTTGGAGTTCCCAGGATTTCTGCAAAGGATACTCTGACTGCTCACTGCAAAGAGATTGCTAATAATATGAGCATAATAGGTCACGAAGCATGTAAAACTCCAATAGTGACTGACACCGTGACTGCAACATCACCTCATGGAAGCAGCAAAGAGCCTACAGATCTGAAGAGAGATAACATGACATTAGTACAGGAACCAAAACCATCCATTTCCACTAGGAATGACAAACAGCCAAGTCATGTGAATGAGAAAGAGCATAAAGAAAAAACAATACAGAAAGAAGCACAGGCTCGGTCAGAAATAGAGAACACTAGGATACAGATACTTGATAGTGCTTGCAGATCTTCACTATATGCTCCTGAAGAAGAAACTGCTCAACACAAAATTTCAAAATGTTCTACATCAGAGAAGAAGCAAGGAAAAAGAACAACATCCAGCAAAAAATCTAGAGTGCATCTTTCAAAAAAGAAAGGCAAACTACAAAAAGTAGTATGCAGCAATAAAGAAGCAGAGGCAAAGCAGTCAGAACAAGGTATACCTGGAACCAAAATTGTGAATGATCTAAATGGTGTACAGAAAACAAAGAAACTGACAAAAAAACGGCTAAAGAAAGTGCAAAGCAATATGCATAGAGTAGCCACAGAAGATGATGTTCAAAGTAGTATGGATGTTCAGAAAAATAACAGCCAGAATATTACAAAGCCAAGGACAGCAAATGTGAAAAATGCATTTCGCAACCAAGAGGCTCAAACAAGAGATGAAAATCCGGAAACAGCTCATGAAGTCGGTTCGCCTTATAACTCACCAACTGACAAGTGAAATCTCTTGCTGTGGCAGCTTTTTCTGCTCAGTCTAAAGTTTCAAAGGTAGCCATTTGCAGGTTTCAAGATCCCTGGTAGTGCTGTTTTCCTTTTCTGTTGCCTTTCTCTATGGTAGTTTCTGTATTTACAACTTACGGTGGTTGCAAATGCTTGTTATAGGATATATTCTTACTTGTTGGCTTTCCAGTGAAGGAAAGTAGCTTTGCATGAATGTAAACTGAGTAGAAAAGTAAAATTTCATAACAAAATTGTGAGCTCTGTATAACTTGTTAGCAAGGCAAGGTTCTTTGAAATAACTCCCAACTTAACATGAGTATCATTCCGTGGACCAGTATTCATTGCTTTCAAAAGTCAAAACTATTATGGAACAGCTTTGTTTCTTTAAATGAGTTTCTTGACTCTGGTTTGATTGATAACGATTAAGAAAACCATTGCCTCGTCTTGAAATAAAGGTTGTACTAGACTACTTGTATTAGCTAGGAACTGGTTGGCTTATAATGAAACCAAGGAAACTAGCTGTGTTATGGCTTTTGTGGAATGTGGGAGGAGGGTAAAGAAGATTGTGGGTCTTACTGCAGATAATGTTCGAGGCAAGCTATTCTGCTCTTGACTCGACCTGGGCTACTGGAGTTGTTCCAAGTTGTGGCACTGGATGCTTCCGATGCAGCCATCTGGAGGTAGAGTGCAAATTCAAATTTACTGCTTTAGAAATAACACTGGGCTTTTGTCTAGGGTTATGAAAACTGGGGAAACCTGCTGATAAATGTTGTTACTTGTCAGTTCAAATGTGGCTGCATTTATTAGATGTGATTGTGTTATTATAAAGGAATGAAGAAGTTGCTGTCTGTTATGAGTTAAGGGAACACAAAAGACCCGCAAAAAAAAAAAAGGAACACAAAAGAACTTTTTTTAATAGTTGGTTATAAAACAGCCAGAGCTAGTTGATCTCAGGTCTACAGCTTGAGTATGGTTTTTAGGAAGGGGATAGTAAGGAGCCAAGCTCCTGCTTGTTTTTCATCAGCATTTTGCAATGGTCCACATTGCATCTAGGAGCTGATATGAATTTTCAGGTGAAATATGCCTCAACATCTCCGCTAGAAAAGCTCTTTTGTAGGCTGACGTCCTTTGACCTGTTCAGCCAACCCAAATTATATTTTACATTTACTAGCATTGTCATGAGTGCATTAATGTTCCTCTTGACTGCCTCTAAAAGATGTAATGCTGGCTTGAAATATTTTTAGCAAGGGTGGCTATTAAAAATAATCACAATTTTGTCAAGTGCTCCTGTCCGACAATAGAATGCGTGGTTGGGGCATGGTATTCGAGACCACATTTTATCTGCTAATCTCTTATGGCAACAAAAGTTTGATCATTAGAAAGTATGTCTAAACTAAAATCTGATGTACAGCTTTTCTAGCACAAACTTTGTCGTGGTGTGGCAAACCACAGCCGGGTGGCGGAACGCACCCGCCTAAGCCCAGAGGGTGTGTACTCGGGGGTTAGCTAGCGACCAATTCGATCTCGCTCAAGAACACGATGAACATCAAGGATTTAGAGTGGTTCGGGCCGCCGGAGCGTAATACCCTACGTCCACTATGTGTTGTATTGCCTTGCCTCGAGAGAATCTGCGAGTGCTTGGGCGAGCCTGTGTGTGTGATCTGGGGAGCCTGTCCTGTACAGCGAGCTCTTCTCTTTTATATCTCAAGGGAGGCGCGTACATGGCTGCTGGGAACCCGACAGGTGGGCCCAGCGATGTAGTATAAAATAACGTACTGTTCATACATTATGGCATCGCAGGCAAAGGAGATCTTTCTCCGGATATCCTTGCCTGCTCCTGGAGTCCCCCGTTCAGCATGTCCAGGCGCTGTCTTGTCGGAACGGTGCCAGGCGTAGCCAGCGGCGTCGCCTGCCACGTAGCTGAACGGCCGTGTAGCTTGCGGCGTAGGTAGCATGATGGAAAAGTGCCGTGCCGTCGTATCCAATTAATGCGGCAGACGAGCTCTGCGCGGGTGCGTCGCATGCGGCTGCACTGTGTACCTTGGTAATACGCGGTGCATAGTGAGGTCTGGCAAAGGCTGCCCCGCGTGCCGTGGTGGCAGAGCACGCCTCAACTATCAGCATTGAATGCGATGGAAGGGCGAGTCTTCCAGCGGAAGGCTCGCACATGAACCCGCGCCCGTGCCCCTAGGACACGTGGCGGCTCCGGACCCCCCGGCGGATATGTTGGTTCTACTGCACGGGAAGTCCGGATGGGTGCGGGTGGTCCCGGACCCCTATGGGGGTCCGCGGCCCCCGGCTACCAGCTCGGAGTTTCCTTTCCTCAGGGACACGTGGCGTCTCCGGACCTATCCCAAGCGGGGAACGGGTCCGGGGCCGTTGGCCTGGTGAGGTAAGAGCCTGACCCGTGGGGCCTGGCTGCTCCGTTCTTTGGGAGTAGTTACGGATAACTACGCAGGCCCTGCCTTGCTGCAGTAGGAGTGGGTATCCCTGCTGCAGGGTACCGACAGTGGCCCCGGGCCCACCTCGGGGGAGGTACGAACCCGCAGGTGGGGCCACTACTGCGATTTTGGCTCTGCATAGCTTGAAGCTTCTTACTGCTGGGGTCTTGACCAGCTTTGACCATCTATCGGGTTGCTTGCTGCCTCATCACATCGCAACGGCTTACTGACTCATGGCCCCCACATACAGTGGTTCACCTAGTCACGCGCGCGACGCTCGGCATTTTTGCGGCCGGAGTAAACGGGATATTTACTACCGGCGCAGTTCCCGAAGAGTTTGGCCACGCCAGCGCTTAATACGCGCACGTCAGCTTAGCTTCCGCCTTGCTCCGCGCGCGGGCGACGGTTCGGATCCCGCCTTTTCACACCTTTGTCTGCTACCCGCCCCTCCCTGACAGGTGGACCTGGGCCCCCTTGTCATGGGCTGGGCAGTCAACACCAGGTGCGAGCGTCGCTTGGGTTCCGGCGACAGTTTCGGGGCGCGCTGGTTGAGTCAGGCTTTAAAATGGGGTGAACCGCATACCGCGGTTACTTTCCCGCATTCGTCTTCTTCCTTCCAACCTTTGCGCCCCTTTGCCTTCGAGCTTTCCTTGCCCCTTGCTCCCCCACGCAGGCTGCTCCTCACCTCCACAGAGAGATGGCATCCGTTGCTCATCCCCGCCGTTTCCAGTCCGAGGAGGAGTTGAACACGGTGCGCCGCCTGCTTGGGTGGAGTGCACAGGAGACCGGCTGGGGGGTCCGAGCAGGCTCGGTTCCCCTTGGCAACCTCCGCGCCGGGGAGTTTGTGCTATTCACCTCGCACATCTCCACCGGCGTGGGACTGCCGATCTCTTCGTTCCTGCTGCTGCTGCTGGAAGACTTCGGCCTCCAACTTCAGCACCTGACGCCCCACTCCCTCCTCCTGATGTCCATCTCCGTGCATTTGTGCGAGATGTTTGTCGGAGTGCGGCCCTGCGTCATCCTCTTCCGCTACTTCTTCATATTGGTGAAGTCCGGGAGGGCGAAGAACGAGGTGGGGGCGTATTACTTCCAGACAAGGAGCGACCCGCCGACGCCTTACATTCCCGGCCTTACTGACGGGAAGTGGGAGGAGTGGCGCAAGGATTGGGTGATCGCCACCACCGAAGCCAACGAGCGCCTCGCCTTGCCAACCGAGGGACCCGCCACCGACCGAGCATCCTGGAGGGCCAAGCTGTCCCTACAGCCGGAATTCGACTCCGTGCTGGACAAGATCAGGTCGCTGGCGGAGAGCGGCCTTACCTCGTGGCACGTGCTCGGAGATTTCGTGAAGCGCCGGATCGCCCCCCTGAAGCAGCGGCCGCGCCCTGCTTGGAGCTTCACCGGCCTCAACGACTGCAGCAGAACCCACCGCGGAGAGGGGAGTGACCTGACCCGGAAGCCTTGGAGGTCCTGATGAGGGCGGTGACGGGGGACGCCTTCATCCCGGAGAACCTGATCCTTCCCCAGGGTATTGTCCCCCTCTGCGAGGACTCTGCGAGGGTGGCGGTGCTGGCTACCCTGCCAACTCTTGACGACGGGGGGCTGGCCCCACGCCAAACCGGAGGCGACCCGAACCGTGGGCTCCGGATCCCTGGTGCGTCCGAGGATCAAGCTGCGCTGAGCTCCGCAGGGGCCGGGCCCACTACGAAGGGCAAGCAAGCCGTGGCTAGTAGTGCCGCCACAGTCGGTCCCAGCCAGGTACGGAGCAGCTCCAGTGCGTCGTCGGGGGATAGGAGCCGGCGCAGGTTGCAGCGGGGCGACGGGACCCTAGTTGGGGAGCCCGCCGCGAAGCGCCAGAGGACTGCTGAGGGCGCGGGTTAGGGCAGTTCCCGGTCCACCGGCCCTCGCGGGTCCTCCGGGGCGACCGCGCCGCCACCGTCACCGCCGAGAGACAGCTCCCGTCGGCAGCAGCGGCGGCGGCAGCCACAGGAGCGGTTGCAGCAGCAACAACAGGAGCAGGACCAGTCCCGGGTTGTGCCTCCGTCGCCACCTCGGGAACAGCGGCAGCAACAGAAGCAGTCTTCGGGCCTCCGTGGTCGCTGGATACCCGGTGCTCCTGGGTTAGTGCCATTCTGCTCACTCCGCTTGTTCTGGGTGCTCTGTTCTTTATTGAAGGCTTCTCTTCTTTGTTGCCAGGGCTCGACGCCCAAGCAGTTCTTTCGCCGCCGCTGGTCCGTCAGCGGGGGTCCAGGCGTCAGTGGCCTCGGCGGCGACGGTGGGTGCGACGACGGGTGCGGAGTGCGCAGGTGCAGCGGCTTCCGCAAGCCCGGTGGCGCCCGACACGACAACGGCTGGTGCGCCAACGTCAAGCGCTGCTACGCCCGACGCGGGGGCAGCTGAGACGCCGGTGCCGGACACAGCCACACTTGATGCAGCGGTGGAGGTGCCGGTGTTGGGTGCAGCCGCAGCCGTCGCGGCGGCGACGGAGGCGCCGGTGCCGGGCGCAGCCGCACCCGACGCGGCGGCGGCGGAGGCGCCGGTGCCGGGCGCAGCCGAACCCGACGCGGCGGGAGCGGCGAGCGCAACGGCTACTGAGGCTCCGATGCCTACACCGGAAGCTCCCACCTCCAGCTCCGGTCCTGTTGCAGAGGAGTTAGGTGGTTTTTGGCAGGCAACTTCTGCAGCTTCAACCCCTGGAGGAGGAAGCGACTCCCCTTCCCCAGGTGCTGGTCCAGGTCCGGCGGTCGATAGAGGAGGCAACCTCCTCCGCCGAGGCGGCCTTCCGGCGGGAGTGGGCTGCTCTGGAGAGCGAGCGCCAGCGCCTCTCCGACTGGCACACCCACCTGGAAGTGCACACCAAGGCTGAAGCCCTTCATGCTGCGGAAGTCCGGTCCAAACTCAAGGCCGACCAAGAGGCCTACCGGGTCAACCTTCGGAAGGTGTTTGACCGGGAGTTCGCAGTATCGAGCCGGGAGAAAAACGTGGCGCAGCAGGAGGAGGCCTTCGCCCTGGAGGTTGTTAGCTTCGCGGCTCAGCGGTCTGACCTCGAGACTCGCCTTGCGGCCCAGCAGTTCGAGCTGGAGACTCGTAGCCAGGGTCTCGAAGTCCGGAGGCAGGAGCTCGACGACCTCTCTGCGACTCTGCAGGGATGGCGCGAGCAACTGCAGGATAGAGCCAGCAAGCTGACTGTTGCCGAGGCGGATCTGGAGGAGGATCGGAAGTCCCTCGCTAAGCGGGAGTCCCACGCCTCCAACATGGAGAAGGAACTTGGACGCCAGCGGGACTCGCTCAAGAAGTTGAAGGAGTGGGCGGAGCAGAGGAAGGCCGAGCTCGAGGAGAGGTCCCGCGAGGTGGAGGTGGCCAAGGCGGCTCTGGACACCCGGGTGCAGGAAGTCCAGGAGGCGGTCCGGAAGCTCCAGGAGAACCAGCGCGCGGGGGGCCAGCGAATCGCTGATTGGGCGACCGAAGCGAGCTTAGCACTGGTGCCGCTTGGAATGAGCCCAATCCAAGTGGCAGAGCCGCCAGCTTCGATAGCTGACGCCCTCCCAGTGCTGAACTCTGCTTCGGATAGGCTCCTGCGTCTGGAGCCGGTACTTACTGGCCAGCTCGAAGCCGAGGGTCGCGAGCTGATCCGGATGGTGGCGGAGCACATCCTGACCTGCCTCCGGAGCCACGACCCGGCCATCTCGCTGACTCCCGTGGTCGATGGCCCTGTAGCGGAGACGGAGGCCGCCGCTCGGGACAGCGTGCGGGAGGTCGTCGACTTCGTCGCCGCCTACTTCAAGCGGGAGCCTGCAGACCCTTGAGCCGGGCATTGTATCTTTTTCCTTTTGCGTTATGTAACAAACATTGTACTAGTTGAAAATTTTGAAATAGAAGAAAACTTCAACTTAGTTGTTTGTCAGTTGCAATTGCTGGTTTGCAGTATACAGCACCCCGGCGCCCTGGCCCCCTGGCGGATAGGTTCAGTTGTTTGGACCTGTCTGCCACCTGAGCCGTAGAGATACTCCGGACCTCCTTGGGCATAGGTGTCGCATAGTTTGCAAGCCGCTGTGTAGCAGAAAGAACTACAGAGAGAAGAATCAACTTGTTCGCATGGTAGTAATGATACTGCGACTTAGCTGTTTGATGCATGCAGGATCGATCTGGCTTGTGGCTGAAAGCAAACGCCCCGGGCCCCCTGGGAGACAGACTCAGTTGTTTTGAGTCTGTCTACCATCGAACCTGGACCTCGATCTGCATGAAACCTTAAAGCGGATGCCGGGACCCCCTGGTAGGTAGGCTCAATGGTTTGAGGCTGGCTACCACCAGTCAGGGCTTAACCTATGTACTGCTTCAAAGTTACAGCTTAGTAGTAGACCCGCGGGACTTATCCTAGACCGGCCCCAGGCTAGTACCAGGTCCGGGCTCTAGATGCACAGGTCCAGGTAACTTAGTGCTTGTTACAGAGTGGTGGAGTGTGTAGGCTTAGGGTGCGGAACCAAGCTAAAGCGCTACATAGGGCTCCGGACCACTCCAGGAAACAACACGATCTTCCCGGACCTGGCTTCAATGCTCCAGACCCTTCCCAGCTGTGGGTGAGGTCACTCTGTCGTACTCGATCCTTTGAGATGTGGAGCTGGACATGCCGTGTAGGACTTAGGAAGCCAACTATTGAGCCAGAAGGAGGTCCGAGCCCCTAATTACCCGGTTCCAGGTACTAGAGCACTCGTTACAGTGCGGTGGAGTGTGTAGGCTTTTGGGTACGGAACCGGCTAAGCGACTACATAGGACTCTGGACCACCTCAGGAAACAAGCACCCTCTCTCCAGAGCAGGTCCCTAGGGGGCCGGACCCCTTCCCAGCAGCAAGATGGTCCGGTATCTGTACGACAGTCCAGCAACTGAATACAGATCTTTAGTTGTAGCGACAAGAGTGCAAGTCCGCGCAGGGGTTAGAAAAGTAAAATCTCAAGAATTAAAATGCGAAATTAAATTTTGACACAAAGACAGAACTTAGGAGAAAATCTTTCCTTTGCAATCCTGATGTATATGGCTTGCGCGATGGATGCCAGAGGCCAGGTTTACGAGGTCGGACCTCTACCGCTCTGAGCCGCACATTAGCCGACGGTGCGATGGATGCCAGAGGTAGGGTTTACGAGGGCGGGCCCCCAACCGCTCTGGGCCGCACGCCAACTCTATCTTATTACAAAGGAAAAGTTTATTTCCCTGCTCTGCCTAGGTGTAAAACTTACGCAGATGCTCAATGTTCCAAGGGTTGGGCAGCGGCACTCCATCTTTTGTGGCAAGGCGAACGCATCCGGGCCGGCATACCTCTGTAACCTTGAAGGGCCCCTCCCAGCTAGGGGAAAGTTTGTGGAGCCCCGCTCGGTTCAGGATCCGTCTGAGGACGAGGTCGCCAGCCCGGAGCTCCCTACTGTGCACGAACCGTTGATGATAGCGCCGGAGCGCCTGGTTGTAGCGTGCGTTTCGGATTGCTGCTCGCCATCTTCGCTCGTCGACGAAGTCGATATCGTCACGCCGCTGCTGCTCCTGCATGGGTTCGTCAAAAGCCTGGACCCGTGGTGAGCCCAGGTGAATTTCTGGGGGAAGGCGTGCTTCAGCCCCGTAGACCAGGAAGAATGGAGTCTCCCCGGTGGCTCGGCTGGGTGTGGTCCGGTTGCCCCATAGTACGCACGGAAGCTCATCGCACCATGCTTCTTCAAGCAGTTGTAGGTGCGGGTCTTGAGTCCCCTGAGGATCTCTGCATTCGCTCTCTCAACTTGCCCATTGCTGCGGGGATGTGCGACGGACGCAAAGCATAGCTGGATGCCGATGTCCTCACAGTACTCTTGGAAGAGTCTGCTTTTGAATTGGGTCCCGTAGTCCGCGATAATGCGGTTTGGGACGCCAAATCTGCACACAATGGACTTGAGGAATGCGACTGCTGACTTTTTAGTGATATTCACCACAGGGGTAACCTCCGGCCACTTCGTGAACTTGTCTATGGCGACGTAGAGGAACCGGTACCCGCCGACAGCCCGGGGGAACGGCCCCAGGATATCCACACCCCACACGGCAAATGGCCATGAGGGTGGAATCATCTGCAGATCTTGAGCTGGTGTGTGTATTTGCTTTGCATGGAACTGGCATGCTTTGCAGGATTTTACCAGCTCAGCCGCATCCTGGAGTGCTGTTGGCCAGTAGAAACCATGCCGAAAGGCCTTGTCAACAAGCGTGCGAGATGAGGAATGACTTCCACACTCGCCTCCATGGATCTCCGCGAACAGCTCGCGGCCCTCTTCCTGGGAAATGCACCGCATGAGGACACCATTGGCGCCACGGCGGTAGAGATCCCCTTCTACCACCGCGTAGCGTTTAGCCAATCGGATTATGCGCTCAGCGGACACATCGTTATCAGGAAGGATGTTATCTTTCAGGTAGCCCCGGATATCGGAGATCCATGCATCGGGAGCTTCCTGAGTAGGTGGGGGTGGCTCTATGAGGTCTCCAGGATCCTTAACAGAGCACACAGCCCAGGTTGGGCACCATAGGTGGAATGCCGCCGGGACCGCTAGCTTCGAGGTGCTAGTTTGATCCCCTTCACTCAGTTCGGCAGGCTGGGCGGTAGGTCTCAGCAGCCGTCTTTCGAAGACGCCCTCGGGCACGGGTGCCCAGGTAGATGCTCTCGCGGAGAGATCATCTGCTGCTGAGTTACAGTTCCAAGGCGTCGAAGTCCTTCTCGAGCTTCCTCACGTGGATGAGGTATGCCGCGAGCTGGGGATTGTTACAGCTGCAATCCCCTCGGACCTGCTTGATGATTAGCTGAGAATCCCCCTTCACCAGAAGCTGCTGGACCCCCAGGGTGAGGGCTTGTGTCAGGCCAAAGATCAGGGCCTCGTACTCCGCCATGTTGTTGGTGGCCTTGAACTCAAGGTGCACCATGTACTTGAGCTGATCTCCGTTTGGGTCGATGAGAACCACACCAGCTCCGGCCCACTTCTCGCGGGCGGACCCGTCGAAGTAGAGTGTCCAGTGGGGTTCGGTGAGGACTGGTGTCCTGTTCTCCGGCTCCGGGGGTCTGGCGCTGAAGTCCGGACCCCCAGAATTGCTTGGGGAAGGAGTCAACTCTGCTATAAAATCAGCCAGGATCTGGCTCTTGATTGCATGGCGAGGCTGGAAGTCCAACTGGAACTCAGCTAGCTCCGCTGCCCACTTGGCGATATTTTCCGTGGCGTTGGAGTTGTGCAGGATCGCTCTTAACGGGTAAGAGGTTACTACGACAACTCGGTGTGCCTGGAAATAGTGGCACATTTTCCTGGACGCAATAAGTATCGCATAGATAAGCTTATGCGTCTCAAGATACCTGGCCTTCGCCTCGTGCAGGACTTCGCTGACGTAGTAGACTGGCTTTTGGATGGTCCGGACCCTGGTGACCGGGTCCGGCTCGTCCTTGTCCGTTTTGTCAAGTCCTTGGGCCCCCAGTGGTTCTGGGTTCCCACTGGGACGAGGCTCCTCCGGACCCCCTTGGCCGGGTTCCGGAGCTTCAGGCAGAGGTGAGGCTGATGGGCCTCCGTGTCCGGCGTCCGGCTCACCATCCTTGGCCGGGGAAACCCTGGTGTCTCCCTGGCGAGCTTGCTCCGTCCTTTCGGCGACCAGCACCATACTGACCGCCTCCGTAGACGCAGCAAGATACAGAAACAACGTCTCACCCGGCTCTGGAGCCACCAATACTGGCAGCGAGGTGAGATGCCGCTTCAGTTCCTGGAAGGCTTGTTCAGCCTCTTCGGTCCAAGAAAATGGACCGGACCTCCTCAATAGTTTGAAGAAGGGGAGGGCCCTCTCAGCTAGCCTCGATATGAAGCGGCTGAGAGCGGCGAGAGATCCAGTAAGTTTCTGGACATCCTTGACGCGGCCAGGAGGCCTCATTGCTTCGATCGCCTTGATCTTGGCTGGGTTTGCCTCGATGTGAGACCAGGAAACCCAACAGCTTCCCCGTCGAGACGCCGAAGATACACTTCTCGGGATTCAGCTTCGTGCGCGTGGCGCGTAGCCGGTCGAAGACGAGGGACAAGTCCTCAACTAGTGTTGACCCTACCATAGTCTTGACCACAATGTCATCGACATAAACCTCAACAATATCTCTAATTAGATTACAGAAAGTTTTGTTCATAACTCGTACAAACGTGGGTAAGGCATTCCGTAGACCATATGGCATGACAATATAGCAATAAAGCTCATCTACTGTTACAAAAGCAGTATGCTTCCTATCCTCTCTAGACATCTGAATCTGGTGAAAACCAGAGTATGCATCTAGGAAAGACAAAAGGTCACACCCGAAGGTGGAGTCCATGATCTGATCAATACGTGGAAGAGGATAGGGGTCTCTAGGACATGCCTTGTTGAGACTGGTGTAGTCGATGCACATTCGAAGCTTCCCGTTGGCCTTTGGGACGACGACCGGGTTGGCCAACCACTCGGGGTGGTGGATCTCTTCGATGAAGCCAGCATGTAGGAGCTTGCGGACCTCTTCACGGATGAAGTTCTGCCGCTCCACGGACTGCTTCCGAGGCTTCTAGCGTACCGGCGTGGCATCAGGGTAGATCCTTAGATTGTGCTCGATCACTTCCCTGGGGATCCTGGGCATCTGTGACGGTTCCCAGGCGAACACGTCCACATTTGCCCGGAGGAAAGCGATGAGCGCGTCTTCCTATTTCTCCCCCAGGTTCCCTGCGACGCGGGTGGTCCTGGTGGAGTCTGCTCCGATATGCACCGACTTCACAGGAACATCGTCCGGATCAGACGGCTGAACCCTAGGTGCCTTTGCAGGCGCCCTGGGTTGCGAGGGGGATGGATCCTCCTCGGAACGTGCAGCCTCTGCTGCCAAAGCATGCAGCCTCTCAACTGCAGCGACGGTAGCGGTGCGGCTGCGGTCACCCCGCACGGTGAGGACACTGGTAGGGGAAGGCATCTTCAAGACCAAGTACCCTTAATGGGCAATGGCCATGAAGCGATAGAGAGCCGGCCGGCCAATGATGGCGTTGAACGGGAGGTTCACCTCCGCAACATCGAACTGAACGCTCTCTGTGCAGAAGTTCTCCTCGGTCCCGAACGTGACCGGCAGTGTGATGCTCCCCAGAGGGAACACCGGGTGTGGGCCCACTCCGGAGAATGGGCGAGAGGGAGTCAGCTTGGACTCTGGGATCTGCAGCTGCTTGAATGCTGCATAGCTGATGACGTTGAGGCCGGCTCCACCGTCGATCAGCACGTGATAAAGGCTTACGTTGGATATGATAGGGGCGGTGACTAGAGGTAGTACACCGGCCCCAGCCATATTCTCCGGGCAGTCGGATGGCCCGAAAGAGATGGTGGTGTTCATCCACCTCTGGTGCGGCGCTGCTTTCGGGACCCCCGGTTTCGCCGAAAGGACCTCTCGGCGAAGAGTCTTCACGTCCCGCCGGGAGACAAGCTCCCAGCTTCCACCGTACATTACGTACAGCTTCTTGCGGCGGTTGCCGCTGTCAGAGTCGGAGTTGTCGTCGTCGTACACGCCCTTCAGCTCCCGAGCGGGGGATTGGTACCCCAGCTCCTTCTTCCCGGCCGCGGCCCCGGTGTCGGAGGCCTTCTCCTTGCCGGGCCGCGGGCGAGGAGGTGAGCCGTCCTTAGAGGACTGCTCACGTCGCCCACTGACCCGCTTTGCGAGCTTCTGGATCTCACGGCAGTCAGCAGCGCTGTGGCGAGCGGTGGGATGCACCGGGCATGATCCTCGCTGCCACCCTGCGGGCGTGGACGCTTGCCATGCACGTTCTGGCCCCCAGCCGCTGCCGCTGCAGCTGGTGCTGCAGTAGCTGGTGCCGCTATGGCGACGGCCAGTCCGCCAGGCTGCGACTCCGGTTTTTGTTCTTCTTCTTCTTGCCACCGCCCTGAGCGGTAGCAGCGGAGCCACCAGCCTTGGCATCTCCGTCTTGGGGGGCTGAGTGCCATGCGCGGCCCTCAGCAGCCCTGGCACACTTGTCTGCCAGGAAGAAAAGCGTGGTAACGCTTTCCACCTCGTGCGTCGCGAGCTTCTCGAGCATCTTCTCGTCTCGTACCCCCTGTCGGAAAGCAGTGATAATAGATGCATCGGAGATACGAGGAATAGTACCCCGTACCTTGGTGAAGCGCGAGATGAAGGCCCGGAGCGTCTCTCCGGGTTTTTGCCTTACAGCGTGGAGGTAGGCCTCCACACCATGCTGCTGGTATGCACTGGCGAAGTTCGCAGTGAACCTCGCACAGAGCTCCTCCCAAGACTGGATCGTCCCAGGAGTAAGGTTCATGAGCCAAGTCCGGGCTGGCCCAGTCAAGGCTACATGAAAGTAGCTCGTCATGACGGCGTCGTTACCACCAGCTGCTGTGATGGCGGTAACGTACACCTGCAGGAATTCCGACGGGTTAGTGGTGCCGTCGTACTTCTCCGGCAGGTGCGGGCAGAACTTGGACGGCCATGCCACCGCGCGGAGGTGATCCGCGAGCGCAGCACAGCCTACCCCAGCCACCGGGGCGCCCGTCTGTATCCGGGCATTCACCGGAGGCTTGGGTGCCACCGCCTTCAGATCAGCGTTGAGGTTGCGACCATCGATGTTGAGACGGCGCTCTCGCGCCCTCTCCACGGAGATGCGGGCGTCCTCACCTGGAGGCCTGCGGTTGAGCTCCGCCCGCAGGTCTTCTGTCCGTGCACCCCTCACTGTGGGGGAGCACACGGATGCCGACGCACCGCCTTGTCGCCGGTGGTAGGGCACCACCGCATTGCCAGGCGGAGGTTGTTGCCCAGTCCTTGCGGAACTGGGGGAGGCCTGAGCCAGATGGAGGAGACGGTCAATGTCATCCCGCCACTGCCTCAGGGCGTCTGGCGAGGCTGCAGCAGCCGGAGGGTTGCGAAGCAACTCCCTGGCCGCCGCCAGCTCTCCGCCGCTCGCGGCTTGTGAGGGGCCCTTGATGGGCGCCCTGACTCCTGCTGACGAGCAGCGCGCGCCGTCGCCGACGGTGGCTGCTCCACAGGCACGGTTGCCCCTGGAGCAGGAACACGAGAGGCATGTGGAGTGGAGGACGCCACACCCTCTGTCATCTCCACGTCGTCCACCCGAACCATGGAGGCGAGCAAGAGATGGACCAAAACCAGCTATTTCCCCCTACCTGGCGCGCCAAATGTCGTGGTGTGGCAAACCACAGCCGGGTGGCGGAACGCACCCGCCTAAGCCCAGAGGGTGTGTATTCGGGGGTTAGCTAGCGACCAGTTCGATCTCGCCCAAGAACACGATGAACACCAAGGATTTAGAGTGGTTCGGGCCGCCGGCGCGTAATACCCTACGTCCACTATGTGTTGTATTGCCTTGCCTCGAGAGAATCTGCGAGTGCTTGGGCGAGCCTGTGTGTGTGATCTGGGGAGCCTGTCCTGTACAGCGAGCGCTTCCCTTTTATATCTCAAGGGAGGCGCGTATATGGCTGCTGGGACCCCGACAGGTGGGCCCAGCGATGTAGTATAAAATAACGTATTGTTCATACATTATGGCATCGCAGGCAAATGAGATCTTTCTCCGGATATCCTTGCCTGCTCCTGGAGTCCTCCATTCAGCATGTCCAGGCGCTGTCTTGTCGGAACGGCGCCAGGCGTAGCCTGCGGCGTCGCCTGCCACGTAGCTGAACGGCCGTGTAGCTTGCGGCGTAGGTAGCATGATGGAAAAGTGTCGTGCCGTCGTATCTAATTAATGCGGCAGATGGGCTCTGCGCGGGTGCGTCGCAGTCGGCTGCACTGTGTACCTTGTTAATACGCGGTGCATAGTGAGGTCTGGCAAAGGCTGCCACGCGTGCCGTGGTGGTAGAGCACGCCTCAACTATCAGCATTGAATGCGATGGAAGGGCGAGTCTTCCAGCGGAAGGCTCGCACATGAACCCGCGCCCGTGCCCCTAGGACACGTGGCGGCTCCGGACCCCCCCGGCGGATATGTTGGTTCTACTGCACGGGAAGTCCGGATGGGTGCGGGTGGTCTCGGACCCCCCATGGCCCCCGGCTACCAGCTCGGAGCTTCCTTTCCTCAGGGACACGTGGCGTCTCCAGACCTATCCCAAGCGGGGAACGGGTCCGAGGCCGTTGGCTTGGTGAGGTAAGGGCCTGACCCGTGGGGCCTGGTTGCTCCGTCCTTTGGGAGTAGTTACGGATAACTACGTAGGCCCTGCCTTGCTGCAGTAGGAGTGGGTATCTCTGCTGCAGGGTACCGACAAACTTTTTATATGTTTAGATTACTTGACAGTTAACGAGTACAAAGTTTGAATTTTAAAATGCGGATGCACATTAGATTTTGAGACAGAGGGAGTAGTTTTATGGTATGTTCAGAACTTAAAATAATACAACTCCCCTGCAAAATGTAAAATAATGTACAAGTACCAGATTTTTGTCGTCTGATTACTGATGTTTTATGCTTCTCCATTTTGTATTGCAGGATGCTTTTAGTGAAGATGAGACAAATGGTTATGGTGTCACTAAGATGAGGTCATGAGGAAGAGTTAAACTTAAAGTTGAACTTCCAAACCATGGAAAGTGTAGAGGATTGAAATTAATCAAACATGGGCGTAATTGCTCCCAAGAAGATAACAAAGAGGTAATATCAATGACCCTCTTCCCATAAGCTAGTAATAATTACACTCTCTGTGCAAGATGTCACTGTCAAAGCGTAGCAAACCACACATTTTTAATATTGACAAATAGGAATTGATGATCGACTTATATGCTAATAAAGAATATATAAAGCGTCTCAAGCATTTACCTACATGTTAAAGATGTTTCTGCATAGTTGTGCCCAATTAAAATGCAGCAATAACAATAGTACTGTCAAACTGTCCTTGTTGCATTGAACAAGCATCAGCTAAAGAGGATTACTTCTCATCCATCTGAGCAGCCAGTTTCATCATCTTTCTTGCTTCTGGAAGGGTATTGAGCTAAAGAGGTTGCAGGTGTAAAAGAGTGGTAATGTACTGTCCGAGTGTTGACTAGTACATACTGTTTGAGCTTGAGCACCCGATGAAATTTCACTCACCTTCTTAGGGTTCCTGATATTTTTCAGTTTTGCATTTCTAGCTGAAAGTATGAACATTTGCAATTACATTATTTTCACTTGAAACATTTGTTAGTTTAGAATGTGTGTTATCAAACTTGTAGAACTTTGGCCGATGATATCAGTACAGCTGTTATACAAGGTACTTCCTAAATAGCCATGTTTAGCACTGTCAAAACCTAACATCTATTAATTGAGCAAGCACGGTTCAAAACCTTGTTCATCTATCCAAATGCATAATACAAAACCAATGATAAAAGTAGTATGTGCTACAAAGCCAATCCTGCAAGGCACACACATCAACATTCTGTAGGATCCCTACTCGCAGCTGTGTGGTTTGAGTGTAGAGAATTGAGGAAACACCACACACCCTAGGAGGGGGGGTGACCTTCATTATATAGGCCGTATAGGCTTGGGTTACAAGAAAACATAATACAAGCACATATACAACTCTATTTATCTAACATTGAGATACCAGTAACCAATCAATTTCTGCACGATGGCATTCTACACTGATACTGGTGCATTGGTGCCTGTGCTAAGTCCGAACTGATAATGCGGGAAAGACCCTTGGTGACTTTTGTGGTTTCAAATCATGAAATGGATGGTGTGGTGTGGTGGGAAAACGGGGTGCCGATCTCGTCGATGGTTCAGGCCAATTCGAGCTCGAGAACGTGATCAGGTTGCATCCTCCTGCAGGTAGTGCTTATGTCGAGCTCACCACGATATACCTGACCCCTTGGTTTTCTTTTATTTTTCTGTTCTCTTTTTACATCTTGTTGAATATAGGATGCACAACAGATCCTGGTGATTGTCCGATCCGTCATCCTTTTCAACTCCGGATTCTGATCGTCTTTATGAACCTGTCATGCTGTTGAACCAGAACACAGCCATGGCCATCGCGAAGGTCAGCATGCTCGATCTCCCCTTGTCGGAGCTATGACTTCGGGGCGCGTCGCTATGGCTGATGACATGCTCCGCTGCACTAGGAGCAGCGCTTCCCCTTGTCCTCCTGTCGTCGTCAGCCTGCTCTCGATCTGCGTGCTTGTTCACCCGCGGCATGGCGGCGGCCTGTGCCGACGACGGAAGCGCCGCCGCACCAGCACTGCCTCCCGTGATCGCAGCAGCTGCCGGTGGCGCGCTCATCTGCTGCATCAGCCTTGCTGAAACGAATTAATCAAGGTTAACTAGTTGTTACTTAATTACTTCTGTTTATTTCACCTCAGGACTGCCGGCGATAGAGGCAAACTAAGAATCCTGCAGACCTTGGCAGGCGGCGAGGGAAGGCGCGTAGAGGAAGCACCCGGGCAGCGGCAGCACGAGCGGGAGGGTGAGGAGGCTGGTCACGAGGGAGGTGAACACGCCGTTGGACAGCAGCAGCGAGCACACGCAGCGGTGGCCGGCGTCCAGGGCACTGCTCAGCGACGAGCAGCAGGCGTCGCTGATGTTGCCGCTGCCGACTCCTGCGCTACCGGCGGACGCCGCCGCCATGCACGGCATCAGGTCCACCTCCTGGAAGTTGCAGTTCGGCAAGACTACCACCTGGGCCCTCGCTGTGGCTGAGATCGCCACCAGTACCCCAACAAGTAGCAGATGGAGAGTAGCGGCCGCGGCGTGTGGTAATCTGCTGGTAAAGGTCAGCATAGTTCACTTGCTGAGGTGTCTGGATCCTGTTCAATGAAACAACTGGCTGGCATTTGCGTTGTGAGATATCAACGTTATATGCTATATGGTAGGCCTTTGGTTGGTTTTGTTACGACATGCAGGGAGCGCCATGGGTAGGTAGGTGTGC
Organism: Panicum virgatum; assembly: GCF_016808335.1. Classification (NCBI taxonomy): domain Eukaryota; kingdom Viridiplantae; phylum Streptophyta; class Magnoliopsida; order Poales; family Poaceae; genus Panicum; species Panicum virgatum. The sequence continues at coordinate 23,113,673 of NC_053139.1, forward strand.
TCGGTCAGTCAAACACACGCTTCTGTTGTAATTCAGGCATGAGCAAGAAGGGCACATGCTGCGCATGAGTCAACTGCAAACTTCATTTCGCTACTACTTGGAGGTTTCAAGAATCAACAAGGAGAGACAAACGCAAAAGAAAAACGATTCGAAATTCATGTTGCCAATGTAATAATAATAATAATAATAATAATAATAATAATAATAATAATAATAATAATAATAATAATAATAATAATAATAATAATAATAATAATAATAATAAAAGCGAAAGCCTAGAAGGAACACTCTAAAACAGATTAATAATGCATCATCCTTGATTTGAGAGGCAACTGCACTTATGCACAGATATTGAATAAAGCTACTCTTTCCTAACCTATTATAACATCGCAGGCAGTGTTTATTTAACATTTACTATGCATCATCTAATATCAAGTATGGAGTTTTTTTAAAAAAATCATATCTTATGCATCACAAACTGTCGAAGATGTATAGTCGTCTTTTTTATTCACACATCCATGAAACAAAGATGTTTCTAAGATGACTATATATGTCATATATATAGTCGTCTTCGAAAGATTTTATTTAAATACCGTCTACTACTCAATATAGATAGTTTTTCACATTGAAAAAGTCTAAATTACTACCCTCAACTATAGTTAAAGTCTAGATAACCTCCTAAACTATCATTTGGTTTATTTTTGGTTCAAATTACTCCTTAACATAATTTATCTTTTTCATTTCTTCATGCATAGGTGGAGTTTTAAGTTGAAATTTTACAAAATGATAATACACATCATAACACATGTTAGAAAAATATATCATAAACTTTTATCATTATTGTGATATGTTAAAATATTTAGCAAAAATTAAACATTGGAGTTCAAAATTATATGAAAAATAAAGTTCAAAAATTATAAACATTTTCTAAAATATGCATCCTGATGTCCACTACCACCCTGCAAAATTTGAGGTTAAAATTCAACTTGTGTATGGAGCAACAAAAAGAACAAATTATATTATGGAGTAGAAGGAACTAAATGTCATAGTTTAGGGGATAAATTAGACCAAGTTATACTTTATGGGGTTATCCGAACTTTGGCTATAGTTGAGGGGAATAATTTAGACTTTTTTCTTTCCACGTTAGAATGTACAAAAGTAAACATATATACTCATTACTTACAGGCAGCAGTTCTTTAAAACCATCTACAGTATATAACAGATGGTTCTTCCTATATACTATAAAAGTTGAAGTAATTGAAATCTTTTCTTACCAAGATTAGACCACAGTACTTCTCATAGAGGTCCCACTTGTTTGGTCTACAAGTTTGACAAAAGGGGTTGGAGACAGATTTTTTGATAGAAGGAAAATATTTCTACTGAAATGCTAATATTTTTACACCAGTAATTTTTTATACCCACTTTTTGTACCCGTATATTATTTACCTTCGGCACACACTTTAATTTCCTTTGCACATGTATTCACCCATATTTCGCATCATTATTTATTTTGGAAGAATAATAATTGACATCATTGTTTTATGGAAGGGAAAGAAATGCGTGTATTATTTTTGGAAGGAAAATAAATGACACCTTCATTTGATAGAAGAAAAATTAAATATGTGTGCTTATGGAACGTACATCTCCACTAATGTAAAAAACAATTATATGTTTGCTTTTGCTACCATTTCAGACAGCTTTCCAAAAGCCATTCATATTTTTGTCATCTTGGATGATTTTTTCAGAACCCCGTTTAAATTCATAGCATTCATTTATTTATTCTTTATCATCTTAACCAAGTTATCAGTTTTGAGTTGAGATTGGAGACTTTGATCGGAAAATTATTTATATCTGGTCCGACTAAAATGTGGTGCAAATTGGACTTTTTTTACTGCAGGTTGTAAGTTGGACTTTTTATTTCTGCCTCATGTAAAATTGGACGCTTTTTTCTATGAAAAATACGACTGTAAGGGTGGCCATGGAGACTAAAACTGTCGTGGAAGAGCTTGGGCGACCTACGTAGCTGCAGCCTGCTGCAGCGGACTTTTCTTGCTCTTGCACTCTCCACTGCTCATCAATCATAATTCATTTTGTCACTTGGCTAAAGCCTTTTATTTCGTCCTGGGTGAAATGACACAATGAAGGAAGGCATTCGTTCTACTCGCTAGCAATCCAATTTTCTTCCCTCAAGATGCCATTCTCAAAAAAATAAAAAGTCTGATTTACACTCTCAAATTATCACAAAAATTTAATTTTTAATCTTCAACTACAAAATCAGATAACAGAGACCATTCAACTACTGAAATCGAATAAATTTAACTCTTAGAATGATTTTGAAGGTGATTTTGTATTTTTAAAGAAATCAAATTAGATCTTAAAAATCAAAACTATTTTATTTTAAATTATAAAATATGAAACTAGTATAAAAATTTTATAAAAATGTAACCTATTTATTATTGCTCTTTTTGAATATTAGTTATTAAAAAATAATAGGCATAATTGCATACGAGCAAACATTATGAACATTAGAAAATTGATCTGAATAGCTAATATGTACCATACTTTAAAAAATTAATTTGAATGGCTGACAAGTATCGTAGTATATATATTGATCAATAGCTGACAAGTATCAGATATATGTCAGTATCATATAGATATATTATATTTTTAGAAAAAATTTGGTACCCATTTCGTTTTTTATTTAAAAATACTGATAGAATTTTAAATTTAGATATTTTTAATTCTCATAAAATGTAAAACCACCTTCAAAACATCTAAAAATTTAAATTTGCGAATTTACCCAGTTTCAAACCACCTAAAAGGTCAAATTTGCAAATCTACCCATTTTCATACCCATTTTCAATTGTTTGATGCTCTTTATTACCCGATTTCGAGCCAAATTTGCAAATTTACCCAGTTTCTAACGGTTTGATGTCCTTTATTATCTGATTTTATGTCCTTTATTAGCCAGTTTTATATTTAAATGTTAAAAATTGAACTTTAAATTAAAAATCAAACCTTTTAGTTCGAGGAGGTCGAACCGACTTTTCCATTCTTTCAGATGCAAGATTTTGTGCGATCACAGGAACCGACTTTTATTTCTGCCCGCAGCCCACCTACAGTACCAAACTAGCATACACATGCGTGCACACTCGCACCCTTGAAAGATGCAAGATTTTGTGCGATCACAGGAACCGACTTTTATTTCTGCGACCGTACGAGTGGACATGGAAGCTAAAACTGTCGTGGAAGAGCTTGGTTGACCTGCATAGCAGCAGGATAAGCGCTTGCGGAATTTGCTCTAGCTAGGGACATTTGCGGAACTCTACTGCTCATCAATCATACTTCATTTACCACTTGGTTAAAGGCTACTTGATTAAAGCCTTGGATGTTGATCTGATGGTCCAGATTGAATTTTTTATAATTAAATTTGCATCTGATATGTTCCCTTCTTTAATTTTCTTCGGTGAGAATGAAGATATATGTACTCGATCTTGTGTGAAATGACACAATGAAGGCAGCCATTCGTCCAACTCGTTAGGCGTTAGCAATCCAATTTCCTTCCCACAAGATGCCATCCTCGAAAGAAGATGCAACATTTTGTGAGCATAACAGAGCGTCATGGCAGAACAGACGATCCATCACAGGAACTGACTTTTTATTTCTGCCCACACACACCTGCACTCCTACAGTACCAAACTAGCTATACACATGCGTGCATACTCGCACCCTTGAAGCTTGCTCCATCTGTCTCCTACGGTTCTTGGGACAAAATTCAGGCGTCGCCGAGGTTGTTGTCTTCGTTGAGCCTCGCCGCCGTGGCCACCGCCGCGCCCACCCCGCCGGCCCTGGCGTGCGCTTCGGCGTCGTTGAACGTCTCCGCCTGCACCACCCTCGTCGCGTCCTCCGTCGCCGCGGCCTTGTCTCCGGCCAGCTTCGCCGTCGCGTCCTGCGCGCCCGGACAAGCACGGGTCATGTCGGGTCACGTCACGTTCCATGGTTCGGAAGCTTGCAAGCATCCAGCGCTAGCTACACTACAGCGGTTGCTCACCGAGAGGACGTCGCCGATCTTGACCTTGTCGCCTTCGCGCGTGGCCTGGGCGTTGGCGCGCGCCGCGGCGCGCGCCTGGTCGCCGAGACCGCCTGGCATGGCGACGTCCGCCCCGTGCGCCCTCATCTCCGCCGCGCGGATGGCCTCCGCGTCGGCGCGGTCGACGGGGCGCCCGCCCCCCGCCCTCGCCGTCGCCTCCAGCGCCTCGCCGATGGTGATCTTGGTGGCGTCCTCCTCCGCGGCCGGCGGCGGGTCCGCCACGGAGTACTGCCCCACGACCTGGCCCGCCACGAACTCCGTGACGACGCGGCCCCCCGGCTCGGCGGTCTGGGTGACGATGATGCCCTGCGCGGCGGCGGCGTCGCTGGTCTGGCCCGGGCGCACGGCCCCGACGGCCTCGTTGTAGGCCGCGGCCGTCTCCATGGCGGTCGCGGCGCTGAAGCCGCCGCCGGCGCCCTCCGGGGCCTGGACGCCCGGCACGCTGTCCTCGGCGGACCGCATGGCGGCCGCGTCGCGCGGCGCGATGGGCTGCCCCGCGAGGTCGCCCGTCACGGCGAACACGTGGCCGTACCTGATGGCCGGCTGCTCCGGCTGCTGCAGGTCCTGGCCCTGGCCCAGCAGCTGGGGCGAGTCGCCCTGCGCCTGGAGCGGGTCGTCTTCCCTCCTCGGCTGCGCCTGCGCCATTGCTCCTCTCCCTCGATCTGTGCTCGGTACCTCGGTCACGGTCTCTAGCGAGTTCGTGCAGTGGTTGCTCGGCAGAGTGAATTGAAGCGGCCTGCCTTTCTTCCGCCCGATTTTATGTACGTACAGGATTGCGGCATGGGCCTCTGTATTCGGATATGGCCACCAGAGGTCGGCCACGGTGACTCACTCGGTGAGCGCGCAAGGTGGTGACGCGTGCGAGCACCGGCTGACGCGCCGTGCCCGCGTGTCGTCGGCTTAAAGGTTGACCGGCGAAGGCATGAGCTGCACGTGTACAGATGCTTCCTGTAAGCTTGCCTTCGTGCCGTCTCGTCGCATAATTGCAAATGCACAGAATGTACTGGATGCGGAGGATACGAATCCACCATACCGTACCTACGACTTTAGAATTTTGGGCCCTTGGTTAAAAAAAACTCAAGAAAAAATAGAGCCTGCACAAGAAGTATGGAATTTCATTTACTGCATAGTGAAATTTCTTCTTCTTTGTATGAGAACGTACCTTAGCACATATTTTATTAAAAGGAAGATGTAGAGAAATTTTTTCAGCATTGCACAGTTAAAGGTGCAATGTTAATCCACGTTCCTTTCATTTGATTTTTCATGGTGCACTTGCACCAAAAGTGACACACGGGACTATGCCATATTAGAAAGTTAAGACCCTGTTTGGTTCCTAAAAGTCCATGAGCTAATTTTAGTCTCTGGACTAAAATAAAAGGTCCCAACCTACTTGGTTTGAGGGGCTAAAGGGATTAGAGAACATTAAATGAAGTTGTAAAAGGACACAAATACCCTTGCCCAGTCCCCACTTCTTCAACCCCGCCGCCCCGATCCATCCCCGCACTCCACCTCCCGCCGCCATAGCCGCGGCGCTCCTCCTCCTGCCCGTCGGCCTCCTCGCCGCGCTCGTCTTCTTGGCGCGCCCCCGCGCATCACGCTCAAAGGCCGCCACGTCCTCATCCCGGGCGGGTCCAGCGCATCGGGCTCGCCATGGCCGCGGCCCGGGAGGTCGCGCGGGTCTCCAAATACCCCTCCCTGCAGAGCCATGCCACACCATGCTCCTTCCTCTCGCGGCCGCCGCGAGGAGTTGTCGCCATGCCCCTAGTCTGCGCCTCCCTCCACGGCCCGAGCTCGAGGCTCGCCATGGCCGCCGCCGCCATGGCCTCCGAGCTCAAGCAAGAGGCTGGCCGAGCTCCGTTGCCGCAGATCCACTCGAGGCCGGCCGGAGCAGCGCCGGAACGAGGGAGGGGAGTGAGCAGGCCGAGGTTGGAGCGCCGCCGCCATGACCCCGCGCCCCGCCGGCGAAGGAGTGGAAGGGACCTCCGCGGGGCGCGCGTGGGCGCCATGGGCGAAGTCGTCCATGGTGGAGGCGCTGGGATCTGCAGGTGGCGGCGGCGACGCTGTTAGCGGCGTGGAGATGCAGGCAGGTGGAGCGGGGGCGCAGGTGGCGCTGCAGGCGGGCGGTGCAGGCGGCGGCCTTGCGCGGGTGGCGCAGCGGCGTGGATCGTGAGGGGGAGCGGGAGGGGGTCACGGGTGGCCTGGACTCGCGGTGGGTGGACCCAGGGGCAAGGGTAGATGTAAGCATCAGGGCCCTCAATGTATGTTTCGGTGATTAATGACAACCATTTATGTGACTAATGAGTTTGTGCAGCTTAACAGATCATTATCGCTCATTTGGTCATATGCCAAAAGAGGCCCCTCAATTTCATTATCCAAAAAGGCGATCTCGGTTTTCAACTGAAATATATGTCAAGACTAAGGATCTTTCTAGTCCTAAGTGTCATAAGGTTGAGAAGGACACTTAGGTTAGTATAGGTTTTATAGTTTTGTAGTGATCGCACTATTAAGAGGGGTTAAGACCAAGTAACTTGAGCATGGACACGGTCAATCAAAAATGGATGCACACTATGGTCACTCAGGTTCCTAGAAGTTCAAATAAGTGGTTTTCAACTTATATCTCAAGAATATTTGGATTTCTTTCAAGACTCAAATCAGAAAAGGCAAAATCAGAAAAAGTCTTTAACACCGGTTTATCCGATGCTTTCATTTTTCTATATGTCGGTTAAACGAAGTCAGCAGAGTCTGGACAAGTCAATACACCGGTTAAACCGACGTGTTTGAATTTAACGTCGGTGCATTAGTCCAGAGTTGGTTTTTCCAGGGTGATTCAAGGTTCTATACACTGATTAAACCGACGCTGTTTGAATTGAGACGTCGGTGCAATTGACCAGTGAGATGGTTTTTCCAGGGATTTCTGAAGTTGTACTCACCGGTTAAACCGACGATGGTTTTGAGTTTACGTTGGTGCAGTTGTCCAGAGACTTGGTTTTTCAGTTGATCAGTGGACAACTACACTCACCGGTTAAACCGATGATATGTCGGTTAATCTGCCCAAGTTGTAACGGCTAGTTTTCAAAAGGGGCAGTTTACATTCATCGGTTAAATCGACGCTGGCTATTGGAGGATCGTCGGATTAACCGGCACTACGCAGTTTTCTGGCAGCTTTTCACCAACGGCTCCATTCGTGTGAGCTGCCTATATATACCCCTCCAATGGGTCATTTTGCATTCTCTTGACACCAGGACATATTCATACACTCATACATTGTTGAGAGCCACCTTGAGCTTCATCTTTCGCACATATTGTTCATTCAATCAATCAAGAAGCAAGACTAAGGACTTGAGTAGAGAGAAGCTTGTGTGCATCCGTTCTTGGTGATCGGTTATTACTCAAGTGAAGGCCCTAGCTTGTTACTCTTGGTGATTGGCAGCACCTAGGCGATCTTGGTGATTGGAGGTGTTTCTTCCGGAGCTTGCCAACGATTGTGTGAGCCCGAAGAAGTTTGTACGTGGCTTGAGCTCCACCACGCCGGGATGGTGAACGGAGACTCTTAGTGAGCGCCCTTGTCTCGGTGACTTGGGAGGTGACAAGACTCTTAGTGAGTGTCATAACGTGAATTAGGGGTGTGTGCCAACACATCGACACCACGGGAAAAAATCTGGTTGTCTCTTACCCACTCTTTACTTTCAAGCACTTACTTTCATGCAATTATTCATGTGCTTGACCTTAAAGATCATAACTTAGCTCTACCTTGCTTAGTTTCTTACCTTTTGTTAGCTTGTGTAGTTTGCTTAGTTAGCCGGTTGGTGAATTGAGCCTTACTAGTTTTGCATAGGTTAAGGTTGCTTTAATTATTTTAGAAATTTGAAAAATGCCCAATTCACCCCCCCTCTTGGTCCATCGATCCTTACAGTAGAGTGGAATCTGGGTCTAAAAGTCCCAAAAAGCACCTCTTGAGGGACTTCTCAAGTTTTAGCCCCTACCAGGTTTTTAGTCCCAAAAAGTCTCCCCTGTTTGGGTTTTTAATTCCAAAAATTCCAGAGACTTATGAAAAAGTCTCTGTAACCAAACAGCGTCTAAGATAACTTCTCCGTTTTTTTAAGTTGTAGTTGTTCATTTTCTTACAGTAACTGAACTGACCTGTTGACCTGGCAAGGGTCTTTGTACTCTGAGAAGGAACTGCATGATGGGCCTTTTTCTTGCGGCTTTTAGTTTATGGGCTTTTGAGATGTGCAACACGCCAGTTTATGTTCTCTTCTGAGTTGGGCTGTGCTAAATTTGGTTTTGGGCTTGAGAGTGTTGTGGATTCTTGCACTAGCCATAAGTTGAGAACGACTGAACGAGCAATGAACTTTTTTCTTTTTTATATTTTTAAAACATAAAAATTTCAAAAATATATGTCCGTTTTGAAATATTTCAAAAATATCCCCCGGTCGCCCCCCATAGGGCGACAGGCCTTAAGTGTAATTTTTTTCTTCAAATTCGCAACGAGGTCCCTGGCAAAAAAAGAAAAAAAGAAAAAAAAAAGGCTCCTGTCGCCCACACCAGAGGCGACAGGGGCCTGTCGCCCATTGGGCGGGCGACAGGGTCCCCTTCCCTGTACCGCGCCTCCTTTTACTAACTCCTGGTGCCATTTCAGATCATAGTACTTGGAACACATGCATGCGCTTGTATGTGTTCTGTGGTGAAACGATTGGAAGTACACACAACTATGCGCCGCACTGTAGCCGCCGCATGTGGCAGCCCGCATACGCATTTCGATATGTATGATCTATCCGACTATCCGCCACCAATATCATCATGGATATTTAGGCTGGTCACTGCTTATTATTTTCTGCCTTTCTGGAATATATAGTGCAGGGGCAGTATGGCACACAGCAGAAATATGGTGTGAATTCTTCTTCTTGTTTTTTTTAAAAAGGAACGAATATAGGCCATGTTTGGATACACATCACATCACAATTTCACAAAAAGACGAATGTCCGCATGGAGTACTAAATGAAGTCTATTTGCAAAACTTTTTCAGGGATGAGTGTAACTTTTCGAGACGAATCTAATGACTCAAGTTCCGTCTTGATAGCTACAGTGATGCTACAGTAACCGCGCTCAATCATCCTCTAATCGTGCGGTCAAAGGCCTCATTAGCTAGAGCAAGTGCTACAGTACCATGGTTGTGGAGGTAATTTTGTAATTGGACTTTATTTAATACCCTAAATTAGTGGTCAAAGCATCGTTTCTCTCTCATCAAAACTTTTTCACAACCCAACCAAACATGGCCATAGTGTGAATTCTTGTGTGCAGCAGACCGGCCGATCAGGTCGCCATGAAGGCCTGAGAAGTGCGAGCAGCAGGCAGGTTGCGTGTCCGGCCTCGGTCATTCCGTCCGCCAGTGGGTCAAGACTCGAGAGGAGGGAGGAGACGGCATGCAGGCAGGCATCCGGCGAGGTGCAGGGCTCCTGTTTTTCACCGTGCATGGGATGGGAGCTAGCCGGAGCACGCACAGGGGAAAGGGGACCTATCGCCTGGCCAATGGGCGACAGGCCCTGTCGCCCCTTGGGTGGGCGACAGGCCCTTTTTTTTCTTTTCTTTTTTTTATCAGGGACCTCATTGCGAATTTAAAGAAAAAAAATTACACTTAGGGCCTGTCGCCCTATGAGGGGGCGACCGGGGGGTATTTTTGAAATATTTCAAAACGAACATATATTTTTGAAATTTTTATTTTTTAAAAATATAAAAAAGAAAAAAGTTCACGAGCAATGGCGACACGGCCAGAAAATTTCATGGAAGGAATGCAACTCTCTCACGGTAAGAGAGAGTTGCTCTCCCGCTGTGGGGTCAGAAAATTTCAAGTTTGAAAAAAATTATGAAAAAAAATTATTAACATTTTATATCTTTAAATAGATTTAATATGAAAATATACTCAATGGTTAATCTAATAATACTTATTTTGTTCTATAAATGTTAGTATTATTTTAATATAAATTTAGTTAAATTTGAGATTGTTTGACTCCTTAGGAGCGAGAGTTGCATCTTTTATGGATGGAGTACCTCGGAACCAAAAGGAAATAAGTCATTTTGTAATTCAAATTTTATTTTTTAAAAGTAAGTCATTTTACCCGATTTGATAGGTGCAACTACATGCAACAATCAATAAACATCAATATTTGGTAATAAATAGGGACATATAAGATCATTTTACTTTCTATCTATCGTAAACTTTCTACAATGATTTGTTTTTTTTGGACGGAGGTTGCATGCAACAATCAATAAACATCAATATTTGTGCTTTCAGTTCTTTTTCTATCCTCTACAGTTTTAGAGAATGTAACAGTGTAACGCACGCGGTTGGGACAATTGGATGTATTGTCCTCCTGTTGTTCCCGTCTGCTGGGATGGAACGCCCACAAGCGTGGAGGCATTGGTGGCAGTGATCTCACAGAGCCAATTTAATGGAATGAAAATTTCTTAAAATAAAGAGAGAACAGAATGGCTAAATTTTGAATTGGCGTCCATCTTCTACAAAACTGTGGCTCCCGAGCAAGGAAAAAAATTTCGGACGGTAAATCCGGTTTACCGGAAAATTTACCGTTACCGGTTGTGTCCGAGAAACAAATTCCGGCGAAATTTCGAATTTTTCGGTTTCAAAATTCAAAAATTCAAAAAAATTCATAAAAAACGAAAACCGGATTTTCCGACCGGATTTCGTTGCTTTCCGGTCGGATTTCGGTGCTTTCCGGTCGGAAAACATTGTTTTAGCAATGTAAAAAAATATTTTGGTATATATGGTATTGCAAAGGAACTATTACACATGTATATATAATTTAAACACGAAATATCCATTCAAATTCCGTAAAAACAATATATCCATCACATGACTAAATACATATAGATCCGTATATGAAATAGAAATGTAAACTCTTAATAAGTATCCCTCACATGACTAAACACACATAGATTCCGTAAAAATAATATATTCCTCATATGACTATTACACATGTTGGGTTTATTTAGCAAAACATGTCCTATATATGACCAGCTTGTATAAATCCGGTCGGAAAACACCGAAATCCGGTCGGAAAATGTCGAAAACCGAAATTTGAATTTCAAATCGTTTTCCGATCGGAAAACCGGTAATTTTCCGGGGATTCGAACAATTGAACAAAGCCGGCCGGCCCTCGAGGGGCGGAGCGAGCGGTGGGGAATAGAAAAGGCGTTCGGGGACTGAGGCCGGGACGCGTGTGCCGGCCAATGAGGCGGCGGCACGTAGGACGGAAGCGCGTGCGGCGAGCTAACGTTTCGGAAAGTCAGTGGTCGTTGGAGCCGCGCGCTCCTCCACCGGCGCGGTGCGAGCAGGCTGAGATTCCCCGAGCTGAGTCTCATCGCGTGCGGACGGGGGGTTATACTCTTGCTTGCACACGGGGGCCCGGACGGGGGACTTTATTATTGACTCTGTATCAGTTATGCCATAACAAACTGCATTCATAAGTCTATAACTATATTAAAATAAACTCGGCAAAGATTGTACACATTCTACACGTTGCTTTGAGCCGGGTATATACTCAACGTACTGGGCAAAGAAATAAAGTTCACAATAGCAAAAAGTTCGACAAAACTCAGATGATTTTCGTGTTTTCTTATTACGTTCTACACGTTGATTTGGAACATGGAACTCATATATTACGATGAAGTGCTCTCCAAGGTCAGACTGTTTTTAGTGTGATGCCCTCAGCATTCTGTTCTTGGGACCTCCGTCTGAGGAAAAAAAAAGAAAGAAAATCGTCCACCTGACTTTTATGTTCTCCTATTTGTTTCTCCCTCCCACCTTTTTGTTGCTGCCACACAAGTACACAACTCAACCATTGTTGACAATAGAATGCTTCACCTAATTGATCATGCAAAGATGGTAGCTAACCCTTATTACTAGCCCAGAGGTCCATCATGACAACTCTGGATTGTGGTGGAGAGAGCTCGTCTTTAGTGACGAGGCACCTAGTTGTGATAGGTGAATACATAATGAGTGTTCAAAAATAGCTTGGGATTGAGCAACAAGACTTCAATAAAAAAATCTTATGTTCAAAAAATTGAAGGTGAATACATAATGAGTGTTCAACACCCCTTCTACAATTGGGTGACTGAGGTACAATCCCTTGTGGTTAGATCCGTTGCTATCAAACAGAATGTATAATTCTTTTGTTCCTGATAATTGCAATGCTTTTGAAAAAAATGTGCATCTTGATTTCGCTTGCGATCCTAACGAAATAAAAGCAAGCTTTAAACATGTTATCATTTCTAATAGGAAAGTCCAGTTTCGTGACATCCCGAAAAATTTACCAAATAAATCACACGCTAAAAATAATTTTCAAAATTTTTTTGTCATTGAGCTCAATCCTTCCTGTCCAAGCCCCTAATTCCCCGAAATCTTTCCGTGACCCCACACCTGAATCCAACCGCTGTCCCGTATCCCTTTTTCTCCTCGCTCCATTTGCGTCGTCCGACCGGATGTCGCAGCGCGCGTGGCCGACCGGGCCGCAGTAGCCGCCGCGAATATCGCCGGCGCGCGCTCGCTCTCTCTCCCCCCTCTCTCTTTCCCCTTTTTCTTTTTCTTTTTCTCCATTTCTTCTTTTTCTTTTTCTTTTCCCTCCCTCTCTCTCCTTCTTCCCTCTCCTCTGCAGCGCGCTCCCGAGCGCCGATCACCTCGCCGCCGCCCTTGCCCACGCGCTGCCGCGCGCACCCCCGCTCCCGTCCACGCGCGCGTGTGCGCGCCCCTGCACGCCGAGCCCCTCGCCGCCTCGACGCACGCCCTGCCCACGCGTGCGCACGCGCACCACGCGGTCGCGCCGCTCACCGCGCCGCCCACCTCTGAAGGCCGCCCTGCCCGCCTGCCCACACGCCGCGCGCGCGCTGTGCGCAGCATGCGTTCCACGCGACCACGGTGCTTGCCGCGCCACCCGCCGTCTAGTACCACCACCGCCTTCCTGTGGCAGCCTCGCCGCTCGAGCCGCACAACCCGACGCCGAACTAAGCAGCCGGTCCCTCCACATGCTCGTCCTCCCCTGCGCGTTCTCCCTGCCCGAGCCGTCGCGTTGCCGCCGCGAATCGCGCGCCGCTCCGCTCCGCGACGCCGAGCACCATTAATGCCGCCCCGCACCGCTCGCCGGCCTCCACCCGCGCCCCGCCAGCTCCACCGCCTTGCCATGCCTATAAGTAGGCCCTCCACTTCGCGTCCGAGCACGACAGCCACCTCAGCCACCGCCCGCCTCTTTCCCGAGCTCCCAACGCCGCTACCGCCCACCATAGCCGCTGAGCCCCGCCGGCCACCGCGGAGCCGCCTCCTAGCGCCACCCCTGTCCAAAGTAAGGGTGTTGTAGGGGTAGTGTTCAAAAGAAATTGAACTCATGGAGATAGCTCTAGGTGACTAGCCATGCCTCCCTATATCATTTATCTCTTTAACCTTTGGGAGTTATGGCTTTGTCTTCTTCCCTTGTCCAATCTTTCTTGATCAATTGATACCAATTGTAAGATTAATTGCAATGTGCATCATCTTGATATCGAAGGATTGAGTGTATAACCATATGGACTAAGGGAGTGTGACTACAACAAATATCACTTTGAAAGCATGTTAGTCACAAAAGAAACAAGTCATAAAATAAGCTCCCCCTAAAAGTGTGCATTAGTGTTTGAATCACTCACAAATGTATGCACTTGTATTACACATTGTGGGGATATGATTTTATTACTTGCCAACACATGACACTAAATGAATACCAAAAATAGGATTGTTACCAATTGTAGACTTTGGTATTTTCTTTCGAAAATATGTGTCATGGAAAAGCAACGGTTTTCGCCCATGTAGGTTGCACTAGATAAGAAGTTAGTACTAAAACAACCTACCATAAGATAGTCTAGGAAGGCATGTCAAAAGAAAGATACCAAAAGTGTAACACCCTAATTCAAAATTCAGTATTTAATAATAAATTTAATTGACTTTATTTAAATTTCTAAGGATTATTGTGTTAGTCTTGCATTTAATCTAATTTTTGTTCCTTAATTAATTAAAATTTATCATAGGTTTAAATTTTTGTTGCATTCATACTGGTGCATAATTTTATTTGAGTGTGGTTTGAATTCAAATTCAAATTTGAATTCAAACTTTGTTTGAATTAGAAATAGAAGAGGAGAAGAGTAGGAAAAAGAAAACCCAAGACCCAGCCCAACCCCAAGGTCTGGCCCAACCCACTCCCCTCCTTCTCCCGCTCGGCCCGACCCAGTCAGCCACTCCCCCGCTCGGCCCAGTCCCGCGTCACGCGCTTGGCCCAGCTTCGCACGGCCCGCCCTGCGGCCTGCCTCCGCCTCGGCCCAGCTCGCTCCGCAGCCCAGCCCCGCCTCCGTCGCTCGCCGCGCGCATCGCCCCGCTGACAGGGAGACCCCACCGGTCATCCCCCTCCTCTGCCCCGCCGCGCAACATACCGCCGCGATCCCCGCCGGGGATTTCGCCGCGATAGTCACGGGCGCGCACGCCCAGACCCTTCCCCGCCGCCCTATAAGTCAACCCCGAGCCCCGGCGCCTTTCCCATCCAGCCGCGCCGCCTCTCCTAAACCCTAGCGCCGCCTCCATCCCGCTTCGCCGCGCTCCGCCACGCCGGTGAGCTCTGACCTGAGCAATTACTCACCGCCGTTGCCGCTCCGAGCCTGCTGACCTCCTTCTCGCCCTCACAGGTGCCCCACGAGCCGACCCGCGGAGTCCAGGCGCCCGGAGAAGCCCCGCCACGTCTTGGTCCCGTGCGCAGCGCCGTCCGCCGCCGCTCGCCATCGTCTCCGGCGCCGCCACGCCTCGTCCCGCCGGTTTGAACCCTCGGTGAGGACCCCTGCATCTTCCCGATTGTTATGCGCTAGAGTTAGAGGCCCGTGAACCCGTTCCGAGGCCAGAACGGGGCTCGCCAGCGGCATGCCGCCACACCCAGAGCCGCCTCACCGTCGGTGGGCATGCCCCCAGCCTTGCAGCGCATCCCTAGGCACCCTAGTGCACTACCCATGCCGGAGCGGTGCTCCAGAGCCACACCGCGACCCGAATCGAGCCCGGGAACACCGGATTCGGTTTGCGCCGGCGACCATCCGCCGCGGAGCAGAGCTCCGGCGACGGCGCCGCCGCGCCCCGAACGCCCGAACCGCCCTGGCCGCCCGATCCGAAATAGATGGCCACGATTAGATCCCGCGCCGATCTGATCCAAGCCCTCAGATCTAGATCCAGCGGCCAGAAACCACGCATACCGCTTCGGGCTGTTAATTTTGCTAAAGAGCCCTCGCCTTTCTTTGAAATCAACCCGCAGTCCAGGCGCTTTCAAAAATAATTACAGTTGGGCCCAGTTTTTAGCAGATAACCCCCTGGCTTTTCTCAGAATAGAACCCGCCGTCCAGCCCCTGCCCTTTTGCGAGTTAGACCCCAGAATTAATGTTTATTTACGTTTTAGTCCTCGGTTTTAGCAGAAAAGCCCCTGAAGCTTCAGTTTTCTTACAAATAAGCCCCTGAAATCTTGTTTTAGGCCTAGTTTATGCGTTTTAGCTCCGTTTTTAGCGTTCTTTATATCCACGCGATCGTTGTAACGCGTAGAATAGTTTTAGACTAGTTTAAGGTGCTGTTTTTATGTATTGATGTACTGTTTCTTAGTTTTTGTTAATGTTTGTTTGTATGCTTATTTCCGTGCATTGTTTTGGCCATGTGTTCGTGAGTAGACGTTGATCCATCTGAGGAGCCCCAGTACCAGTACCCGGAGCAGCCGTCTTCCGAGCACTTTGAGCAGCAGCCAGAGCAGTACGAGGAAGGCAAGTGTAACATGAACAACCCATCACTTTTAAATACATTTTCATACTGCATTTTAATATTGTATGCCTTTAAGGATTTCCTAGCCACTTTATATCCTTTATATATGCCTTTGGGTTGCATTTTGGTTAGTTGTGCTAGGTTGCTGCGCTATAACACACTTTGGTCCTTTTTAATTAAATTGATTAATGGTTTACTTGAATTTAATTCTGAGAGTGGCACTCTGTGTGGCTTGAGTGGCTCACGTCTCGTTAAAATTGGCTTTTGTTAGAAACATGGTTTAGGGGGCCAGCACGGTGCTTAGTGCTTGGTTGGCCACTCTCCATAAGGACCGGTTCATAGAGCGACAACCTGGGACAACAGCGCTACCACAAGGCTAGAATGGGATAGACTTGGCGTAATAATTAGATCTTTTTGGTTTGGAGTAACTTACCTGCGGGGCAAGAGTACCAAGCTTCAATGGTCCCTGCTCCTCCGGCTTGGTCTGTGCTACGTGCTTGTACCCCTGGAGGTGGGCCCCATCGTCGCCGACCTAACTCTCGCGGTTACGCCTTACCAACGAGATTCTTTTTAAAGGCCTCGTAGTGAGTCGCTGGCCATCTCACCTAAGGAAGTGTGATGAACAACTGGCGTAGCTCACGACTTGTGGGTAAAGATGTGCAACCTCTGCAGAGTGTAAAACTGGTATACTAGCCGTGCTCACGGTTATGAGCGGCCCAGATCCTCCTTTTGATTAGTGAAGTTATCTCCTTCCGACGAGGGAGGTGCTTCTCGGGGTTTCCTTGGTGGCTTGGTCTTGGTTTGGTTCTCAATAGTATCATAATTAATTCTGATTAATTACTATGTAACTGGGTTAATGGTAATTCATCAACTCAGAGTAAATAGCTTTAATAAAATTTTGCCAACACTTAAAAGCTAATGCAGTTGAGTCAGCCAGCCTAGAGCCTCATAGTTTGTGTTATACTTGTTGAGTACAAGTTGTGTACTCACCCTTGCCTCTTCTCTACTTTTTCCTCTTGGCTACGCTACTGCTGCTCAGTTCCTGCCGGCACGAGGGAGTTCGTCCAGCGCTACCAGGACTACGAGGACTTCTAGGTGTTCGTCTCCCAGTCGACGTCCCTGTGGCGCCCTGCTTCAGCTTCGGAGAGCTTTATCGTATTTTGTACTTCGCTTCCGCTGTATCAGACATTTTGTCATTATTGTAATAAATAACATTCGTATTCGCTTTATTATATCTTTTACGTGATATGTGCTATGATATACTGTTCATTCTGTTGTATATACGTGTGACTTGATCCTGGCACGTATATGATTGCTCGGTTTATGTTCTTTTATAAACCGGGTGTTACAGAGTGGTATCAGAGCCATATCGACTGTAGGACGAAGCCTAGATAGAACTGGTCGAGTTTTAGGACTTCTCCTCACCAATCCTTGTCTGCTGAAATTATTTTACTATTATACCCCTTGACTTCTTTGACTTTTCACCCGTCTTGCCTTGATTTCTCTCTCTGAAGAATAGTTTTCGTAGATTTTGGCCTGAATCAATCATCTGACCACCATGAGTATAAACTAGGTGACCCTTTTATGATAATACGATAGCACGTTCTGCGACGCGTTGTGTTAGTCGAGTCTTTTGCTAAACTCGGCTAAGTCATGAAAATTGTCTGCTTGTTATTATGCTACATGTTTGATTTGGGTTTTTGGTTGATTGCATAGTTTAGTAGTTAAATTTGTTTAATGAAAATCAGTATTAAGTAAAGTTAATTAAATAATAAAACGAGTTAGACCGTTGGGGGTAAAACCATCCACTCTATCCCCTCTGCCTTATCCTGCCTTGGGCTCCTGTCTTGCTTGTTGAGAAAGAAGTGTAGTGTGAAGAGGAGGTGATATCCAGAGCTCCACCGACGAGGACGTCGGTTTCTGTAAGGGGGTAGGGATGTGACACCCGTCCTACACATAGTACAAGAGAAGTTGAGAATCTCTCAGACGAGGCAGAAGAGTTATGCTATAGTTCTTTTTCTCGGGTTTATGTATCATCTATCCGGAGTTAGCAGCAGTGATGCATGGGCAGTTTTGTCTACGTAAGATTGAACTTTAAATAGTTTGGTTTTTCTCTCTTCCTTGACCTTACTCGTGCTTTCTTTTGTCCCAGCTCAGATGTCAGCTGAACAAAACAGCCTTGGAGTTAGTGCAATGGGTGATGGTGTTCATGCAACGGTTTCTGTGAAGCAGCCGACAACGATACCAGATCAGCCCTCGCAAACAACATACCACCCGAAGAATGGTGAGAAAGCTTGCCCGTGTTGCCAATTCTATGGCGTTCCTTGTCGTCAAATTCGTGCGACTGAAGATGAAGCCACAACTAGGGGGAACCAGAGATTGTTCTCCAGTACAAAGAGAAAGAGGTCTCATCAAGAGCAGCTAGCAGAAGATTCCCTTTTCCTTGACTATCCATCGGTCGATGAGCTACAGATCATCCAGAAGAGAAATGATCCTGAGTGCTCTAGAGATACACAGGTCAGGAACCAAGCACTCTATGATTATGTTGATGGGTTGATTATCACTATGAATGTGATCCAGCCACGCGGTCGTAAGGAGTCCAAAGAGCAAGCAGCAGAAATAATGCAAGATGTGAAGATAAGTTCACAGGGAGGTCAACGAAGTAGCGCCATTCACCGCCACCGCATGTGCTACAAATGCGGGCAGAAAGGTCATTATGCTAAAAGTTGTCTAGCACCTCAGGCTCCACGGCAGGCAGGACAGCAGGGGCGCCCAGCCCAACCCAGGGCGCCACGACAGGGGAAGGTGAACCACGTGACGGCCGAGTCAGCAGCCGAGGCTTCTAACGTGGTTATTGGTACATTCATGGTCAACTCTTATCCAGCTATGGTGCTTTTCGATACTGGTGCTACTCATTCTTTCATCTCCAAGTCATTTGCCGAGCAGCATCGTATTCCAGTTTCGTGTCTGAGGTCAGCTATGGTAGTTACCTCACCTGGGGGCTAGATACATACATGCTCTATATGCTAAAGAGTTAGTATTGTCATAAGGGGGGCTGAATTCCGCACTGGTTTGATCGTCATTGATTCCTCGGGGATAGATGTGATTTTGGGCATGGAGACCCTGACTAGATGGGGAGTCCGTATTGATTGTGCTCAGCGGACAGTTCACTTGTCAGCATCTGATGGCCAAGAGGTGACAGTCAGTGCTACAGAGCCTTCTGGTTTTCTTCATCAGATAGAGGCTAGACCCACGGATGGTATTCGCGTGGTATCTGAAGTCTCGGATGTCTTTTCGGAGGACTTGCCAGAAGAAGGAAGAAGAGATGATGAGGATATACCCGGATCTCTTTGCTAGCCAGCCCAGAATCTCGGGATGAGATTCCTGTAAGGGGGTAGGATTTGTAACACCCTAATTCAAAATTCAGTATTTAATAATAAATTTAATTGACTTTATTTAAATTTCTAAGGATTATTGTGTTAGTCTTGCATTTAATCTAATTTTTGTTCCTTAATTAATTAAAATTTATCATAGGTTTAAATTTTTGTTGCATTCATGCTGGTGCATAATTTTATTTGAGTGTGGTTTGAATTCAAATTCAAATTTGAATTCAAACTTTGTTTGAATTAGAAATAGAAGAGGAGAAGAGTAGGAAAAAGAAAACCCAAGACCCAGCCCAACCCCAAGGTCTGGCCCAACCCACTCCCCTCCTTCTCCCGCTCGGCCCGACCCAGTCAGCCACTCCCCCGCTCGGCCCAGTCCCGCGTCACGCGCTTGGCCCAGCTTCGCACGGCCCGCCCTGCGGCCTGCCTCCGCCTCGGCCCATCTCGCTCCGCAGCCCAGCCCCGCCTCTGTCGCTCGCCGCGCGCATCGCCCCGCTGACAGGGAGACCCCACCGGTCATCCCCCTCCTCTGCCCCGCCGCGCAACGCACCGCCGCGATCCCCGCCGGGGATTTCGCCGCGATAGTCACGGGCGCGCACGCCCAGACCCTTCCCCGCCGCCCTATAAGTCAACCCCGAGCCCCGGCGCCTTTCCCATCCAGCCGCGCCGCCTCTCCTAAACCCTAGCGCCGCCTCCATCCCGCTCCGCCGCGCTCCGCCACGCCGGTGAGCTCTGACCTGAGCAATTACTCACCGTCGTTGCCGCTCCGAGCCTGCTGACCTCCTTCTCGCCCTCGCAGGTGCCCCACGAGCCGACCCGCGGAGTCCAGGCGCCCGGAGAAGCCCCGCCACGTCTTGGTCCCGTGCGCAGCGCCGTCCGCCGCCGCTCGCCATCGTCTCCGGCGCCGCCACGCCTCGTCCCGCCGGTTTGAACCCTCGGTGAGGACCCCTGCATCTTCCCGATTGTTATGCGCTAGAGTTAGAGGCCCGTGAACCCGTTCCGAGGCCAGAACGGGGCTCGCCGGCGGCATGCCGCCACGCCCAGAGCCGCCTCACCGTCGGTGGGCATGCCCCCAGCCTTGCAGCGCATCCCTAGGCACCCTAGTGCACTACCCATGCCGGAGCGGTGCTCCAGAGCCACACCGCGACCTGAATCGAGCCCGGGAACACCGGATTCGGTTTGCGCCGGCAACCATCCGCCGCGGAGCAGAGCTCCGGCGACGGCGCCGCCGCGCCCCGAACGCCCGAACCGCCCTGGCCGCCCGATCCGAAATAGATGGCCACGATTAGATCCCGCGCCGATCTGATCCAAGCCCTCAGATCTAGATCCAGCGGCCAGAAACCACGCATACCGCTTCGGGCTGTTAATTTTGCTAAAGAGCCCTCGCCTTTCTTTGAAATCAACCCGCAGTCCAGGCGCTTTCAAAAATAATTACAGTTGGGCCCAGTTTTTAGCAGATAACCCCCTGGCTTTTCTCAGAATAGAACCCGCCGTCCAGCCCCTGCCCTATTGCGAGTTAGACCCCAGAATTAATGTTTATTTACGTTTTAGTCCTCGGTTTTAGCAGAAAAGCCCCTGAAGCTTCAGTTTTCTTACAAATAAGCCCCTGAAATCTTGTTTTAGGCCTAGTTTATGCGTTTTAGCTCCGTTTTTAGCGTTCTTTATATCCACGCGATCGTTGTAACGCGTAGAATAGTTTTAGACTAGTTTAAGGTGCTGTTTTTATGTATTGATGTACTGTTTCTTAGTTTTTGTTAATGTTTGTTTGTATGCTTATTTCCGTGCATTGTTTTGGCCATGTGTTCGTGAGTAGACGTTGATCCATCTGAGGAGCCCCAGTACCAGTACCCGGAGCAGCCGTCTTCCGAGCACTTTGAGCAGCAGCCAGAGCAGTACGAGGAAGGCAAGTGTAACATGAACAACCCATCACTTTTAAATACATTTTCATACTGCATTTTAATATTGTATGCCTTTAAGGATTTCCTAGCCACTTTATATCCTTTATATATGCCTTTGGGTTGCATTTTGGTTAGTTGTGCTAGGTTGCTGCGCTATAACACACTTTGGTCCTTTTTAATTAAATTGATTAATGGTTTACTTGAATTTAATTCTGAGAGTGGCACTCTGTGTGGCTTGAGTGGCTCACGTCTCGTTAAAATTGGCTTTTGTTAGAAACATGGTTTAGGGGGCCAGCACGGTGCTTAGTGCTTGGTTGGCCACTCTCCATAAGGACCGGTTCATAGAGCGACAACCTGGGACAACAGCGCTACCACAAGGCTAGAATGGGATAGACTTGGCGTAATAATTAGATCTTTTTGGTTTGGAGTAACTTACCTGCGGGGCAAGAGTACCAAGCTTCAATGGTCCCTGCTCCTCCGGCTTGGTCTGTGCTACGTGCTTGTACCCCTGGAGGTGGGCCCCATCGTCGCCGACCTAACTCTCGCGGTTACGCCTTACCAACGAGATTCTTTTTAAAGGCCTCGTAGTGAGTCGCTGGCCATCTCACCTAAGGAAGTGTGATGAACAACTGGCGTAGCTCACGACTTGTGGGTAAAGATGTGCAACCTCTGCAGAGTGTAAAACTGGTATACTAGCCGTGCTCACGGTTATGAGCGGCCCAGATCCTCCTTTTGATTAGTGAAGTTATCTCCTTCCGACGAGGGAGGTGCTTCTCGGGGTTTCCTTGGTGGCTTGGTCTTGGTTTGGTTCTCAATAGTATCATAATTAATTCTGATTAATTACTATGTAACTGGGTTAATGGTAATTCATCAACTCAGAGTAAATAGCTTTAATAAAATTTTGCCAACACTTAAAAGCTAATGCAGTTGAGTCAGCCAGCCTAGAGCCTCATAGTTTGTGTTATACTTGTTGAGTACAAGTTGTGTACTCACCCTTGCCTCTTCTCTACTTTTTCCTCTTGGCTACGCTACTGCTGCTCAGTTCCTGCCGGCACGAGGGAGTTCGTCCAGCGCTACCAGGACTACGAGGACTTCTAGGTGTTCGTCTCCCAGTCGACGTCCCTGTGGCGCCCTGCTTCAGCTTCGGAGAGCTTTATCGTATTTTGTACTTCGCTTCCGCTGTATCAGACATTTTGTCATTATTGTAATAAATAACATTCGTATTCGCTTTATTATATCTTTTACGTGATATGTGCTATGATATACTGTTCATTCTGTTGTATATACGTGTGACTTGATCCTGGCACGTATATGATTGCTCGGTTTATGTTCTTTTATAAACCGGGTGTTACAAAAAGTAAAGATAAGATCATGTAATCCTAGAGAGGCATTGAGCTACAATGATGCATGAAGGATATAGAATGAAATTGAGATTATCCTTTTACCTTGCTCATTACCTCATATGTAGGGGAGGGGAATTTGGGTCACTGATCTTTAATCCACAACTTAGCTTTACTTCATCTTTGCATGATGCATCCCTATTCATGCATCCCAAACCTTGCCAAGCCTCCAAATTCCCCATGGCACTTGTTTGGTGCCTAAGTCTTAGGGACCCAAACCTTTTGGGAGCCATCCATGGTATGAATAATACCCTTGGGCACCCAAATAGGCCGGTTCCATGCATATGTTCTCCACCCCATGACATGAGCCACCACCTTGCCATTCTTCTTCTTTTCAAGTATGTAGTGGTTGCTCTTTTGCTTGTTCTTGTGGGTGGGCTTGGTGTACATGTATGAAGCCTTCAAGTATGGAGATGTGTTTTTCTTGATCTCCTTAGCCTTCTTGTGGCCCTTCTTGCTCTTGTTCAAGTTCTTGGGCTTGCCATTTTCTTTGCCCTTTGCTTTGCCCTCTTTCTCCTTGCATTAGTAGGAATTGTGGCCTTCTTTGCAACACTCGAAGCAAGTCACGGTTTCTCCCTTCTCAAGCTTCTTCACGCCCGCGGAGGTGTTATCTTGATAAGGTTGGACTTGCTCTTGAGTGTACTTTCCTTTGAGCCGCCTCAAGTCCGCCTTTAGCCTTTCTACCTCTTGTTCAAGCTCATCATTTTCCTTAGCAATGAGATCATCACATGTTTCTACAATCACATACTCATTGGAAGGGGTTAGATCACAAGAGGTAGACACATCTACCTTGATAATGGGAATAGCACAAGGAATATTGCAAGGAAAAGATTTATCCGATGATGATTCACTTTTAGATTCAAGACTCTCATATTTCATTCTAAGTTCTTTATGCTCATTGTCTAACAAATTGAATTTGTTTAGCAAGTTCTCATATCTTGAGTCAAATGAAGCATGAAGTTTTTCTTTAGCCTTGAGAGTTTTGATTTCTTCATTTTGTTTAGTGAGATATTCTTATTGATTATGGAGGAGTGTCATCATCTCACTAATTTCATCGGTTTCAACATCGGATTCATCATTTGAGGAGGAGTCATCACTTACATCGTTATTACCTAGTGCCATAAGACACATGGGTGGTGGTGATAATCTTCGAGGGCGATGGGTGGTGGAGCTCTTGGAATTTTTCTTGTGACTTGAGCTTTCACCTCTTTTCTTGGGCTTGTAGATGGCGGAGAGAGCTTGGGGTCTTGATTTGTTCTTTTTCTTCATCATCTTCTCCATCCCAATCACACTCCCTCTAATGAGTGTTTTGTACCCAAGCTCATAGAGCTCATGTACATGCTTGGCAATCTTGCGGTGGTGGTATAGCACGGCCCTTGAATATTCTTCATCACTTGAACTTGATTCATCATCACTATCTTCCTCATCCTCTTCTTCTTGTTCACTTTCACTTGAGCTTGATGAGTCTTGTCGCCTTGGTTGGTGCTTGCATGAGTGCTTGGCGGCGAGACTCTTTTTGCTTGAAGAAGAGGTGGACTCTTGCTCTTTCTTCTTTGTCATCCCCATACTATATTCATGGGCAATGATTTGATTGATGACTTGGTTGGGTGTAAGCTTGACCAAGTCTTCCTTTTGCAAGAGTGTATTGATGATGTCGTAGTCGGGCTTGCGAAGGCTTCGAAGAATCTTACGGTTGATTTCTTCATCTTTAACTTGATTGAGAGTTTGAGACCTAAGGCATTAATTTCATTGACAAGAGTATTTAATCGTGAGTACATGTCATGAGCATTTTCATTTGGAAGTTGCTTAAAGCTACTAAGCTCCTCACCGAGAATATGATATTTTTGATTGGCAACATCCTTTGTGCCCTCATGATTCTCGACAATTTGCTTCCATAGCTTATGAGCATTTTCATTAGCAAAAACACGATTAAACACACTATCACATAGAGAAGACAATAGAATTGATTTTGCAATGGCATCATATTGTCTCTCGGCCTTATTCTCATTTTTCATGCCTACTTCGGTGACACGCCAAACATCAAGTCCACGGGCTTGGAGATGTGCTTGTATAAGCACTTTCCACCGTGGAAAACCCGTGCCATCGAAAAACGGAGCCCTATCGGTACTCATCCCTTCCCCGGAAATTATTACTCACTCGACGGTGAAGTCGACGGGTCTCTTACGAGCTTTCTCACAAATTTACCAATAGAATTGGCTAATCCTCGTAAGAGGTGTGAGACCAAGCTCTGATACTAATTGTAAGGATCACCGGGGTGTCCGACCCTAGAGGGGGAGGGGGTGAATAGGGTCGCTAATCGCTTTCTATCCTAGGGCTCAATCTATTTGCATAATATAAATCTAACACGTCCTACACATGCTAGTTATGACTAAGGTTTATCTATGCTACTCTCTACTTACCCCTAAAAGACTTGCAACCTAGCCAATCCTAATCAAACCAACTAGGAAAGTAAAGGTACGCAAGATAGAGTAAATGCGGAAACGTAATACGGTAAGTAAAGAGGTAAGTGCAAGAGGGATGCAAACTCCCGAGTAGACACGGTCATGTAACGTTGTTCGGCACAAACGCCTACGTCCACGGGACACCGAGGCTCTTCTGATCACCGTCTTGCACTACGCCACCAAGGCGATGCCGGCAAACAAAAGGCAAGTGTGCACAAGACACCGAGTCTAGTGCACCGCCACCGTCTCTCTCGGTCACCCGGCCAAAATCCACTACGGAGCTTCTCCACCAAGGAGGGGGTCTCCTCTTCCCTCGCACAAGGTGTCGTTGCCACTCCACACCAAGTCGGAGGGTCACACGACAGATCACAAGGATTACTTGCCACAGCAAGACTTCTCTCAAGGGAGCTCTCGCAAGAACTAATCCCTATTACAAGCACTAAGCACTCTCACAAGTGTGTTTAAGCCTATATGATGTACAATGAAGCTCTAAGGTGGTTGGAGAAGATCTTTGGCTCTTGTATACTTCCTTGGTCTCTAGCACTCTCAAATGAGCCGTGGGGTGGCATATATATAGCCCACACACCCCAAACTAGCCATTGGAAAAAGGCTGACAAAAAGCGGTATCACCGGTTAAACCGATGCTCCCATTTTTGTCATCACCGGTTTAACCGGTGAGTGCATTTTCCAACTAGCCGTTATGCTTCAACGGCTACCTCAATCGACCGACGTAATCAACCGATGCAGCATCGGTTTAACCGGTGAGTGTAGTTGCTGAAAAACTAACTCTCTGGACAACTGCACCGACGTTCACCAATATCTAGCGTTGGTTCATCCGGTGTATAGATTTTGCCTCAGCTGCTGAGTTCATTGCACCGACGTATTCAACTTTCCTGGCGTCGGTTCAACCGGTGTTACCAAAACTCCCAGACGTGCTCCAAGTCAATGTACCGATGTATGCAATTTTCTTAGCGTCGGTTCAACCGGTGATACTAAAATATCTCTGTCTTGATTGTTTTGACTTGGTTTCTTCATGGTCTCTTCAATCTTCGAATCCTTTGGACTGAAGAGGTTTCATGGCGGCTCCCCCTCGACCCCCATCCGCTAACCGGGTAGCGGAACCCCCGTAGGGGCGGCCCTTCGGGCCTAGCTATGCCTATCTTCTCTTTGTCATCACTTGAACCTAAAAGCCTGAGAATGTTCATCTTAACAATCATATTAGTCCAAGTATTGTGTGTGTCATCAATCGCCAAAACATTATATTGAAATATGGCATGAGAGGCCATTTTCGCTACAAAGGGGCGCAATAGAACCCCCGAGGTCCCATCCCCCTTTTTCCCCCAGCTCCGGGCCGCCGTTGAGCCTTGCAGTGCCGCCTCCATGGTCGCCGCCGCCGCCCACCGCCGTGGCCAAGCTCCCACGGGCCACCTCCACTCGAGCTGCGGCCGGGAATCAACTCCTCGTGGCGCCCTCTCCCTTTTCCCCCACTCCTCGGACCGCCACCGAACCCCCAGGGCCGCCGGCGCCGCCCTCTCCCCCTCCCCTGTTTTGGTCGCGGGAGAGAGGAAGGAGAAGGGCAATTTTGCCCATACCCCCCTACACTTTTCCATTTTTAATTAAGAGTCCCTCCACCCTTTGGCCTTTTTGCAAAAGAAGCCATCCTTTATCATTTTATTCAAATAAATCCTTCCACCATAAACTTAATTTTAAATGTGCCCCTACACTTTTCCAGAGTGACCCCGATGCTTTCTAAAATTACAACCAAGCCCATGTTATCTAAAAAATAATTACAAAGTAGCCCTTGGATCCATATTTAACCCTAAACCCCTCTCTGACCTATCATTTCATGAGCCAAACAATCTCCGATTGACCTGAAACTTTACCACGCCTTTCATAACATAATTTTGGCCATGCCATTAGAAAACCGACCAAAAATATTACTCATATCCCCGTAACTTAATTATTTCTGATTCGAGCTCAACAATAAAACCTTTATTTCTTTTTCTTAATTGTGTGCCTGTTTATGTGCATCGTAGATCACGGAGTGAACGAGGGAGAGCCCATCGACGAGCAGTACTGTGAGCAAGCGAACGAGGACTAGTTCCGCGACCCCGAACCCGAAGGACAGTACCTCGATCAGGACTTCCCGGAAGGCTTTGAAGACGACAAGTTCAATCCCGCCCTTTGATGTATATTTTATCCTAGTTTTCATAAACACAACCTATTGGCCTGTTTTATAAAATTGCATATGTTTTGCCTGCTGAAAACATGGTTGGATAGCCACCCCTTGATTTGTTATAACCATTCCTTGACCACCTAGATTAATGTCTGAATGTGATTTGTTTGGACGTTAATCGCTGCTAGAACGCTTAGGACCTCATACACGGTACAACTTGTTTTATAAAGAAAATGCGTGAGTGTGTGTGGGAAGGGAAAACGTGGAATTTTCGAAAGATAAGTTTAGACAGGATGGATGGCACTTCTGTGTGAATTGTCAAATGGTGTGCTCGTGCCTGTGTGGTTGAGCAAGGAAGGGTGATATCCATCTTGTCACAATTAAGGACCGAGTTGGTGTGTCATCTCACCTAACTCCACTATCGTGTAAACTACTCGACCGTTGTATGGGCAACGGCTTAGCATAAACCCCACTAGTTAGTCTGATAGCCATCAGGAGAGCTGAGAGCAACGGGTGATCAAGGAGAAGGGATTAGCTCTGTGTGACTTATGCCCCGGTTAAAACCTCTGTGATAGGTCAATGACCCCTTTGTGGATTCCGTGATGGCTAGTCAGGTCTAACTAATGTGAGTAATGGCTTTATTGGGATCTGCGCCGACACTAAGGTGATCGAGTTGCGGTACCCCGCTTGTGGGTAAAGTTACACACCTCTGTAGAGTTAAGAATCTATTCGAATAGTCGTGCCCACGGTACTGGGCAAGTTACGGTGTGGTCACATAACTAGTGCTTCTTCTGGGATTGGATGGGTTGGCGTGAGTTGTTTTGGAAAATTGTCCAGCAGCTGTGCCGTGTGCTACGACGGATGAGGAGTCCGGTAGCAACTTAAAACTGGGATCCTGTGTGGATCAACCCGACGTGTTACTCAGTGCAAGACAATTGCTTTTGAAAACCCCTTTCTTTCAAATAAACCCCTGCATAAAAATTAGCTTTCCGCAAACTAAACCCTAGCATTATCCTTGACTTATCTTTAGCATTATATTCTGTTTATACCCCCTTCGTGGGTGTGGTTGGACTTGCTGAGTACGTTTGTACTCACCCCATTCTTAATTTTTATAGAGGAAGATCCGGACTTCGTTCCCGAAGACGTCGAGTAGAGGTTCCGTCCTGCACCCAACCTTGCCTGTGGATAGGGTCACCCGCTGGAAGTTCCGTATGACGCAAGACTCTGATGACCCCCTCTTCGTAGTTAATATCGTTGTGTGGGTGTTAGTTGTTATCCTCGCAATAGTGGCGCTTTACTGCCCACTTCCGCGTAGAGTTGTACGGTGATGTACCATCTGATGTAATAAAAGTGTTATTAGCCTCCTGGGACTGATACTGTATCACTTTTAAGTCTTCTCTTATGAGGGGACGCTTCAAGTTTGCACCCTCGAACTATCATAAAAGTCTGATTTTCAACCTTCAATTACGAAATCGGGCAAATTTGGCACTTTAGATGGTTTCAAAAGTGGTATTCCATTTTGTCAGAATTAGAAATATTTAAATTTAAGATAAAAATTCATAAGTAATTCATTTTAAATCAAAAGAATACAAAATGGGCATCAAAAGTTTTCTAAAAATGTAACCTATCTATTGGCATGGTACTTGTCAATTATTCAAATCCAATTTTTTATATTCATAATATTTGGTTGTTGGTATTTATGCATATTATTTTGAATAACTAAGATTAAATAGAGCAATAATAGATAGATTACATTTTTAAAAAACATTTGGTACTAGTTTCATATTTCTTGGTTTAAAATGAATTAGTTTTAATATTTATATCGAAATAGAATTATTATTTTTAAAAAACCAACACCACCTTCTAATCTACCTTAAGGGTCAAATTGTCTGATTTTAGCAGTTGGATGATCTCTATTATCATGTTTGGTAGTTGAAGCTTGAAATCGGACTTTTACGATAATTTAAGGGTGTAAATCGGACATTTTTACCTTTCTAATAAACTTGAAATCCGATTTAGGGTGGTCGTGCACAAAATCTTTCACTTCATTGTGACAATGAAAGCGTCGACATAGTCACAATTTATAACTTCAGCTTGATAATTTAATTACAAGGTACCTCGTAAAATGTTTGTCATCCTGCTAAACAAAGTGTGACCAAATGTTTCACCGGCAAATTCATCTGACTACGAGCATCTATAAATAATATTACGAGTAGACATATGTGATTCGAACTAGTCTACAAGCATTATAACATTTTCACATAATTTTTAAATTATATGTGAACGTGGAGACCATCCAAGAAACGGGAACTACTGTTGTGTTTGACCTTTTTACTGTTAACGTATGCAGGTTGGTGGGGGCGTGTATTAACTGCGTAGAGGCAGCATTTTGGCGTTGCCAGTTGAGAAGGACGCGCCGTTTGCTGTGGAGCCGGGGGCCTGGACCTGGACGCGAAAGTTCCCGGGATTCAAAACTCCGTTCCGGCCCTTCCGGGTGCAAATGGTGGATGGAAGGGAAGGGAGGAGGGGAGAAAAATACGTAGACACGAGGCACGAGCACGACGACCGCAACGGCGCATCCAACGCTCGCCTCCTCCCGTCTGGCTGCCGCCTGCCCGTGGTTTCGCTCCACCGGTCGCCACGCACGCGCGCAGGCAGCGTTCGTCCGTCGTTAGTCCCCCGGCCGCGTGGAGTACGCGTCAGAGCCTACGCATGCGGCCTCATCGCTTTGGGCCGTTTCTCTCTCTCTCTCTCTGCGCTAACCAGGCAGGCGGGCGCTGCTGGGGCTGGCTGGCCCCGCTCCCCTGATTCTTCTGCCTTGGGTCCGCCGACCGTTTCAACTTTCAATACAATTATTATTGTTGTTTTTAGGCGCATGAGGTGGATTGTGAAGCTGTGAACACGTTGCCCCTCAAAAAAAAGAAAAAAAGTTGTGAACACGTCGAGAGACTTCTGATATGCCCAACGGCAACGGGAATATAGATGAAACAAGGTTTTTAAAAGGGCGAATTATTTTGTTAACCTTAAAAAAAGTTGTGCTTAGTTTTTTTTGTTATTTTTCTCTTGAACTTAACTATTTGGCTATAAAACGAGTTTCGTTTAGTTTAGTTTCTTGAGCCTTTAGTCACCTGCAATTAGGTCTACAGTCTAATTATATTCAAACACATCAATTTAGGGTTTTAGCAAAAAAATGACAATATAATGGAATTTTCGTGAATTTTTTATATTTCCCACTTGTAAAATAATTTCTAGGCATTTATAAACCTAGTTTCAATTTTTAAATCACAAAAAATCGCAGAAACAAGATAAAACAGTGAAAAATTCACTAGAGTCGTATCTAAACATGTTGGATGATTGATGGAAATTGGCTTCGTTGCGCCCTGAATAAATCATCCAGCATGCTTAGATATGACTCCAGTTAATTTTTCACTATTTTACCATGTTCATGCGATTTAAAAATTGAAAATAGATTTATAAATACATAGAAATTATTTGAATAGTGGAAAAATATTTAAAAAATCATGAAAAGTTCCTTTATATTATCATTTTCTTGATTAAAAAACTAAAATGATGCTTTTGAATATAATTAGATTGTATACCTAACTGCTGGTGAGAAAGGGTCAAGAAACTAAACAAAACCTATTTTGGGGTTAGACAGCCAAGTTCAAGAAAAAAGGTCAAGAAACTAAGCATAATTTTTTAGAGTCATTAAAATAATTCTCTCTTTTTAAAAAGTCCTCTTTGAAAAGAAATGCATGAATGTTACTGCCTCAATTTTTCTAACAACAAAATGTATTTCTAGTTCCTCCTGTTGAAGGACTGGTTTGCTATTCTACATAATAGTAGAGAACACTTAGGCAGTCTCATTAGTTTTTTTTTTGGCGAAAGGGTTGGCTTATATTGACATAACAGGATAGTACATCCCAAACTTACAAAGAAACCCTTACAAATATAAGAAATTACAACCAGATCCACATGAGGAATCTCCTAATCTTCTTCTCCGCGGCCGTCTCCTGTAACTCTAGATCCTTTAGCCACCGCCTCGGAGACATGAAGCAAAGAGCACAGAAAACAGAGAGAGAGAAGACTTCTTCCCAACCGATGAGGAGGCCCCAAACCTTGGATGCACCGCAAGAGACAGCACGTTGAAACTCAGGTCGACACACATGAAGTCGATGAAAGACCATCGACGACGTCCACACCAGTGAAGAAGAAGAAGAAGAGCTCCGCCGTCTTGAGACCAAAATCCACCGACGTGGAAGAAGCAAAACCCAAAACGGGATGCAACACCACCAACCCGAACGCATCAGGTTGAGGTAAACATACCTCATCGACGGGCCCTCGGATTGGATGACGTCGGCGCCAACAACAAAGGCCATCGGAAAGAAGAGAAGCCTCCATGGATCGAACATCGCTGCTGCCGCCCAAAGACGAACCGACCCATCGACACCGAACTCCATCGGCAAACCCTATAGCCTACTAGCACGAAACTAACCTAATACTACTAGCTAAAACTACTGTTGACGTCGATCCTCCCAATTCCCTCCCCGCTCAGCCGCTGGAGCAGTCGTCATCGGAGGAAATCGATCGGATCGAAGCCGGAGAAGACGATCGCCTTGGTTCGCCTCTCTCAGTTACTGTAGCGAGGGGAAAAAAGCGAGAGGAAAATATTGATGGCATCTCATTAGCTTAATATATATTCCAGGCCAAGTTCTCCTATAAAGGTTTATGCGAGTTACAAGTAATTCTATTCTTGACCATTATATTTTTTTTCTTAGTGTTCATTATTAGCATAAGTAATTTAATTTCAGAATCTGCTGAAAACCATTTTCAAGGGACGAATCCACGTATTTTTACTTATCTGCTGAAAACTACTTTTTGGTTATACCTGAATTGATTAAATACTGAGTTTTTTTCCCAGAAAATCGTGGAGGCAGTACAGTAAGCAAAATGCTCGTGTACAAACGTGACGGGAGCCAGTTTGCTCTCAAAAAAAAAACGTGAGGGGAGCCAGTAGAGCAGAGCCCAGTAGAGGCCTTGTTTGGTTTGGCAAGTTTTCTAGCACGCACACATCCCGAAAAAAGAATCTCGCATGCATGAAGCACTAAATGAAGTCTATTTGCAAAACCTTTTTAGAGATGAGTGTAACTTTTCGCGACGAATCTAATGACGGTAATTAATCGATGATTTACTACAGTGGTGCTACAGTAACCATCCTCTAATCGCGCGGTCAAATGCCTCGTTAGATTCTTCAGGGTCACTAGCGCGGGGTTTTGAAGTTGGTTTTGTAAACTGGCTTTGTTTGACACCGTAATTAACAGTCAAATTTTACTATTCATAGCGCTAGAATTTATCCAAACAAAGGAGCTAACCTCTCCGGGTTGATCTAGTCAGTTCCAATATTTTACTGCAGGTGGTACAGCATTCAATAATCAATAGCCATTTGTAATCCAGCTTATACCCTCATAATCTGACAGCGAGATTGCTTTGACCCCGATCGCTCGTCTAATCGTATCTCTCTCCTGACACACACACAGTCGCCCAGGGACAAAACTTTTGCGTTGGAATCTTGTTAGAAGTACTAAATGACGTATTTAGTTCTTTACATCTAAAAATTTTTGCGAATTTTGCTAATTTGAAGTATCAAATGAAGTCTATTTACAAAATTTTTTCCATAGATGGATTGTAAATCGCGAGACGAATCTAATTAATCTATGATTAATTCATAATTAATGGATGGTTACTGTAGCATCACTGTTGCAAATCATAAATTAAGTAGCTTATTAGATTCGTCTTGCAATTTACAACCTATCTATAAAAAAATTATAAATAGATTTCATTTAGTACTCCATGTATTACAACATTCGATCTGATGTTTTTTTTACCAGTTTACGGGTAAAGAAACAGACCAAAACAGTCACGCAAAAAATCTCCTCTCCCTTCCAGGAAGCTGCACCTGGCCCGGCACGTCACCGTCACGGCCGTCCGTCAAGTGACGGCGCAGCCCAGGAATAAAAATCAGCTGCCCCCAGCAACCTTCCCCTTTCTCTCTCCTTCCGCCGTCTTGCCATTTCCTCCCTCTTCCTTGCTGCGCACTGCAAACCAACCAAACCTTCCTCCCTTGGCTTTCTCTCTCCTCTCCTCCCTCGCCGCCCTGCGTGAACCGCGGAGCAAGAAGGAAGGCGGGGCGTTGCCTCGTTTGGGGGGCTGGGGCTGGGAGGACGCCTACAAATCGCTTGTTTCTCCAATTCGGGCGCGGTTAGCTCCTCCTCCTCGCCTTTCCTGCTCTCCCGTCCCGCGATTTCCGCTGTAATTCCTGTGGTGCTGCGGGGGCTCGGGGTTGGATCGATGGGGAGGTGATCTGATCTGAGGTGCTGCGTTGCAGGTTTGGGCTGAGAGGAAAGGAATCCGTGGGGCTGTAGCCCCCATCGGGGGTGCGGTGCGGTCGTGCGGATTGAAGGAGTCGTCCCATTTCGTGTGCTCCCCGATTGGTGCGGGGCAAGGGTTGCAACTTTCTGGTGAGCCAGTCCACTGATTTCTGCTATGATCTGTGTATGGTGTTTTTGGATGGGGGCCTTTGAGTGATCGCTCCAAATGGTCAGGCCATCGCATCCTGCGCTACGCGATTGGGGATTCGGCCATCGCAGCCTGCGCTGCGCGATTGGGGATTCGGCCGTCGGCGGGGCGAAGTGACGGTTCTGCGCCACTTTTCCCCAATTCCTGGTACGTTTTCCTTGCCATCTCTTCCGATTTCCCCTGTCTTCTGTTTTGTTTTGTGCTGAGTTTACTCAAAGCCCTCTAATTTTTGTGCAGATTTAATTTGCCTGGAACGCGAGATGGGATTGTAATCTCGGTCGCTGTTCTGCGCGGCTCTCTGAGGGTTTCCTCCAGCCTGGATTGGGAAGGAAGAAACCCTTGGATATCCGTCTCCATGGCGTCCACTTTGTAGTTTCCGGAATCTAACTTGGTAGTGCTAGTGTAAATATTAGTGGTAGCAGCTGTTGAGGAAGCTCCGGCCTCTTTAGTAGCCTCCCTGTGAAGATGTCGGCCGCAGGTGTCATTGCCCTCGGGCCAGTCCCGGAAGACCCTGCCTTCCTTCCCATCTGCTTCAACGCCAGCCGCTCGCCGCACTGCTTGTCTGGGTCGCAGCTGCAGGATTCCATTCTTATTTTCCTCGCTGTGCCCGGCATGCCGCCCATGCCCATGAGCGTGCTGGGATCTGAGTCCATCGCCTCAGTCAAGCTGCGCATCCAGCGGTTCAAGGGTTTTGTGGTGACGAAGCAGCGGCTTGTGCTGGATGGCCATGAGCTGGCACGCAACAACTGCCCTGTCAAGGATTATGGGCTGGCTGAGGGAAATGTTCTGCACCTTGTTATTCGGCTATCTGATCTCCGGGTGATTAACATTGAGACAGCCGCTGGGAAGAAGTTTCAGTTTCAGGTGGACCAAAGCCGCAATGTCAAATATCTCAAGACTAAGCTGGCAGATGAGGGTGATGAGGATATTGGTAACCCGGAGGATCACAAGCTTGAGTATGATGGTGAGGAGCTCCAGGACCACCAGCTTATTGCTGATATTAGCAAGAGGGATGATGCCGTGATTCGCCTGTTCATCCGCAAACCAGCAAAGGTACGAACACAGCAAGTCGATAGAGATACTTTGGTCACAGTTGTCAATCCACAGGAGAAAGGGAACCTGCAAAATGAAGCTCATGCTGTGAAATCAGCAAAATCAGCTGGGTTTAGGCCTGCTCCTGTTGAACCAGTTATTGTTAATAGAAAAGTGAAATTGTCACCTGAAGTGATGAGAATGATAAGTTCAACCATAGCTGGCCTGGAGAAAGGACACCTGCCTGTCATGTCAGCTGAAGGTTCAGGAGGGGTTTACTTCATGCGAGATGCAACAGGTCAGAAGAATGTTGCCGTGTTTAAGCCTATTGATGAGGAACCTATGGCTGAAAACAACCCAAGGGGCCTTCCTTTGTCTACTGATGGTGAAGGAATGAAAAGGGGAACAATTGTAGGGGAAGGAGCACTTAGGGAAGTCGCAGCTTATATTCTCGACCATCCAGTTGGTGATCATATATCTGGTCACACTGTTGGGTTTTGTGGTGTTCCTCCTACAACATTGGTCCGAAGCATACATAGGGGGAAGAGCTTTAAGATTGGGTCACTGCAGATGTTCATGGAGAACAATGGAAGCACTGAGGATATGGGTCCTCGAGCTTTCCCTGTCAAGGAGGTTCACAAAATAGCAGTTTTAGATATTAGGTTAGCAAATGCTGATCGTCATGCTGGGAATATTCTAGTGCACAAGGAGGAAGAAGGTGACAACTACAAGCTGATTCCGATTGATCATGGCTACTGCTTGCCTGAGAAGGTGATTATGTGTCTTACATTACTTGTTCAGTTTGTGCATTGTAGTTAATTTGCAAGTCTAACTTGGCTTATGTTGCCCTATTGCTATGCAGTTTGAAGATTGTACGTTTGAGTGGCTCTACTGGCCCCAAGCCCGTGAACCATTCAACAATGAAACCATTGAATACATCAAATCACTTGATGCTGAAAAGGACATTAAACTTCTCAAGTTCCTTGGGTGGGAGCTGTCTCCAAAATGTGCTCGTGTCCTGCGCATCAGCACCGTGCTTCTCAAGAAAGGTGCAGCTCGTGGCCTCACACCATTTGACATAGGGCGCATACTGTGTAGGGAAACTGTGAATAGAGACTCTGAGATTGAGGACATCATCCAGGAAGCAGAGGATGCTGTTCTTCCAGGGTCAAGCGAAAATATGTTCTTAGAAACCATATCTGAAATCATAGACCGTCACCTCGACAAGGAGTTTGCTTAGAGTTTCAGAATAACTGATCTAGTTCCAGCTGTATCCAGTTCGTTGTAAGTATGTTGACAAGGCACTGGTCAAGAGACTAATGATTTCATTTGTTTGTATCCTCAAATGATTTCACTTGGTTGTAGTTCCTCAAGTACTTTGCTTATGCACATTTTGTGAATATATGCCTGTTGGGTCAGACTTTATCAGCGTAGTGTGAATCGTGTATTTGTGGCAGACTGTTTCTTGACATGGATGTTTATCTAGTACTGATCTTCGCTGGAGCTGCACGTAGTTTTGCCGCCCAAGAAGGGCACCTTAGCCTCGAATTGGTTAAGAATAAACCTGGAATAAGTTATTGCTTCCATGTTGGAGTGAACAGCAATCAACATGGTACAGTTAATTTTCCTTCAGTTCGTAAGCAAATATATGCTGAAGGATATTACGGTTCATCAATTTTGCAAGTTTTGCAAGCCTATTTGATTCGGTTATGTGTGGTTTGCATTGCTTTAAATTCAGATTTTGGATGTTCTGTAAGGAGTATGTTTCATACATGTAGAAGTGACCTTGTAAAATTTTGGATGTTTCATACATCAATAGGTTCCTTTCGATTTTGACTGGTTGGTACAGCTTGCAAAATAAGATATTGATAATTTGCTGTTGTTTTTCTAAGCATCTATGCCACTTCTTTCATGCTATTGCAGCAACTGTGATGGAAAACACAAAAAACTATGGTTGTGATACGCTTTATGAGCGCTGGACTCCTGGTTGTATTAAGGTCTTGTCGAATTTGGAAGAAGGCGGGTTGGTGATGGGTTTGTGTCGTTGATGGATTACTTTGTGAATACTAATAGAAGATAGGATTGGTTCTGAATTCAGGCCAAGAAAATTGTCTCGTAGTGCCAATCCGAAATCTCTAAAGAACGAAACTTGGACGGAATTCTCTCTCCTCATTACTCCACGTCATAATAACATCATCACTGTCCAACTTGAAGCTCTTGTCCCACTCCAGCCGTCCGATCTCGTATGGACAGCAGCACTTCTTCTAGATTAATCCTAACGTCACTGATTGTGTCCAGAACACTCCAGCGACAGTCTCCTCTCAATTGCAGTCGGAGCAACCGCTGCCTCTCCGCCGCGGCAGCAAAGGCTAGCGGAGGCAGCACACGTAGATGACGAGCATGGTGATAAGCTCCGTGTCTCATAAACAACCCTCCACCACGGCCCACGGCCCACGGCCAGCGACCGAGGGCAGCGGGCGAATGGCAGGCGCGGCAAGAGGATGCGCAGCAGGCTCAGCCCCGATGGCGTCCACAGCATGGGCAAGGCCATCGTGGACGATCGGCCACACCGCTTAAGCTTGCCATCGTCTGCTGGAGCTTGTTCTCGCATCTGCACCGTGCTCTTGTCATCAGCGCTGCACCAGACTGCTTCACCCTCGCCCCTGCTCATCTCCTCACCCTCGCCGGCTCGCCCGCACGATGCTTCTAGGCGGAGCCGCCGGCCGTCCGGTTTCAAGCGCAACTGCAGCCGGCGGCGCATCTATCTCCACCGAGCTGCCATGCGATGTGCTACCCTTGCTCCCTCCGGAACCTCCATGACCCCCCATCATCCTCTTCTTGCGCCATGCGGGAGAGAAGAAAGAACGGGAAAGAAAATAGAAATTGGAGCCAGTCCAGTCCAAGAGACGATGAGCACGAGAACATGGTGTTCTCCGATGAGCATTGATTGAGCCAGCAGGAGCCTTCCAGCGTGCTTGCGAAGCTTACTAGAAGTTGCCTGGCTGCCCTGCCCTGCTTGCCCGGCCCATTATGTATGATTTATATACAGCCCAAATAAACTTCATAAGCTCATTTCAAATGAATCCATAAGTACTGATGGAGAAGCATTGAGAGTAAACAACTGATCCTAGCCTAGACACAGATAATTAATTTAGTTTCACTTACTTTTTCGGACTCATTTCAACTCCCTAACTTTTATATTTACAATTGTATGGACAGAAATAGGATATAGACTAAATGCAACGAAAATGCACATGCCACAATGTTTGAGTACACGATTACATTGATCATAAAATATTAAGAAAACCTATTTCTCGATTGCAACATTTTTATCTGTTCCATGCATATATGCCACCAATGTGACCAAAATGAAAAAAAAATATCCACACGCTGGCTCGCTCTACTAATATACTAATACGACCATACTTGCAAATTAAAGGCCCAAAACAACCATTGTACACTGGCCATCTCGATTAGGCGCGGCAACAGCCGCGCTGCACTTTCTAGTATAATTGGATTGGAATGGAGTGGTGTGGAGTTGGACGAGACAACCCTTTTCCTCACGTTAGACACCTGTATTCATGCCTTCTGGGGCCGGGGTAATCACCACATGCATGCCCAAGATTGCACGATTGGATAGTGATTCCAGGAGCCACCTGTAGCAACTTGGATTCTAGCAAGAGTTTTTTCTGCACTTTTTTTTTCTGCTTTGGTGGTGATTGGTGAAAGATTGATTGAAGCAAGATTGGTGCCGATATTACTGTCGTTTCAGCATCGAGATCTTGTACTACTACTACTAGCATAGGGATTTGATCTAAATCATCAATGTGGTTATTAGATTTTTTTGAATTTAATATAGTTCTGAACAATTTATGGTTGCTTGCTGACTATCGATGGACCACCTTGATTCACTAATTTAAATCTTTGCACCCTGAATGTTTAAATGACAAACTTTTGCTGAGCACAAGGACCTGTATTGGAAATGCAGTCCAACTTATACATTGTTGTGAGCAAAGCTGATGGGAGTGAACTTATTGTTGAATCATTTAAATTTCAGAATCTAAGTAGCAAACTGAAGGTAACGGGGTGCACCATGCTAGGAGGCTAGAAGCTCATGGTGACGGAACTAGAACTGGTTATTCTTCACTAATACTCAAGGATTCACACAGCAAATCACATGTTTCATATGATTTGACTGCACCTAAATTCAGGAACACAGAATCGTGTAACTACTATTTTGCTTAACAAATAACCATATGGTTTGCATGCTGTACTGCAGGTAACGCTTTCAAATTGTTTACAAATGGTGCAAGTTTACCCAGCAAGAGATACAAAAACAATATTAAGCCCTACGTATTCTCTTCACTGCTACTGAACCAAGTGCTTACAATACATGACCACTGAAACATAAATGTCGAACATGGGAGCCATCTAGTCCACCTTGCAGTATCCATAGGATCCATCTTAGCTGTCCAGATCCCCTGTTTCAAGCCAAAAAAAAAACACTGCAAAATATAAGTACACAATAGTTTGGCGCTCATCAAAGAATAAAGATCTAGCTAGTATTGAAACTAACATCTAACCACACTGCAACCATACAGCTAGTGTCTCAATAGAACATCGTAGTGCTTCAGTAGAAAGTGGAAATTTTTAACTAGAAAAAATACGATGCTCCCATACAGCTAACTTTGATGCCTAAAGAATTTAAAAATAAGAAAATCCAGTACAAGAGCTGAAAATCCATTTCACTGGGCATAGCAAGGAATAAACAGATCAGATTTTTTTTTTTAAAAAAAAGTCCTATTGGATCAAGCTGCTACAACCAAGAAGTAGGTTTCTCTTAATTTTGCAGTTGGGAGAGAAGGGACTTCAAATAAATTAAGTGGAATAATCTGATTATGTTAGCTGAATTCTCTAGGAGTGTTAGTCAATGCATGGTGGAACGTTAGGACGGAGTGGGATCGGGCAAGATTCATGACACTATTTGTTCTTCCTACGAGGTTGAATTTGGAGTTTTTCGAACAAAATATGAATTTGGAGCTTTTGAGTAAAAATATTGATTTTGGAGTGACTCTAGTTTCGTCACAAATTAGAACACCAGGCCGGCAAAGTAATTAAGTGGGCTAGTATATTAGGAATGGGCTTATGTCCATACATATTTTAGTTTGTGGTGCTTTAGATGGGCTTTGTTGCTGTACTGTTCTGTGGGTGGAGTGGATAAGGCCTGAGAGTTTTTCTTAAAAAAAAACCTGATAGTCCTAGGTTCTATATTTTCTCACATCTCTATTTTAGGTATCGAATTTGTTCAAGTGAAAAGTATATCATACGTAAGGTAAAGATAAGTATGCACCTGCCTGAAGGAGCTAGCCGTTTATCAGTCCTGGTTTTCAAGTTTTCATAAGACCGATGGTCTATCTTGAGAGGTGAAAGACTTTAATGCCCCTGAAAAGTACAATGAATTTGTTTGTTGCTTGTTTAATGCCGACATCACTATTCTCATTACCCTTTTTGACATTTTTTGAATGAAAATTCTTTAAATGGACCAACAAGTAAGTTAGGAATTTACTGGGCAATTAATAAAGGAAACATGTTAAGAACCCCATCTTTGTTTGGTTTGGGAACCGGTCCATGTCATCTACTCCCTTCGTTTCAAATTATATGTCGTTTGATTTTTTTTATCCCAAGTTTGACCACTCATCTTATTCAAAACATTTGTGTAAAATTTCACTTCTTTTGTTGTAGTTCGCTTTATCAACACAAGGTCTTCAAGAATGATTTAAATTTGACTATGTTTGTACAAATGTTTTTGAATAGGAAAAAGTTCTTTTTTACAACCTTCAAGTATTACGTTGTTCGATTTTCAACCTCAATGTACACAACCACGAAAGTTTCAACCTCCAAATATCAAAACCGTTTGTTTTCCACCCTTCTCCGGTTTCCAAGGCGGTTTTTCCTTTTTTTCTCTCCCCAACTTTAATAGCAAGGAAATATAGTTAAATGGGTCTAAAAATTATGAAAATTTTTAGAGAGGTTGAGTAGGTGATAGAGAACCTATTTTAACTATTATTTTTAGTTGGAACTCTAAAATTTTTGAAATATAAATATTTGAATACGGGTAAAATTTAAATTTCATTGAATTTTTAGGGCATCAAAAAATGCTCCAAAATTTACCAAATTGGAAACCTAAGGTTCATTTTAAATGTAGTTTATCATGTTAATTTTATTTCACTCAATTTAAAGTGAACCTTAGGTTTAAAATTTGATAAATTTTGGAGCACTTTTTGATACCCTAAAAATTCAATAAATTTTAAAGTTTACCCATATTCAAATATTTATATTTCAAAAAACATTTAGTTCCAAATAAAAATAATAGTTAAAATAGGTTCCCTATCACCTACTCAACCTCTAAAAAATTTCATAATTTTTAGACCTATTTAACTATTTTTCCCTTGCTATTAAAGTTGGAGAGAGAGAGAGAAGAGGAAAAATCATCTTGGAAATCGGAGAAGGGTGAAAAATAAACGGTTTTGATATTTGGAGGTTGAAAGATTCCTGGTTTTGTACATTGAGGTTGAAAATCAAACGAACACAATAGTTAAAGGTTGTAAAAAGGACTTTTTCCTTTTGAATAATAAGACGAGTGGTCAAACGACCTACAATTTGGAACAGAGGGAGTATTTGCAATCTAGCAAACCACAATCAATTAATTTACTACCTGAATATCCAGCTAATTCAATTGAAAGACAAAAATCGCAGTTTTTCTATCTATTAATATAATGGCATGCAGTTCTCCTGCCATTTTGCGTGTTCGAAGAAAAAAAAAGGGCTAGTCACAACATAGC
Organism: Panicum virgatum; assembly: GCF_016808335.1. Lineage (NCBI taxonomy): Eukaryota > Viridiplantae > Streptophyta > Magnoliopsida > Poales > Poaceae > Panicum > Panicum virgatum. Next base: position 23,155,350 of record NC_053139.1, read on the forward strand.
TACATTATCAGATTTAGCACAAACATCAGTGTTTCTTTCCAACATAAGTCGAAACATGAACTTCTCTACAATCGAATCAGTGAACAAGCAGGGCTATAGTCAGTCAGCTGCCGCACCCACTACGATAGGAACAGCTGGGATAAAAGTTTTCTTCTCTCTGGGTCATTGGGTCTACCTAAAACTCAACAGAATGAACTTACACGGTTCAAAGCAAGAAAAGTGAAAAGAAAATGAACTAAGGGTGTGATGCAGAAATATGTACTGGGTACCCTCTTGCATCACTGTGCTGTGGTGCAACATTCATTCAGAAATCCTGGAGCATGTTTACGGGAAGAGATCATATGATGAGAAACATGTAAGTTTTTATTGTATTTGTACATTTCAGCTATATGAGAACCCAATCTGTCAGTTTTCATTTATTTTTTTGTATACTTAAGCACTTTTGATATAAGAATCACAAAATACGGTTTTGCTCCCTAGTTGTAGACTAGCGTCATGTTAACACACGGTAGCCCCAAAAAAGAAACACTATTCATGTTAATCCTGCCTGTCTTCACATTACTATATATGACAAAGGAACCCAAATCCATTCATTTTACAGATAAATCAACCAAGAATGAACAGAAAGTGCTGAAATAACCACAAGGGCAAGGGCAAACAATCATACTAAGACACTACTTTTACTCATCAATATACATGGGACCAAGACAACTCACTTATTTACCGACAGATCGAGACGAAATCCTCGTCATCGAGAACCCTTGCCTCTCTATTTCCAATAAAGTGTTCCCGTCCAATAGCATCAACAATCCGGACAAAATCAACCCTCTTCTCAATAGGAAGAGCCTTGTATGGCAATCTAAAAACAGGCCTTGCAACCCCAAGCTGAGCCAGAGCAGTGTCCAGAGGAATCGGATTTGGTTCGCAAAATAACCATTTTATCAGAGGCAACAGTCTCTCATTTAGGGTCGCATTCTCCCCTTCATGCATGAGACTGTGCATGAGACCAGGAACAAGGTTGCTAGTCACAGAGATAACTCCAATGGCACCATATTTCCACCTTGAATCATGGCATTCATCATCATTGCCACCCCATACTGAAATACCTTTGTCTGTGTAGCACTTGACCCTCTCATGTCCGACACATTCTTTCACACCTGCTATGTTTGGATGACTTGAAAGTGTCTCAATGACTGGAGGGGGGATATCCTGTCCAGTCCTTGATGGAGCATTGTATATGATGGTTGGACCCATTGGGAGGACAGCCTTGAAATGAGCGATCATTCCTTCAGTTGAAGTCTTCCCATAGTAAGGATTGATGTGAAGAGCTGCATGCATGCCGACGGCAAATCCTTGCTCCGTCGCATGAACGGCCTCTCCAGTTGAGTTACTTCCTGTGTTCCCTATCACTTTAATTCTAGTGCCGAAGCAGTTGACAGTATGCCCAATGAGCATGATGTGCTCATCCCAGCTCATAAGGTGACCCTCTCCTGTTGTTCCTCCAACTATTACACCTTCAGCACCACCCTCTATCTGCATATTGATCAAATAATCATATGCTTCGAGATCAAATCTCCCATCTGGTAAATAAGGTGTTTTGACTGCTGTGATTAGTCTGAGGCTTCTGATGTCACCTTTTGATGTCCTACACATCGGGCAGAGGAAGGTCATATATCAGCAGCAGATAAAATGCATCACGGATTTATATGACTATTATGCCACAAAAGCCACCAAATGTAAAATACCATTCTAGTTAACTTTGAAGAACTGTACAATATTACTTCATCAAGCAGAACTAACTCAAGCTGCAATTACTGGTACCATTAAGCCGAGCATGCAAATTTGTTTTAGACACATATTATGCCAGGGAGCAGAGGCTACAAAGGACAGAGCTATGAGAACTGCATATATTTTCCTTGAGAATAAAGAATTAAGCAGATGGGTTACACATGAGATTGAATTGATCAACACTAGCATTTGAAACAAAATGAAGTTAAGGATAGTTCTCATTTTTCATGTTGTCATTTTCTTGCTTCATCTCGAATACAAGAAAATAACTCAAAAATTTCACTGCACTTCAGTGGCTTTAGAGAGTTGACAGGTCGTATCCCTTACAAACATTTTTTTTAAATACGCATAAAAGCTGTGGTTCTTTTTAATCGATAAAGAACAACAGAATTAAAAGCTGTTATAGCACTAGCTGCCAGGGTACTCTCTGGTTGTCCGCTGGTACCTGACCTCACAAGAATTTGTAGTTGAACAATTGGAACGAAGGAAATTAGGATGAACATTTTGGGTACTGGCAAAAAACATTTCCTAGAAGTCATATTCTTACAGGCATGGTAGCATGTAAACTCAAAAGGGTCCATGAAACAACTTCAGGCCTTGTTTATCTAGAAGGATCACCTAACATAATTATATAAACAAAGCAAGTGTTGCTGACAATTAAAGGTCCCATATGAAGAGTATTGATTGTGTAAAGAGAACTGGCTTCTATGTTCAACTGGTGCGCTATTGCGGGCAACTAGAGCAAACATTTGTTAAGATCTTTAATGAGTGATTCACATGCACTATTACCATACAACAGCAAGTCTATGATCAAATAATAATAAATTAATGAAGGAACCAATTATCTCCAGCAAGTTACCGATTTTTGGCTTCAGTACTTCGCATCGGAAGATAATCGCCTGAGATGGCTGCCACTGCAAATTTCCGTCTGCCTATTCTGCACAACATCGAAGACCAAAAGATTTTCCTTTCATTTCCACGAACGAGGGAAGGATTGATTTTGTGAATTGTGATCGAACGGATAAATCTTTTCTGCGGTGTGCAGGTGAAGGCACTTGCTGACCTTGCGGACGACCTTTGGGACGCTGCGCGGCCGCCGGTGACGCAGGTGGGATCGGTGAGCACGTTGGTGCGCAGGGTACCGAGGAGCATCTGATGAGCCATTGCTCATCCTCCTCCGAGCCCGCCCCGCGCAAGAGGAGATAGCGGCTGGCAGGTGGGGGGGACTGTGGAGGCGGTAACGATGGGGGCGGGCAGCAAATCCCGATGGTGACCGTCGTCGGCCACTCGGCCGGCTGGGGAGAAGGTGCGGGAGAGATTGGAATGCAAGGGCCTTCTTTCGTTTTGCTAGCCCACGCAAGTTGAGAAAAGAATCTCGCATGCATGGACGGCTAAATAAAGTCTATTTGTAAAATCTTTTTAGTGATAAGTATAATTTTTTGCAACGAATCTAATGACGGTAGTTAATTTATAATTGGCTACAGTGATGCTACAATAACCATTCTCTAATCACGCGGTCAAAGGTCTCGTTAGATTCTTCAGGGTTCCTAGCGCAAGGATTTTAAAGTTGATTTTATAAACTAATTTTATTTAACACCGTAATTAGCGGTCAAAGTTTTTTAGTACTCCCTGGCGCAGAGAACCAAAACAAGGCCAAGGCGTGCTGGCACCGGAGACGGAGAGGACGATGTGGACTAGGATTTTTTTTTGGGAAATTTGTCCACAGGACACTCTCAAAACGTGATTTTGTGCGCTGCACACTCCACTCTCTAAATTAGTCTGTAGCATACTTTGAATTTGTATTTTTGTGCGCTACACATTGCCGCCCTTAAACAATTCTTTTTCAATCTATGAGGTGAGAGAAGGCCGAGTAAAAAGACCAAAATACCCCCAGAGCCTTATCTCCTCACCCTATCCATTCCCCCCGCCCCCCGCGCCCGTGACGGAGCGCATCCGCCCCCGCCCCCCCGGCCGCCTCACGATGGTGGCGCCCTGCGGCGAGTGCGTCCGCCGCCCCTTCGTCCGCACCTGCGACGGCGGCGCCCGCGGGCCCGTTCATCAACCCAGTGCACGTCCGCCCCTACCCCGGACCCGCGACGGCGGCGCCCCGCCGCGAGCTCATCTGCGCCGCCCCTCCATCCGCATCCCCGAGAGCAGTGCCCTGCCGCGGGCGCATCCGTAGCCCCCCAGTGCACGTCCGCTGCCCCCCAGCACGGGTCCGCCGCCCCTCGTGCGCATCTGGCCTGCGATCGCACCATTCCGCCGCCGCCCCTCGTGCGCCCCCGCGCGCGTCGTCCGCCTACCCAGCGTGTTCGTGTCGTGGCACCAAAGCAGCGGCAATGGCACATGACGGCTTCCTCGGGGGCTCCCACGAGGCCACGACCTTCCGTGGCCGCTCTCTCATCATGCTGCTGTCGCCAACGCCACCGGATGCGGGCCGTTCGACGCCCTGCAGGCGCATGTGCAGCACGCACTGATGGGCTCTGGTGCGGTGGCGGGGTGGGAGCACGACACCGTGCTGGGCTCGATCGTGCCGGCGCGGTCGCCGTCGCCACCGTCATCGCTCGCGGCCGGCGCCGAAGGTGGAGCTGCTTTTGAGGCCGCCCTGATAGAGCAGCTGGCGAGCAGGCTCGGCGTCAGTGTACCGTCACCGCCGTCGTCGCGGTACGCGTCCTGCTACAGCACGCCCATGGGCTCCCCATCCAAGCCAGCGGCGGCGCCGTTCGGGGCTCCTCTGCTCGGCGCGGACTCGGATAGTGCCTCGCGGCCTCCGGCGGGAAGATGTCTCGAGCTGCAGCCAGTCGCTCCTCGGCGATCCGGCGACGGCGACGGCGCCTGCTCTCGCTCAGCAGCACGCTAGCAACGGGTCGAGCAGCGACAGGCCCCAGTGACGGGTCAAGCTTTGGAAGGCCTTGTAATATAGCTAGGGGCATTTTGGTCCTTTTACTCGGCCTTCTCTCATCTCCTAGACTGAAAAAAAATTGTTTAAGGGGGGCAATGTGCAGCGCACAAAAACAAACATTCAAGATGTGCTGCAGACTAATTCAGAGAGTGGAGTGTGCAGCGCACAAAATCACATTTTGATAGTGTCATGTAGACAAATTTCCCTTTTTTTTGAGGGAAGCACAACAGCACTTTGTTTTTTTTATGGAAATGCTCGTTACTTTATTCAAAGAGCCGTGATATCACAAAACATGTGAGGGGATGTTAATCTGCCTGCTCCTGTGGCCCAACACTCCATAATCTCTTTTGTCTTAATTGCTCAGCTCCTGCCTTTTGCTTAAACAAAAAGGAAACACCGACAATTTTTATAATTATTGAAAAAAATAAGACAATGACCAAGTAGGAAGTATCTAAAAATACCTATACTAAAATATCTAGTGATACAAAAATATAGGATCAAGTACCAAAAAGTGGAATCAAATACTAATTTAATTTATTTTTTAAAATATCTTCCATTGGACGGTCAGAAAAAATTCAAAGCAAAAAGTACTTGAAAATACTTATTTGTACTTTATAATCATTGTAACAAAGCTCAAGTTCTAATAGTAATAGTTTAGTTAACTAAATTTAGAGTTATTTGTGTTATTACCTCTACTTTAAAACATAATTGTGATTTTGCCTTTATTTTTTAAATTTGTGATTTTTCCCATGACTATTCACAAGTCAATATGATTTTATCCCTAGTCAACAGTCAAAATAGAGGCAAATACTCAAAGATCAAACGTAAAATCTTAGCGACTTGTGCAAAATAATGGGCAAAGTCGCAAAGTAAAGAAATAAAGTAAAACCACAATTGCACTCCAAAGTGGGGGGCAAGAACACCAAAAAATTCTTAAATTTATAGTTTTGGTGATAATTTCACATTAACGTCTTCAACCAGCAGCCTTTGTCAAGTTACATCAACTTCGGTGACAACATTTTTCGTGAAATGCACCATTAACACAAAATGCTCGCACATACCCTTATAAAATCAACTGTTTAAAGGCACACCTCACCAGACGTGAAAAGGATAACAACTTTTAATCAGTTCGCTTCAGTGACAGGATACCCAGCTCCAAAAAAAAACAAAAAAACTAGCAGAATAAAGAAAGTTGCTTTGTCCATTTTTCCCTTGCACCTGGTTTATTTTGGTCTAACTAGGTTTCACCCTACGAAGCACAACATCAGGAGTAAGCTCCCTTTGAATGGGAGTGATTTATTTTATTGTTCATTATTTTTATATATTTTTCCAATCGAAATCTGAAACAAACAACAATAAAAATGTTTCCGTCAAAATCTTCCCATTAAAAGAAAACTGTTACAACTGAACAACAACTTTTGAAGGATATACATACAACTGAAAGAAATAATCTTGAACAGAAAATTATTCCGGCCTTCCTCGTAAAACATTCCATTACAATTATATTTTTGAAATAAATAAATTATTCAATATACAAATTTTAAAATATTTTAGCATGACAAAAAAATATTTGGAGTAAAGAAAAATGTTTTAGCAAAAAGTGCTAACAAAAGTAATTTTTTGGAGCATGAATAAGTTCTAGTGAAAAACAAGTTCCAGACAAATAAAAATATTATTCCGAGTACCAATAAAAATGTTCCAAGCAATAGTTAGAAAAATGTTTCAACTAAAAATATTATTGTAAAAACATAAAACTGGTTTTGAGAAAAAAAGTCCCAAACAAAAAATGTATGATCATTTTAGATATATAAATTTATGAGTATTTTAATTGAACATGTGGGACCCATATAATAGTGGGCCAATATATTTTTTTGTGTTTTTTTTCTCTCCATCACCTCAAGTGTTGGGGTGATTGCCATCACAAGAGTAGTTAAAAAAAAACGAGGTGGAGGGACCCCACCATTTTTCATTAAGAGGAAGCACAACATGGCTTGTCCCGGCCGCGAAAACCCATACCCGAGAGGGCCAAATCCTTGCGGCGAGCACAGCGAGGAGATTTTTTTACCCACGGGCGGAAATTCATCCCACCTGAGATTCGAACTCGCGACCTCGTGGGGGTCACCATACCTCAACTCCTCTAACCAACTAGACGAGAGGAGCTTTGGTGCCATCACAAGGGTAGTTGCCTAATAGGAGTTGTGCATGACTAGGTACAGCCGTACAGGAGTGTGGTGTGGTTCGGAGAAAAAGCATGCGGGATATGCGCGTCTAGGGTGAGGCACAAGGCATGAGGCAGAGCCGATCGACCATGCCTAGCACAACGGGAGAGCACGCGTGAAGGAGAAGATAGGGAAAGGAAGGTTGTAAAGGTAAGATAGGAAAACAAAGAGATGGTGCGTCGTTTCTTTAGGAGAGAGGGAGGAGGATATAGGCTCTAAGCCATCTAGACACCTTTTACAACCTAGTGATCCAAATAACCCACCTACTTATAATCTAAAACCTATCATCTATAGCTACCATCTAGATTGTTATAATCTGTATGTATCCATCCAAACTCTGCCTTAGTTTTATTCTAACTCAATTCTGATCAAATTTATTAAAAAATACCCCACAATCAACAACATTAACTTAGTTTAAGTAAATCAAACATCAAATTGAATTTATATTTACTAATATATATATTTGGTATTGTAGATATATTATAGTTCTCTATAAACTTATAAAGTTTGAAACAAAATAAATACATATTGAATATATCCATAACGCTATATCTACTACTACCTAAAAAGAACGAAGTTCTGTTTACCCTCCCGTGAGTCTACCTCTCCCGTGGGTCTGCCAGCATCGCATGTCAGTCGTCAGATCGGCGTCCCGTGCGATCTCATCCACAAGTGGAAATCGATGCATCGATGACAAGCAGCTTTCATCACAGAAGGATCCAAATTCGTCGTGCAAAGAATCCTGTGACAAATTTGTGACGATTAGTGATGAAATTTGGTTCGTCAAAAATGGAGCATCAAGTTAGGTCTGCCTTGACAAAACAACCAAAACGTCACTAAAATGATTTTTTCACGACGAAAGGAAATTTCGTTGCGAAACCATTTTTGCTTCGTTGACGCGTCGCTGAAATGTCACTGGATGCCCGGATCCACGTGTGCACGTCAGCGCTGGCAGGCGCCATAGGACACGCTGGCGCTCCACGTGGCTTCGTCCACGCTGGCAGGTAACATGGCGGGTAGCACGTGTTGCAAAAGAGGGTAGCGACGTGGCAAGCTGGTAACAGTCCATGTGGCGATATGTGCAACTGACACGTGTCAGTTTGTTTTCGGTCGCGTGTCATCTTCCAGTTTTTCCATGTATCCTTTCTCGATTCGACCACGTGTCATTCTCTCGGTGACCCACGTGTCATTTCCTTTTTTGTCCACATGTCGTGTGCCTATTGGTCGACATGTCAATGTCACTTTCGATGCTGCACGTGGCATTTTATGGATGTTCCACGCGTCGGTTTCCGGTTGTTCCACTTGTCATTTTCATACAGGTGCACGTGGTGCTTTCGTCACAGAACTTTTTATTGGGCTGGTTCTGGCTGGCGCCAGCCTCATTTTTATCATTCCATTCCAGCCCAGCTAGCCAAACGGACTGCATTCCGTCACAGAAGAAATGATGCGGCAGGAAATCACAGAAAACGAGCCACATAAGTTACAATGACATAATTCATCACACCACTACATACAACAGATATATAGTTGATCACAACACAACAAATAGTTCATCGCACCACCAAAATAGTTCAGAGCCCACAAGCTAGTTGTCTGTAACTGAATGAACCACCAAGGGTCTCCAGTTCTGAGTTTCCTTTGGCTGAGCAAGCTAGTTGTCATCAAATGGAGACATCTGTATGTTTCTCCGAGGAGAAGCTTGCCTAGGCTGGTGAGGTTGCCATGGGCTAGATGGTAAGCCAAAGGAAGATAATTCTTGGTTGGGGCTAAGGAGGGACCACAGAAGATGAAATGTTCTAACCAAAGATTTAGACAGGCTGTGTGTTCCTTTTTACTTACTGGACCTTTCGTTTTCATGTGCTGGTTTATGTAAGTGCTCCAGTTTGTGCAGTCTGTTTTAGATGAAAGTTTGAAGGGGACTTCTACTATTCTGTGAGCTGCAGGATCAGGGGATCCAATGTCAAGGCCAGTGATCATGGTAACATCCAGTAGAGTAGGGGTCATGGGTCCATGACCAAAGAGGAAGCAGTTCAGAGCGTCGGACCAAAAATAACCGATGGTCTTCAGAAGGTTTTCATCTTTATCTAAGGGGGATAATGACAGACTGAGTGCATCAGCTATGTTCAGTTCTTGCCACAAGGGCATATAGGTTTTTGCTACTCTGCTATACTATGTAATCCAGCTTTCAGGTGGATTAGTCCAGGCTCTTAAGCAGTCGGCCCAGGAATTTAAATTGATGGCTTGACTCACGAAAGTGATTCTATTCGCTTCATAGGAGATCAGATCTTTGGGATTTTCATAAGTTCGTGGGCCAAGACAAAAGGATTTGGGATTGGAAGGATGCGGCAGAAGGATGTCTGACACATGGAGTTCAGAGATTCAGAAATTTACATATGATGTCATATTTCAGAGTTTAATTTGTTGGAGGCTTAATGAACTGAAGAAAGTTAAAAGGACAGGCTGAATATTACCTTCAGGCCACAGATTGCTGCATCGTCGATTGAAGAATTCGCTGTTTGAGCTGCAGAGTCCGCCATGGTTTAGATCTGCTGACTTAGGGTTTGGTCGTTTTGCGGGCTCTGGTTCGAATTCTGGATGCTTTGTGAGTCTTTGCTCGAACTTATGGAGCGGAATTCCCGAATTACGCTCGGATTTGGAGTGTCTATTTCGAGTTGGATTCAGAGTGGAAGTGGTGTTCTGTTCTTGTGCGGGTTACTTCCAATTTTGAATTTTGTCGGCTCTTGGATATTAATGAAGCCAGATGCGGTGCCATCGGCTTTTGGGGGAAGATTCGAGCGAGCGGATTAGAAAATAAGGGATTTCATTGAAGTGGAATTTTACAAGCAAAAGAGCCGATTTGACAAAGGATGAATCCTTCGACTTTACAATACTGTTCCTACAGTGCTACCTACATCTACTGCTCGTAGGTAGTATGCATGTTAATAACGACAAAAAGGGTAACTGAACTATAGCGGTGACCTATAATTCATAGTTACAAACATCGAATATTCACCAATTGATTATTTTGTAACACGTATGAAAACTATATCAGACCATATGTTAAGGTAGTTATATTTTTTTTTATAGTTTTCACATAACATGATAGCTTCAAAGAACATGATAAGATGCAAATAACGAATGATGACAGCCTTAGGGACTACTTAGTACCCCGCCACAACACGCCACGCCACCGTAGCGTGGCGGGTGTGGCGTTTATAATCGGTGCCACATCCTTGTGGCATGGCTATCGTGGCTGGGAACCAAGCACGCCCTTGTTCCAAAGCCAACCAAATTTAATTTTGCACCTAAGGATTAATAACTATATCTTAATTAATTCAACCACATTTTTAGATGCGCACATGTCATCGAAGAATTTGGAACTGATTGAAATATGAAACAACTACACTTCTAATTTTAAGCTGAATTGCGTTTCATTGTTGACCCAATTTGATCTGCATTTCAGAGACAGACATGGACCAATAAACCAATTGACCACCCAGCTTTGTGAAACCAAATAGGCAAACGCGTCCTAGCCCGGCGGCCCAACATCCTGTCGGCTGTCGGATCCATATTCAGAAACTCGTTCGATTGCAACCCCTCCCCGCCGCCGTAATCAGACGAGCACCAAAACCCTCGCCGGCGACGCCCTCCACCGCCGCAGTTTTCGCGAGAAATGGACTTCCAGGTCGTCGTCCTCGCCGGCGGCACCTCCGAGACGTTGTCGCCCCTCGTCTCCAAGGTATCCCCTCCCTCCTCCCACCCCATCTTACCTCACCTTACCCCTGTTAACCCGGCACCCCAAATCCCTGACCCTCCTCCTCGCTCAGGATGTCCCCAAGGCGCTGCTCCCGGTCGCGAACCGCCCCTTGCTCTCCTACGCTCTGGACCTCCTCGAGGCCAGCGACCTCAAGGACCTCATCGTGGTGAGCGCTCGCACTTCTATTTCTCTTCCGCTTGCTAGGGCTGTGGTTCCACAGCGCGAGCGGGGGCTTGTTTGGCTGATGTGGGCGTGGTTCAGGTGGTGGAGGGGCAGGAGGCGGCGCGGCTCGTCGGTGCCTGGGTCTCCAGCGCATACCTGGATCGACTTCGTGTGGAGGTGAGTTTGGTTCTGGTTCCGTGTCTCAGATTGCAATGATCCGATACTTGGGGTGCTGTGGTTGTGTTGGTGCTAAGAGATGTGTAATTGCAGAAGATCGCAGAAACAACTATTGCTGTGCACTGTGTGATCACATTCATTATGCTCGAAGATAAATGATTTGGATAAATTTTCATGGCAGAACAAAAGAAATCTCTAAAGCCAGATAGACTATTTTTCATGTCGATTTTGAGGATTTTTTTTTCACTAGGCAGTAGGCACAAATCACATAGCATTGTAAATTCTAATGGTAGGCTATGCATAGAGGCAGCTTTCCTCATCCATTCAATGTTCTTGGGATCATTTGTGTCACAATTTCTTGTGTTGTTATTGAAATTTTATATAAAATAACTGGTCATGTACTCTGCGGCTCTGCGCACGCTATGGTACCTGTCTTTGTCTAGGTTGTTGAGGTGCTGATATTACAACGGTTGTAGGATAATCAGTGTTGTAATTGTTGCCCATGTAGGTGCTGGTTGGCCTTCCGCTCTTGCACTTTGGATAATTTGGGCAAGTTTCTGTCCTTTGTTGCTGATAGTCAGCCACCTAAGTGTAGAGCTGTATATGAGGCACTAGGCAGCACCCATCTGCCCAACTAGTGTTGAGTGCCTTCTAGAGCATGGATGTTAGTGGTTTTATGATCAAGGTACAAAATTGTGGGCTAAGGCATTTAGCGTTTGGTCTTGAAAAACAGCTTATAGCTGGGTAGTATCACATAAACAAGTTTCAATTCTAAATGAAATTTTGATCTTAAGGTTTGCTCCATCTCTTAGTATTATTTCACTTTATTCATTTATTATTCAAACAGTATTGTATTTGTATTCTCCAATTGTTGCTCTTGCTGAGGTTTTAAAATTGGAAGTAAGCAGGCTACAAGTTTGAATATTGTAAAATTTCTATTATCTTTACCAATGCTTGAATGTAATCTTTTGTTGTTTCTTCAACACCTCTTTAGTGAAGTGAGAATGTGAAGCTAGCTTGCGGGATACTCCCTCCGTCCTTAAATATAAGGCATTTTGCTTTGTTCTAAGCCAAACTTGTCTAAGTTTGACCAAATTTATAGAGAAGAATATTAACATCTAACACATTAAATAAGTAAATTACGAAAATATAATTTCACAATGGATCTAATTGTTCATTATGAAAATATATTCAAAATATTATTACCCTTTTCTATAAATTTGGTCAAACTTAGACCAGTTTGACTTAGGACAAACTAAAATGCCTTATATTTTAGGATGGAGGGAGTATATGTCAACTGAAACATAACTGCATTATACTTAGAATAGCTCGTCAGCATGTCTTTGTTGTAACTTATTTTTTTTCATCAATGTCTTAGTGTATGTTATATAAAAATCAGTATAATATATGGATTAGATATTTCTTAGTAACTTGAACTGCTTGTTTGTTCTTTTTTTTATATAAACTTTTCTTCTAATTGTTCGTTTTCTTTGCTATTTGTTTACTTTTTTATGCTATCCTTCTCATTGACAAAGCAATGAGCCAATGAACGACTTTAGGGGTAACATATTCTCATTTGTTTGTGGAAGTAACTCTTCCTTGTGTTCAGGTAGTTGCTGTTTCTGAAGACCTTGGAAGTGCTGGTGCATTACGAGCTATTTCAAAGCGACTGACAGCAAATGATATTTTGGTAATGTTTGTGCTTCATACTATGGCAATGTTGACAAAAATTGCATGCTGGAGTAATCTAGATGCTAACACATTGAACTGCATCCCAAAAAGGTAATTAGCGGTGACCTGGTCACAGATGTGTTGCCTGGGGCTGTTGCTGCTACTCATAGAAGAAATGGTGCAGCTGTTACTGCTTTACTATGTTCTGTTCCTGTTAGTGGTCCTTCAGAAACTGCTTCTTCTAGTGGGAAAGATAAAGCTAAAAAGCCAAATCGTCTGAACATAGTTGGGCTGGACAAAACTAAACAGTTCTTGTTGCATATCGTATCAGGTTTGCTTACTGTGACTTCATGATCTGTAACAGTAGGCTAGTAATGTCATCCATGATTAATATACTTCTCAATGTCACATGTAGGAACCGATGTTGAAAAAGATGTTCGAGTTCATAAGAGAAAAATCCAGGCTGTAGGTCAGGTAAGGCACCTATTGCATGTATCATGTCAACTATATTTGTTTCCTGAGAAATTCCGAGCTTAGTGCTATACTTATGTACTTTGACATTGTCATGCATCACAATTCATGAAAAACAAACAGGCCAATGCTAGGTTGTGTCTCAAGATTTTTTTTGCATCTGGTTTGTCCTTGCATTGATTTAGATGATTTAAGTTTATCTGTTTGTTGCTTGGGGCTGATATCTATATTCAAGAAATTAGGTTGGAAACTGCTGTCCTTTTTTTTAGCATCAATGTACTTTGTTCAGTTGTTGGTATTTTTTTTGTTAGGTCAACAAGATGAGGCTGTCAATGATAGGCAACATTCCCTGTCAAAGGCACATTTAGGGATGTCAATGTTGGCTTTAGAAATAAAACTATACATTTTGGAGTGAATAAGGAGTCTATATATATGCTGAGATGAGCGAACGATAATTTGTAAGATGTGTAAAGCTAATGCTATTAGATTTGGTACTATGCCTGCCACTGTAAAAATGATTCAATATTCATGGTAATAAGCTATAGGCTATCTTTATAGACATACTGACGGAAGAACAAATCATGGTCAGTTACATCTGTAACTTGTAGCCTAGGCCTTCCCTCAACTTGCACCTCATTTGTTTCCACCAGAAGCATCGGAAAACAGGAACTTTCAGAAACACTATTTCAACAAATCTATCCTATATGCAAAATCAGTGTTTCAAAGGCAACTAGGTGACCCAAGGCGAGCTGGGTGTGCCTGGATGCCTAGGAGACACCTAGGGGACGCCTTTGAAACACTATGTAAAATGCCCCTCTTTACTATTTCATGTCCTTGTTTCATGTGCTGCCTTTTTATCATGTTCACATTGCTGTGTTCTTGGGTGATGTCATCGAACAGACTCTGGTATGGTTGTTTCTTTTGGTTTTGCTTTATTTTTGGATATGGTTCGAGCTCAAATAATTTAGGGGTATAAGGAGTAATTTTTGTCAGTTTGTTTTTGGCCCCTCTGTACTATGTTATGGTTAGCTGGTCTTCTCAGCAATCTCCTTCCTGCACCACATTTTATGCTTTCATAGTAAAGGTGCGCTGAAGAGGTCGAACCGAAGTAATGTGACTGAACTATTGTAGCATGCAACAGATGGTGTTTTAGACCCTCCATCTTAAAAGTCAATAATGTAGAAATCAGATGACTTTGTCATTCTTAAGGTTCAGTGAGTTATTCCATTTTACTTTGGATCTTTTTTCTCCTTTGCGCCCTCCTCATTCTCCTGTGGCATTGGTATAGGATGTACTTTTACCAAATCAAGTTATTTCAAACTTACTTCACCCTGAATCTTTAGAAACCTCCTTTTTGGCTGGATTGGTTTCACGAGACATGCCCATTTTGTGGCTAAAGCTTTAGTGCCTTTGCTATGTACATATTGTCTGATGCAGAGTCTTTAGACTGCCGAAATTTGTTGACTGATGAGGCAATCTGGATTCTGATATAACCTCAAGCTTGACAAAAGCACAACTTAGCCGTGACCAGGCTTAAAATCGCAGGAGATGGACTGTATTGTAACAGATTGCAGATGATTGGTAGACAGCCCAGAAAATTTCACATTATTCACTGGAAAAATAGCCATTTTGGTCCCTCAACTTTATCCCAAGGGTCAAGTTCGTCCTTCAACTTTTAAATTTGCCAATATAGTCCCTCAACTTTTGTTTTGAGGTCAAACTCATCCTTATGCTGATATTATGCTCCATAATAACATGAGGTAAATGCAAAAGGTCATTTTTATCCTTGGTTTCTTTTTCCCCTTCTCAATTTAGCGTCACCATTTGCTATACTTTCTGTAACATTTTATATGGTAGTACGTAGTTATGCAAAGTAGATTTAATTTTACTCTCCATGAGTCTGCGATACAATATGATGCATACGTAAATAAAATTCTATGTTCCAAATTAAACACTTTGTGATGTTCAGCTCCTAAATGAATTTAGGGGAAGGAGCCAAGGGCAAAGAGGACTTTTTGCACAAATCTTATGTTATTATGGAGTATAATATCAGCATAAAAATGAAAGTTGAGGGACTATATTGGTCTGTTTAAAAGTCGAGGGATGAACTTGACCTTCGAATCGAAGTTGAGGGACTAAAACACCTATTTTGCCTTATTCATTTACAAGCAATTGCTAATTGAGGACAGGGATACTCTTCTAAGGAAACAAGTGAAGAACCTCCCTTTATGGATGGGGTCTATTATGAGAACTGAATGACAGCTCAATTGCTAGGACCTCCAGTGGAGAGGTTCACCAGTCAGCCAGTCTTTCCGAGGACTGGTTTCAGGGAGTTTCCTAGCCAGCCAAAGCTTTTGGTATTCCCCTCCTTTAGAGAAAGGCAGGGGTAAGTCTTCCCCATGTGGTCAAGTTCTTTTACTTTTTGGGATGTGATCTGTACCTTGAGAGTTTATTACTTGCAATATACTCTACTTAGACACAATTTGTGATTTTTTTCTTGAAAACGCAGGAGAGCTGCGTATCTTTATTTTAAGAGAGAAAGAGTGGTCCAATTACAAAAAATATACCTCACCTTGGACCAGAGTGAGTAATGTAAAGAACTAGTAAAGGGCTATTACAAAAAAAAAAATCTAATACGCAGGACCAAGAATCCTAAGTTTGGGTTCGTCCCAGCTTGTGGCAGAGAGTAGTAAGCCCTTTAGCCCCAGCAAACTGCCACAGGTTGGCCTCATCCTTGAAAGCTTGAATTGCCACATGCAAATTTGGGGGAGAGCCATCAAACACACAAGTGTTTCTATGTATCCATATTGTCCAAGCTCCCAGAATGCAGAAGGAATTGAAACCCTTTTTAAGCTGTTTTGGAATCCTCCTCTCAGCTTTCTTCCACCAATCAGCAAAAGAAACTCTCCTTGCGAGTGTCAAACTTTCCAAGGTGAGAGGCTGCAAAATGGCGCACCAGAATTGTCTTGCAAAGACACATGTCGTGAGAATGTGTTGGACTGTTTCGTCTTCTTGATAACATAGAGGGCACTGCACAATTTGTGATGATAATGAGTGGTTGAATGGTTTGACTAGATGCTTTCTCTATTTTTATAATGTTTGCATTTTGTTCAGTGTTCATATCAAATTTTAGTGGGAAGTGGTAACAATCTCGTTAATTGCTTCAATAAAGCTTTGCTTTAATTTAAAATCAGAAAGGTACACAGTTTGAATGGTTTATTGAACTAAATGTCTATGCTATCTCCCTTTTGTTAGATGGAAATTCGAAGTGACCTGATGGATGCACATCTTTATGCTTTTAAGAGGTTAGTTTATATAATTTTCACATTTTGTGATGTCTGGTTTGGTTGCTCTTTACGCTCAGCCATTAATCTTGCGATAATTTACTGCTGGCTGCAGAACAATATTACAGGATGTACTGGAACAGAAGGAAGCATACCGTAGCATTAGACTTGAAGTCCTCCCGTATTTAGTGAGAAGTCAATTGGTATGCTGATGCTTAACATGTTAATATATAACAGTGTCTTCTGAATCAGTATTCAAACTGTTGTAAACTTGAACAGAGATCAGCTCCATCAGGTGGCAATGGAACAACAGTTGGTGAAACTGGGAGTAATGCTGTTTTCTCCGGTGGTAATTTGCAGTGTTTATCACAGCATCGTGTCATTGCGCCATCTGCTTTCAAGCAAGATGTATTGTCAAGGTCACACGGTGGACATAGGTGCTGTGCTTATATTGCTACTAAAAGCAAATACTGTCACCGCTTGAACTCGATTCAGTCATACTGTGATATCAATCGAGATGTAAGGATCTCAGTTACAGGGAAGTTACTTTGTCACATGTTGAATTATGCTTAAATTAACATTTTTTTTCTTTTGGTATTGCAGGTTACAGGGGAAGCTAGCCATCTGTCTGGTTATTCTTTCTCTGCACAAAACAATATCATCCACCCATCCTCTGTTCTTGGATCAAAGACTACAGTAAGTCTAGTTTAATACTCATTTATTGAAGAACTAGCATCAATGGTTGCTCGAGAATACAGAAAACACATGCTTTAATGAATTTAGGATGCAATTGTGTTAGATGCTACCATGTCGTGTAGGTGAAGATCTTCATCTGTTGGATTTAAGATTATAATGGTCAATCTGTTTCAAGTTTCAACCAACAAAGTGTCTGGCAGATGGAATGGATCTTGTGTTAGTCAACTTACAGTTACCTTATGCAATCATATCCTTGTTATGTACTATACTTCTGTTCTCTAATATGACCTTGGTTAGCTTAATTTTGAACCAACCAACATCAAATATTGAAGGTTGGACGGAGTACAATGTATACGGGAAGAGGGAACACTTCCAATTTGCATTAGTGATATCACCTTCTGCAATAAAAGATTGACATCTAAATATCTATTGTTATTATTTTATTTTTAATATGTGTTTATGCTATTCACCTTCATTCCATTTCTTACAGCTTTGTTAGAACTTAGAAAATTGGACGCTTTTAGAATGATCTGCTTCTATTCATTTCTTATTCTAGATTTCTTTCATGAAAAGTCGAATATTTTTGTTGATAATCTTTGCTGTGGCCTGTGGGTTCGATGAACAAATCACAAAGCTGCACTTGTAAACAGGCATGTTAAGTAGCAGTTCTGTTGAAATTCAGTTATAAGATCAATATGCTTCATTTAAAATTGTGAGTGCCGAGTTATATCAGATTATCAGTAAACCTTTTAAAATGGATCGTGACATGAAATTACTTCTATTGAGAAATAACATAATTTGCTTAGAAGTATGCCATTATCAAAGTTTTTAAAGTTTGGTTGCCCACATTGAGGCTATTTATTTGACATCAAAGATAGTGTTAAATTGCTTTTGGTACATTAATAATGAGCTTTTGCAGATCTGATTTTGCATCAATGTTCGAAATGGTTACTTTCTTTATTTGTCAAACACGCATTTTTGGCTTATTTTTGTCATTTCTTATGTTTGTTTAGATAGGGCCACATTGTATTCTTGCTGAGGGTTCACAGCTAGGTGACAAGTGTAGTGTTAAGAGATCTGTGATTGGTCGTCATTGCCGTATCGGTTCCAATGTAAAGGTAATTACAGTATGCCCTGTTGTTGTTGTTGTTTTTTTTTTTGCATGCGCTCGATTGAAATGATGCTTAGGTACTTGCTGTGTTAAGTAGAAAAACCTAGAAATTGGCATATTGGGTGTGCAATACAGGGTAAACAAGCTGGTTGTAACCAGTAGTGATTTTCTAGATCTAGCCTGCTTAGCTTAAAAGTGTTACCCTTCCATGCAGAGGCATAGGTAGCTCGTCCATATTGCTATATTATTAATCCTTAATATCATGCCGTGTTCCTTAGAAAAAGAGGCAATGTTCATAAACCCTTGAAATATTTTCTGTAGTTAGCAAGATCCAACTGATAATATTTGTTTATTACCTGTAAGGTTGTCATTGTCTTGCAATATATTTGCAGCTTTATGGAATTACTAGTTAGATATCATACATGCCAGATTTAAGTTACATTTTGGTTTAAGCTCCTTGGTTCCCTTCTAATGAAGAAATCATCTCCCCTGTTGCAGATTGTCAACTCTGTTGTGATGAACCACGTTGTTATTGAAGATGGCTGCCACATCCAAGGTTCAGTTGTATGTAATAATGTTCAACTGCAAGAACGGTCTGTTCTGAAAGATTGCCAGGTAGCCTCTTCTGTACTATGTAGCAAAAACGAGACATAGCATTTTAAAATGCATGTAAGATTGAAAATGGTAGCAATATCTTCGATTGTGCCATAGCTTTACTAGGTTTAATAGAAAAAGTTAATGACCAAAGTTCCTCCGACTGTTGATGTCTGTAGTCATTTAATATTAATTGGGTTTTATTTGTTTTGGATTTTGGGCGCACGGGGTGGGGGTGGAGCAGCTGCTTACTAGTCATCATTAACTAAAATGAAGAAAAGCTTAAATTCAAATCTAGCTCTTGTTCAGTAACATCTTGAAATAATGTGTTTTGTCTTCCATCTTTCAGATTGGAGCTGGCTATATCGTGACTGCTGGCAGTGAGCACAAAGCAGAATCCCTAGCAAGAAAGTAGAGGAAGTTTTGACAGTTTTGGCGGACCCTGAACGATTTTGTGCACTTGAGATGCACCCCTCTGAAAAAAGGGGGTGACAATATTTCTTGATGTGCAACCCCATAATTTTGATTCTTGTGTAACAGTCTGAAAGGTTTTGGTTAACTCAATTCTACTAGTCCGAGCTTGAGCTGCAGTTAGCGAAAACATTTCATGCCGTCTGACGACAATGGCTATAAGTTGGGCTTGTAGTAAGCTGCTCCCTCCATTCCAAATTATAGGTTGTTTGATTTTTTTACACTAAATTTGACCACTCGTCTTATTCAAAAATTTATGTAAAATATCATTTTGTTTGTTTGTTGTGATTTGCTTTATCAATACAAATTCTTCAAGAATGACTTAAATTTGGCTATGTTTGCACAAATTTAAAATAAGACAAGTGGTCAAATTGGATGTAAAAAACAAACGACCTATAATTTGGAATAGAGGGAGTATTAATAGCCTATTAAGACATCATCAATCCTTTTCTGAAAGTTAGAAACCTTAAAAGCGATCTGTACGATGCATCATCTTCAGCAATTTATCTGTCATCCCAGCCGCTTGCATCGGAGTGTAGAACGATGGTGGTTACTATTGTGCGAAATTCTGGATCAACTCCACCTATCAGGCGCGGGCACGGCCGGGTGGGCACTAAGGTCATCGGGCCATGCCACTTTTGACCGGGCCTGGCCCGTTTAAAAAACTATACTCCCTCCGTTCCAAAATAATTACAATTTTAGAGTTCAAATTTTATTCCATAAAGAATGTAAATTTTGACCCATCTACCATAAAAGACAAGATAATTTTCGAAAGATTCTCACAAAAGATAATTAATATATCATCCACTCCTTACAAAAGACAAGAGGTATTTTGGTAATTTTACATATAGCATTGGTTTGCGTGCTCGGTTCTAGAATTGCATTTATTTTGGAACGGAGAGAGTATTTTCGACCCTGCAATGGTTTCGCCCCTGCTCCATTCCAAAACTCGTTCACTTTGCATCGCTCATGGAGATTTTCTCATTAATATTAATATAAGCAAAAGGCAATGGGTTTGCTCAAGTTAGTAACATCTAATGAAGCACAACAGAGAAGGGCATGGAGCAACACAGTAAAGTTTTTTTCGCAACACAGTAAAGTGAACCGTTCAAACTGCATAGAGGCTGCTTTTTCCTTGCATGCGTTACGATCAATACTGTTTGAGGACTGCCATCTCATCTATGAGGTTTCAGAACGTGACCAACCACGGGGAGAAACATTCTAGAAATGTTTAGATCTTGTTTAGATGCAAAATTCAAAATTTCAAAATTATGATATCGAATATGTACGGCACATGCATGGAGTATTAAATTTAGATAAAATTTTGACACTAAATTGCTACAGTAACACATGCTCTAATGATATATTAATTAGACTCATTAGATTTGTCTCGTAGTTTACAGACGAAATCTATAATTTATTTTAGAATTAATTCACATTTAATACTTCAAATGTGTGCCAGTATATGATGTGACATTTACGAAGTCATGTTTAGTTCCAAAATTTTTTCCCTAAAGTACCCATCACATCTAATCTTCGAATATATGCATGGAGCATTAGATGCAGTTAAAAAAATAACTCATTATATATTTTAACTGTAAACGACGAGACAAATCTTTTAAGCCTAATTAGTCCATAATTGAACACTAATTGTCAAATAACAATGAAAGTGCTACAGTACCAAAACTCAAAAATTTTCACGAACTAAACAAACCAAAGTTTTTTAATCTAAACAAGGCCTAATCGATCATGCATCACCAAGGGACAACGGCATTAGGATTAGGAGCATCTCATTCCGCGATCCTCAGCACAGCACGGGTGAAAAAATGCCCCTCATCCTCTCTTGCAAAGACAAAACGTAACTAGAATCTTTAATTGCTTCCCGAACAACAAGCGTAACGTAAATAGAACGAAGCTGATAGTTTTCTAATTTCTCGGATCATCTGCACAATTCAAATTACAAGCTAGTATAGTACTAAAACGGTAGTGCTGAAGGAAGAATCATCAAGCATTGATCAGGCTAGCTTTAGGCTGCCCTGCCCGGTCTGTGCCGGCCGGCGCGGCAGAGGGTTGCAGCTTGTTGGCGTGGCGCCGCACGTCGTTCCTGAGCCGCCGGAGCGCCCTGGCGAACTCCGTCAGTTCCGCCTCCCCGAGCGCCTCCACGTCGGCCTCCCACCAGAAACGCTCCGGGCCCGCCGGGACGGCCGTGAGCACCTTGGCCCCGATGGAGCTCATCCGCGCCTCCTCCGCGGCCACGCGCCCCTTGGTCTCCTCCGTCTGCCGCACCGTCGCCTCCACCGCCGCGCGCTCGGCCTCGGCGGCGCCCGCTTCATCCAGCGCGGGGAGGTACCCTGCGTCGCCGGGGAGGGGGGCGAAGCGGCGGACGACGTGATCGACGGAGGGCGTGCCCATCGCGAACACGTTCCCGCCGCCGGCGGCCTTGGCCTTGCCCGCCTCGTTGTCGCCCTGCTCGGGCAGCTCCTGCTTCTTGGAGAAGATGGTGATGGCGGCGTGCGCGCCGCAGAGCAGGATGAGCTCGGACACCTTCTTGAGCAACCCGGCCTTGCGCTTGGAGAAGGTGACCTGCCGGCGGTCCCTGTTCTCGATGTAGCGGATCTCTATGACCTGCTTCCCCTTGGTCTTCTTCCCCTCCGGCTTCACCATCGTCGTCGCTGCCGCCGTCGCAACGCAACGCAACACGACGCGGCTCCTGCTGCTTCTGCTTCTTGCTTCCTCTGCTTCTCTCCAACAATGCGATGCGCTCGATATGCTATGGAAGGAACGGAGGAGGGGGCGGTGAGGGAGTATAAGTAGGAAAGAGCATTGCCAAAAATGGGAGGAATTTACTGCTAGAAGAGGTGAAAGTCGGGATTATAGGCGGGTGGAGTCCGACTCCAAGTCGGACGCGGCAAGTTATTTTGAGAAAGAAACGCGCTGCTCCATCATTATTCGCGTATCAATTAAGG
This sequence comes from Panicum virgatum, assembly GCF_016808335.1. Lineage (NCBI taxonomy): Eukaryota > Viridiplantae > Streptophyta > Magnoliopsida > Poales > Poaceae > Panicum > Panicum virgatum. The sequence continues at coordinate 23,177,619 of NC_053139.1, forward strand.
AAGGCGATCTCTCTCAATCTCCGTCCTCGACGAAGAAGCGGTCGTCGGCAATATAATGGCGAGACTGCACAACTTCCTCGATCGTGTTGGACATGCTATGATAAGCGATCTCTCTTCTGCGTGGCATATTCATCGACTTCTTCCGCCCCCCTGATTCAGTGTCAGGTCCTTCCGATCCGAAATGGTGGTGCCGTGATACAAGAGAGAGAAGAAAGGAAGTTCTACCTGATGAGTACGTGGAAGGATAGAACTAGCTGAGTGAAAGGATGGAACAAGTGTTTCGAAAGTTGGGAACAAATCCCTTAAGTTTCTTACTGCTGCACAGCGATTTGTAAAAGGTAAGTTAGTTTGGGACAAACTTTGTTTTACAAATTTAAATTTGAAACTTTACATCTGAAAACAAATCCTCTTAAGTAGAAGAAGTAAATTTGGACAGGTGATTATTATTCACCGTCATTATACACACGGACCCAGCCATCACGCACTATTTTCATTCTTTTAAGTTTTTTCCAATAAGCAATGATCAGAAATCGCATTCAAAGGTGGTATTTCCGTAAGGATCATATTCTGCAAAGTTATCGGTTGCAAACAATATAGATTTGACGAGAGAAAGAAATGGGTCATTATTGAAAACTCGATCATTTCATAGACATCTGCCCCAGTATATATTTTCTCAAAGAAAAAAACACTTATTAACAGATATAATCTAATTCAACCTGATGAGTACATGAGTTTATGAACCCTACTAAATCTAAATGTAAACTCTATCACCTGGTAAAAATGACAGAGACTTATTGTGCCCCCAAGCCATACATGGTGGACGTAGTACGTAGCAGAGGCCAACAATGCCGGCCGTGCGGGCACGAGATCAGCAGTAGCAGTGACACTTGTGGTGGCCGCCGCGAAGCTTGCACTCGCCGCCGCGGCACCATGCCAGGCACCACGAGTTGCAGGCGCCGTTCTGATCCGGCGAGCACCCCATCTCGTTGGAATTACCCCATGGGCGATGCTCCTTGCAGCACATGGAGCCGGACGAGGCTGCGGCGGCAGACAGAAAACAACAGGAGGAGATCGCAGGCACACAAGGTAAACACGCACGGGTTAGCTCTCAAAGAATACTGATAAACGAATTGAAGGTTGCTGACGGAACAAAGTGTGGGATCGATCGTGGTGGTCGTCGAATGAATTACCTGCCGAGGCGACGAGAAAGGCGAGCACGACGAGAGTGACTACAGCTGCACCTGATGAGCGCGCCATGATCCTCTGAACTTCTTCTATCTCGCGCTCCCTGGCTTAACCTGGGCTTACGGCGGAGCGCAGAGGAATTCGATCTCGATCGATGATGTCGTGATCGTCTCATGGTGCTCACGGCTATTTATGGATAGAGAGACTGCATGCATGCCTGAATTTGGAACGTAAAAAATTTATGGGAATTACAGTTACCGTTTTGCGCATTGTAGTAAAGACAAGGAACTGATAACGTACATTATATGTGGAAGTTAATCGGTTCCCATATTCGGTCTATTCCTCTCCCAAATTGTGTTCCGAACTCAAAGCCTTCCAAAGCAACATATTTTTTCTATGAAGATCATTCCAAAGCAACATGTGAACGTACCCTATGAATGTATGCAGCATGCAACAGGAAACAGTGCAATATTTTAAATTACATTGCTCAAGTTCACTGTTTAAACTAAATTAGGTCCAAGATAATGTGTGAGCTCATTCTTATCTGCAACATCATTGATTACTGTTTGAAGTAAATCAGCAGCAAGGACAAAGAGCAAGGGGGAAAGCAGATCACCCTGTCTAACACCTCTTTGCAATTGAAAGGTTTTCCAAGCACACCATTCAAAAAGAACCAAGGAGTGTCCTGAGGAAAAGATTGCCTTAATCCAGGAAATCCAATGTTCAGAAAAATCCTTGTGTCTAAACATCTCCAGAATAACTTCATGTTGAATGTATCAAATGCATTTACAAAATCCAACTGTTTTGAATTGTTCTGTCTTTGATGAAACTATTTTGATTGCTGTGCACAACTTGAAGGATGACTTGTTGTAGTTTGTTTGCCAACAATTGTTGATGCAAGTTTCGGTCAACACACGAGAGCACTCAGCGTGCAAGTCACAAATGGATCGAAAGGCAGCGAGGCCGCGCAGACCGGTTGAGCAAAGCGGCCGGACCGGTTTCTAGGATTTCGCCGGAATTAGTCGTTTCGAGGGATAACTATCACACTTATGTGGTGAAAGATGCCGAGGTTTACAAGCAAACCAGCAAAGAATAACCAATGCGCTTACGTGAAGAAGAACATCTAGTTTACGAGCAAACTAGCAAAGGTCGTCAAAGCTCTCGCCCGGGAGGGACCCTGTAAGGGTGTGAATGTCACCAAATGTGCCTTAGGTTGACCAGCAAGCCTTATGACGCCATCTCTGATCATGGAGATCACTAGACGAACAACATGTCAAGGTTGGAAGAAAATTAGGGTAAAAAGTAGATGTATAGTAGATTGATTCGATTGGATGTGTCTCAATCGCCCGTAACCCTTTATATTTATAGGGTGGGATGGTTTGTATCCATTAGTAGTTGAAACCCTTATAAATCTTGTGTTAAAATACAACTCCTAACTCGGATTGTGCATTTTGGACCGGTCTGACCGCCCTGAACCGGTCTGACCGGTTAGACGGAGGTGCAGGTCTTCCGGGAGACATAACTTCCTAATCAAGAGTCCAAATTGGACATTCTTTATATGCATTTCGATCGTCTCGACAAGATCTACGCAATGGTGTAGTCCAATTGACAGTTTGACAAATTTGTCTTGACCGATCTGACTGGTTTTAAATGACAAGTTTGATCGGTATGCCTAGATTGTCCAGCAAACCTTAACTGTGTCAATTTTGGGTGTCAACATATGCCCCGTTGTTTCTTGGTAAAGCTTGCATACTAAGAAACATTTCTCCAAGCCAAAACTACACTGAGGACTACCTGTGCACCAATCACACTTTGTTTCTAATGATGAAGGAATCCAACTAACCACATATCTTGATATTGCTCAAGATGATGGTTTCACCTTGCTGCTCGTACTCTTGCATCTCTAATGAGAAATAAGCCTGAGTACACACCACCTCAGTTATGAGTGTTTGAGATACGACTCAAAGTCATTCTCACATCTTCAAATGAACATGGATGCATAAATCGACCAAATCATTATGACAATAATTATTGGTCTTTGCAATGTTCTTCAATCCACAATAACATAATCAGCCTCATAAATCAATATGCCACAATCACATTGCAAATGGCCAAGATTAAGTTATCGTCAAGAATTAACCTTCAGCATCTTGATGGCATCACCAATCAAAACATAACTGGATGTGAAATAATGCCGAACCTCTATAGCTAAAATTCTGCTGATAAAAGATTGTCCCCAAACACTAACCTCGGCTGCATCATGATTTTGGATCACCATAGCCGACTTAATGTTTTCTACAGGAAAACGGTTAGACCAGTCTTACAAGCACTCAAATCGGTCTTGGAATCCGGTTAGACCGATCTCATGAACCGGTTGGACCGGTCCGTCCAGAGAACACACTTTGGCATTAACAAACATTGGCCTTCGATATGAAATTGACCTTTTCTAATTATAGCCAGATGTTTGATGTGTCAAAATATTAGCTCATCTATCAATATTGAACCACCAAACACTTTTGAATATTTCACACCAATGGATCACAAGATTTCTAGCTCGAATATAAAACTTCATATTCGGCTTAACCATTTGTGTAAAAGTATTATTTAAACTGGCCATACTTCTCAAAATAGCATCACTTGATGAATAAAACAACACTAATGCCTTGAGAACTCTTTGTAGCCGATTCAACAAAGTGTAAAATCCATAGGGGAAAAATGCTCACTTTACTAATACCTTGCCCTCCGAGCATTAAGCAGCTAAGTGTTCTCTTATCAGGAATTTAACACTTTAGGACGAAGATCAAAGACATTCATCGGGCAGTATATGTTGCCAAGGATGATACAAATTATTGTCCATAGTGAATTCGTGCATAAGAACATGTATAGCCAAAATAAAGTGTAGAGAGACATAAAAATCAAGAATTAAAACCATCTCTAGGAACTAAATATTTCAGCTTTTGAAATTAATTAATAGGGATAACAATTTGGTAATAACCCTCCATGATATAAAGACCCATATGGCATCCAAGGATCAAAATAAGAGTGCAAGGGATAACTAAACATACTTAAGGATGAATTCCAAGACACAGGCATGCATGACATTTGTAAATCAAATGGATGATGAACTGACCAATAATTTTGATGATTTGGTGCAATCATTATATTCAAAGATCGCCTCATGGACCTTCTTTTCTCCTTCAATCGTGTTGCACCTTTTTGTGTGAACATCATCCTTATTTTGGGTTTGAATGCTTCCTTTAGGAAGCCACGCCATGCCCTTTTCTTTTAACTCTTGGGCACTAAGTTTATGGAGCTTCTTCCTTTGCCAATTTAATAAACCGAGTAAGTATCTCGGTCGTACTTCAATTTTGGACAGCGGCACATCCATCTTGATTTGATACCAGGAATATCAACACTCAACTTTTCTTTCCCTTTGCCATCAATAGCCCAAGTCATTAACACATTAATCGGCTTTTTAGCAATTGAATTCAAATCTGAACTCGTAGCTTTGCAACTATCCTTTTTCACCACATAAACCTTCTTGACAACCTTTTTCTTGTTTTCAACTCTAGAACGATTCTTTGTCTTAAAATGGCCATTTACAATATGTTGCTGTCCTGCACACGCTGATTCTCTTGGAGATGCATACTCTATATGATATGGTCTAAAATATGAAGGAGTCTGCCCCCATGAATCATCCTTTCCCCATGATGAATAATGATCAGTGGGATGTGAAGTATATGAAATTGACATTAATGGTCTCAAATGAGAATATGATGTTGCTGAATGAAAATTTTCCCCTTGCCAATTTTGACTCCTGGAATTATGTTTAGGAGGCAATCTTGATGATTTAAAATAGTTTGACCGATTAGCACGTTTGGCTTCATTCTCTTTTAGATACTTAGCCAGAAGTTCATCAAAACTGAGCTTTGGCATCTTACCATTGTGCTTATTACGGTCTTTACCTCTATTCATCTCAGAGCGCTCTAATCTTAGTATTTCTGGACGTCCTTGATCAAGACCGGTCTGGCTGGTTGGAGCAACCGGTCTAACCTGTCCAGTACCGGTCTGACCGGTTGAGCAAACTAGTCTAACCTGTTTTGCCAACACAGCAGGAGTAATCGGTTCTAGTTCCGATTGTGAATATCTTAGTTGCCCCCAGTGCCCCCTGGAATTTCACTAAGCTCATCGTCCTCGAGAATATGCTCAACTTGCAATTCATGGACGATGTCTTTCTCATTATTAAAGGAGTTAGAATCCTCTTTTTTACCAATATTTTCATTGTTACATGAATTGGCCGATGTTGGCCAATTTTGTAACTTTTTATCACCAAGACCAATTAACTCCAATTGGTCATTCTCTTGCGCATGAGCAAATTTCAATCGTCCGGAGTTAATGGCCAATTGTATAATTTGGCAAAACATATTGCAATTCTGAGTACTATGATCAAATGAATTAAGTATTTTGCAATAATCTTGCTTCTTTGCATCAAGAGATGGCATCAAGACTTTGTGATCTAAAGATTTAATTAAATTCTTCTCTAGCAATATATCAAATAACTCATCACACAAAGTCAAATCGAAAGTATATTTTATTTTCTCTAACTAATGCTTTTGTGGAGAAGGCCTTAAGGCTGAGCAAATGAACGGTTCAGATTTCTCATTGATCTATTTGGCTATACCTTTTCTTGTGCTTCTCATATCCGATGTTTTAGAGCTTATCACTATATCATCATCGGATTTCTCAATGCTTTTCGGTTTTGGTTTCTTGCTTTTAATTCCAGAATGACCACAAGTAAACCGTGTAGAGAAAATTTTTGGCAATGATGATGGGAGATTTTAAATGTCAAAATATTACTATTACAAGCCTTTCTAATTTTTACAATGCATTGTCCGATACGATCTGAAATTACTTTACTGCTAACAAGCAAATCACCTTCCTCAATTGATCTTCTAGGATTAGCCACAATAATTCTACTAGGTGTATCAACTGAAACCATATGATCTGATTGGGAATTAAATAATTTATTTGTGCAGCATACCTTGTCAAATATATTGGAGAGGCGTGGAACTTTGATGTGGATTATATCATGCTTCTCCTCTTGATGGCAGTCAACAATCACATCCTTCATAGACCGGTCAGACCGGTTTATAGATCTGGTCAGACCGATCTTTCCAGAGTTGCTGGAAATCTCCTTCTGCTGACATGACAATGTTCCTTCCTTGCCTTGTTTGTCATGTTCTCTAACAATTGAATGCTCTTCACTGCTTATACTTTTTCCAGCCAGAATATGTTGCTCAATAACATAATAGTCACTATTAAAATGGACAACACCTTCAGCTTTAGAAAATCATGTATAGCTATTTTACTGGATCTGAGATGTTTTTGTACAGCTGGACTTGTTTCTTGTGATATAATAGATTCGGAATAATCTTTATTTGATTCAGTTCTCAATATAACCGAATTACTATTCATATCCGAATTATTTTCTTTTCCCTCATCATCCAATATGTCGGATTCACAATCAACACATGTGTTGGACTGATGAGCTTTACAACTTTCTTTGGGCTTGTACTCTTGGAGTAAAGTTCTAAGTAATTCGTTAAAAGATTGAACCAAATCTGGAGGTAAAATATTTGTAGCACTAGCATATGAAGGTGCATGTGAAGTTGCTGAATTTTCATTAATTTAGCTTTGGTTAGAAATAACACTTGTAGCCGAATCATAAGAATTCAAATCTCCATGTGTTGCTGAAATTGTAGATGCAACCTCCACTTTAGTAACATATGTAGCATATGAAGTTTGAGAATGATTGGCCGGATAGCTAAAATCAGCATCGCCAATTTTCTCATTGTCGGTTCCGAAAACACACGGAGGCTCAACTCCTTAGAGAGGTAGCAGCTGGAAACGAGCGAGATAAGAAACCTGATACACTTCTGAACTATTGAGCTAGCCTCTTTAGATCAGACCTAGCACCTAACTAATCTTCAGGAAACCAGAGCTTACTTCGGCGGCTGGAAGAGGAAGGACTTCAGAAAGGGATGAGAGAGGAGTCTGACGACAACTTGCAACTATTGCTATGAAAGCACTCGAACTTGGTGGACTACAAGAGACGGACAGGGCTGTCACCACCTTTCGCCTACCACAATGGTTCCGTGGGGGTGGAACACACTTTCTAGCTAACACTGAGCTCAGACACCACGTTCGTACTCGGGTTAGAATTTCTCTTGAGGTCTTCGAGAGAAATCCCCCTCAACCTAGAGAACTAACATGAGTTCTCTAGTCTGGGCGAGAAAACCCGTAAGATAAGATCCCGAAAACAAGAGAGATAACTTCTCCTAAGCTAAAGGAAAACTTACTTCCGCGCACAAGCTGAACACTCATACTGGAGAAGATAAATAAATGTGGAAAGTAAAGCTGACTCAGAAAAGTAGAGAAGATAACTTATATTAATAAAGTCAAAAGAAAGATACAAGAGCTATACCAGACTTCAGATGACTCTGAAATCCTGAGGCAAACTCGACTCGACCCTAACTCCCAAGCTACTAACCTACTCTAGAAAGTGAAGAGAGATTGAGCTCCTTTGGTGCGTGTTACAAGTGATGGATGGGGGTGCTATTTATAGTGCTCCATGGTCGGTTCCTAGCAGGTATAGCACATGGCATTAGTGGTAAGCAGCTATGGCGGTTGAGCTTAACTTTCACGCCAAAACCCAGCTTAAGAGGTTTCCAAGTGGGGCCAGCCGGCCTCCCCTAGGCCGGCTGTCCTTGGGGTGTGTCCACGTGGCCACCGTCTTCTCCTGGATGTCTCTGATCTCTCCCTGAGATCGGCATTAGTTGCTTAACTTCAACGTGTGCACGTGCTAGACCGACCAGCCTGAGGAAGGCCGATCGGCCTGCCTCTGGCTCCTCTCGGCCCTCCATTGCGCCGACGTTGCACTCCAATGCTTGTGATCATCCTTGGGTGCTGGATCACTGATTGTACTCGAGTTGCACTGAGTTGTGGGTCCTTTAATCCATGTACATGCCTTTCAGTTCATTTGATCAAACCGACGTCCAATCCATGGATCAGAGGCATTGTACTCGTGTTACTTTGCATCTGGATTGAAGACGTGGCAGTGTTTATGGGGGCGCCAGGCCGGCCAGCCTAGGGGAGGCCGGTTGGCTTGGGGTTTCACCCATTTTTGTCCATTTTTAGCACATGTTCACCTGAAATCCGAACTCAATCAAAACTTGTGGAACTCGTTAGAAATAAATAAAGTATGAATGGAACATAGTGTAAAGATCAATTTATTCCGAAAAGTTGACGACCAAAATGTGAAATAGTGGCCATCAACACCCCCAAGCTTAAACTTTTGCTTGTCCTGGAGGAAAGCTTAAACTGAGGCTCGTTGGATTAGGAGTTGCGTCGATGTTCATGCCCTACAGGTACATTATGCACAACATATTACTCTTTCTGTATGTACTGTGAATAAGCTGTCTCATACCTAAGGTTCTTGAGCGGTTGAAAGACTGTATGCTTAAGAATTTGATTCACCCTTTCGGTCTGTCCGTCCGTCTGTGGATGGTAAGCTGAACTTCGAATTAATTTGGTTCCGAGAGCTTCTTGGAGTTGCTCCCAAAACCTTGCCACAAACTGAGGACCACGATCCGAGATAATTGACTTGGGTATACCGTGTAGACAGACTATCCGATCGATATAGATTTCAGTATATTTCTTGGCTCGATATTCAGTATGCACTGGAATAAAATGAGCGGTCTTTGTGAGCCTATCAACAATGACCCAAATGGAATCATGATGCTGAGAAGTATTTGGTAAGCCCACTATGAAGTCCATGCTGATATCTTCCCATTTCCAAGACAGAATTGGCAGCGGTTGGAGAGTTCCAGCAACCTTCAAGTGACTAGCTTTCACTCTCTGACAGGTGTCACACTCTGCGACATATTTGGCAATCTCTCTCTTCATGCGAGTCCACCAAAAATTTTGTTTTAGATCTTGGTACATCTTGGTGCTACCCGGATGAATAGAGAATTTAGAGAGATGTGCTTCGTCTAGGATTTGTTTCCATAGCTCATGATTCTTTGGAACGACTAGGCGATCCTCGAACCACAAAATTCCTTTATGGTCCACTCGAAAACACTTGTATTTATTTTCACCTTCTAATACTTTCTGCTTGATGATACCAACACTTTTGTCGTGTAATTGGGACATGATGACCTTGTCATAGAGTGTCGGTTCCACCGAAATATGATTCAACGAGCCCTGAGGGATGATTTCCAATTTTAGTTTTTGCATTTCAGCACATAATGTGTCATTATACGACTCCACAAAAAGGCAATTGCAGTGAACCTTGCGACTGAGCGCATCGGCTACAACATTAGCCTTGCCTGGATGATAATGAACTTCCAGGTCATAATCTTTGATTAATTCCAGCCATCTTCGTTGCCTCATATTCAGCTCACTTTGAGTGAAAATGTATTTGAGACACTTATGGTCAGTATAAATATTGCAATCAGTGCCCATAAGATAATGTCTCCAAAGCTTGAGAGTATGAATAACTGCGGCTAGCTCAAGATCATGAGTGGGATAATTTAGCTCGTGTGGCCGAAGAGCTCGGGAAGCATATGCCTCATTCTTGGAATAGATCAGAATGTCGTCGATGAAAACCACAACAAACTTGTCAAGTTTCGGCATGAATACCGAGTTCATGAGATACATGAAATAAGCTGGAGCATTGGTGAGACCGAAAGACATAACCAAATATTCATAGAGACCATATCTGGTTGAGAAAGCGGTCTTGGGAATATCACAAGGCCGGATTTTAATTTGATGATACCCCGAATGAAGATCAATCTTGGAGAAGATCTTTGCTCCAGCCAACTGATCAAACAGTACATCAATGCGGCGAAGTGGGTATTTATTTTTGATGGTCACCGCATTGAGAGGCCGGTAGTCAACACACAACCTCAGACTGTCATCCTTCTTCTTTACGAACAATGCTGGACAACCCCAAGGTGAAGCACTCGGGCAAATATATCCCTTGTCTAGAAGTCCTTGCAGCTGGATCTTTAATTCGGCTAATTCTTTAGGCGGCATTCGGTACGGCCTTTTTGAAATAGGTGCTGTACTAGGCTGAAGTTCAATGACAAATTCGATATCCCGGTTTGACGGCATACCAGGTAAATCGTCCGGAAACACATCTGTATATTCACGGACTACTGGAATATCTTCGAGATGAATATCTTTCATTGCATAGGCACAAGAGTTGTTGCATTGGTGATGAGGTAAATATAGAACCGAATGACCATGTGTTGGAGAATTTATTTCAACAGCTCGGGAAGAGATATCTAACATTACCCCATATCTTTTCATCCAATCCATTCCTAGAATAATGTCCATACCTTCTAGTGGCAACAAGATTAAAGTGGTAGGAACAGTTTTACTACCCAAACTAAGTGGCGCATTACAAACGATTTGGTTTGATGCAACTTTACCACACGGAGTAGATATCATAAATGACCCTTTCATGTGACGAAAATCTAACCCAACCCTTGCTCCAAATTTAGAACTAATGAAGCTATGAGATGCACCAGAATCGAATAAGATAACGGTGGGGTGTTGGTTTATAGAGAATGTACCCGACATGATTGGTGCTCCCTCAGGAAGGTCAGCAAGGTTGGTGAAGTTAAGTCGGCCCTGCCTGACTTGAATGGTTTGCCTCTTGCCCTTGTTCTGATCATTTCTGCGAGAAGCCTGTCCTTGAGGTTGTCCCGCCTGGGGGCACATCTTGGCAAAGTGATCCGGACTCCCGCATCTGAAACAGCGGTTATTATTATCAGGGCGAGCGGCTAGCTGAGTATTCGGCCTAGGGCCGTTCTGCTGCTGCTGAGGTGCAAATTGAGCTTGCTGAGGAAACCCGAATCGAGTCTGCTGCTGTTGTTGAGGAGGCCGAATAATCCAACGCCCTGGCTGAGGGGCCTTCTGAGAGGGTGCGGGTGCGTTATTCTGCACAATACGATACCTCGGTGCAGAGGCATTCGAGGGTCCAGCAGGTGCCTTGCGCTTCTTTTCAGCGCGGTGTGCAGAAATAAGATCCTCCTGAGAGATAGCTATATTCACCAATTCATTGAAAGAGTCAGCCCGGACAAGATTTAGCCTTTCTTGTAACTTGGTGCTAAGGCCTCGACGGAAGCGTTCACGCTTCTTAGCATCGGTATCCGCGTGCTGTCTAGCATACTGACACAATTGATGGAATACTTGGGCATACTGCACCACGGTATGAGTGCCCTGAGTTAAAGCCAAGAACTCATTGAGCTTACGGTCAAGAAGTCCGGCTGGAATATGATGATCTCGAAAAGCCAGTTTGAACTCATTCCAATTCACCACATGATCAGCTGGTAGCATCCCGTGGTAATGATCCCACCACATACGAGCTGATCCACGAAGCTACTGCGCGGCGTAGCGAGTCTTGTTCCCTTCGGAACAAGGAGTAGTCAATAGAGAAAACTTGGACTCGATTGTGCGAATCCAAGCGTCCGCGTCCAGAGGCTCATCCGCTTTATTGAATAGCGGAGGCTGAGTACTGAGGAAATCTTGGTAGCTCGCTTCTTGTGTGTGATGAGCGTGATGCCCACCCCGCGGTTGTTGCTGAGCTTGAACCAACTGCCGCAAAATTTCCGTCTAGGCGGCAAGAACCTCCGCGATACCCACTGGTGGAGGAGGTGGAGGTGGATCGCCATTCCCCCGGCTCCAAAACCACTAGGGGTGCCTCGAGTTAATCCAACCATCTGAAATGTGAGTACTTTTGCATTAGGCTCAACATTATCATCATTTCAAATTGAATTTACAACTCAAAATGACATGGAAGTAATGGAAATCGCTTTAATCATGTTGTGCAGCAAAACCAGTGATACGAAAACGCTCATAACTGGAGTTCTGTACATGATATAAACTTGAACCTTTTACAGGAGATATATAATTTCATGAGCTACATCTTTGGTAGTCATCACAAAGTCAGATTCCAAAAGTAGGATAGTCGAAAAATTCATTTACTCCTCCTCTGGTTTTTCTATTTTACAGAAAACAGAGCTTCTGTATTTTGTGATTATCTCCTGCGATACTGATCCGTTTGAGCTGAAATTTTGCGAGTATTTTCATGATGAAATTTGGAACAACTTTGGTATTCAACTCAGGAGCTAAATCAGAGAGGAAAGGAGGATAAAAATTCGAACTAGCTGCTGCATTCAGCTTTTCACAGATCACCGATATTTCACATTAGTAGCATTTGAGGTTCATTACATACATCATCCTCTCATTTCTACTTGGTTACTTCTAACATCAATACTAAGGGGGTTACTCAACTCTAAGTTAGCCTAGTAGCCATGATCCAAAAGTAGGCTACACTAAGAGGAGTCTACATAAGCTAAGAAAACAGCGCCTCGGTCTACATGTTGACCGATGCCTCACTCGCCGCGGGAGTGTGAACCTCAACCGGTGCGGGCTGCGGAGCCTCGTCCTCGGAGTCCATCTCCGAAACACCCTCGATCTCCTGGGGCTCGTCCTCATCGTCCACCTGCATCTCGTCGGGGGGGGGGGGTGAAGGGCATCCTGCGCGTGCTGTATCACGTGGAGCTGCCCCTGGGCCTCATCCAACTCAAGCTGCAGGTCGTGGAACTGATCCTCCAAAAAGTTGATCATAGCGTCACGATCCATCACCGTGTCCTGAAGCTCGTGAACCTGGCCGTGGAGCTGGGCGATAAGAGTAGCCCTGCTCTCGAGCTCGGTACTAGCCTCCTGAAGCTGCCCATCTCTCAGCTGGACCGCCAGGTGCAAGGCCTGAGCGTGGTCCACCAACTGAGCGACGGCGTAACTCTGGTAAGTGTGAAGTCTGTAAAGACCATCCAAGCACATCGCTGTCGTCCGAAGTGCCCCGACCGGGTCAAGGGTAGCGACCACGTCCACGTGTGCCATCCGGTCGAGCCAAAGCGGTTCTGCCGGGTCAGGTGCAGGGAACAACCCGAACGCGGTCAGAACCACCTCCAGAGGGTGCGAAGAGCAAAAAGTGGTCATCGCCCTCATGGCGGTAAGCTCCCAAGTGTCCAGCAGGTAGTGACCGACCACCTGAGTCACGATCGGCTCCCACCCGTTGAGCGGGTGCTGCGGGATCACCATCGTCACACTGCAGCGACGAACTCCGTCCTCCACAAACTCGTGGCCATCGTAAACCGGTGGCTGGAGGTAACCGGCTGCACTCAAAAGCTCCCAAAGACGGCGGGGAAACCCGTCCCAGTGCAGGCAAGCGGAGTGCACGTGCCCCTGCGCGTCAACGACCAGCAGCTCTTCCATCTGTCCCAACAAAAGACCGATGGATCAGCTGATGGTAACAAGAACTACTAACTCTGGATATTGAAAGCAATTGCCAAAACGATAGATAATTTGCTTCACAAATTCTAAAAAATTTACACAAGATCCCTCTGATATTAAGGAACGATTCATCTAGTCATCACTAAGATCAATTCGGACTCTAAGGGGGTGATATGCTCAGGTTTTCAGAGTGACGTCAACCAGAAAAACTGGGTGTCCAGAGAGGATGTATTTTCACCATAACTCTCAAAATAATTGTTAAAAATTAATAAAATTTTTAAGGTAAGTTCATCCCTTAGTTGGCTACAACTTTCATGTTGAGCGATTTTTCGTTTGAACAAATTATGATGGTTGAAAAATTTCAGTTGTCCAGACTGTTCAGAGTTAACAGTTTTACACAGGGTTGATCTAAAATCCCAAATACCAAGCTAGAAGGCTTCAAAAATTTTTAAATTTTTACAAGAGTTTGGTAACTTAAGGAACATCATTTCGTCTTACTATCCCAAGTCGATTTGAATGATTTAACAGAGGATTAAAATTCGTGGAAACTAATTTCCCTGATTTTGCAGACTATCTAGATGCTCCTTAAGATAGGTTTTTAGCCGATTTGATTTGGATTTCTTCCAATGATTCCTTTGTTAACCATTTTGAGGATGAATGCAGAACCTACACGTCGTCACCAAGAAAAAGAATTGCCAAGTAACCTTGGTCTTACGCAATGACTTTGGTGGCATACATATTACGTCTCTCGCTATATAGTTACTCGATATAGCTAGATAGCCTAGAATTCGATTTCGAGTTAGCATACCTTCAGAAAATTGACCATATATAGGTTGAACCTTCCGTGCCAGCACTCACGAAAGCGTTCCCATACATTACCGATCACTATAGAACTGGCATCCATATAATTACCGCCGTATGGACAACGTTAAGCATACGTCATCGAAACAACGTATTGACTGAGTACCGTCTTTGACGGGGAATTGAATTCCAATTTCGAACCATTACTCCCCATATATTCAACCGAAGTTGGTATATGGACAGCAGCTCAAGTAGGCCACTGCTTGAGCTCCAGCGTTCGGCTCGCATCACCGACGGGAAGGTCAGACTCCCTCAGCTGACTGAGTAAGCATACCTTCGCGGCGACGATGTAGTTGCAGAATTTAAATTACAGAATTTAAATACTGAAAAGTAATGTGCTGGAAGTTAGCCATACAATATAAGCCACCTGATTATACCCATAAGATCCCCTAGGGCTTTACGTCCTAGACTTGTCCTTGGAGATCCTAAACTCTTTCAAAGAAAACTTTAGTAGTTTTGAAGTCAAGTTTTAATTTGTTGTTTTGAAAACCGAGGCTGTCATCTCTGGTAGGCTGTCTACGAGCTCTGATGCCAGCTGTGGCGGAACCACCCAAAACTACTTGGCCCGGGTGCACTGATCTTTGTTGCTAAGCAACTCTGACCCAAATTGGCACTCACCGGTAGTTCCTCGAGTGAAGCCTCGATAAAAGCCATGCTATTCCAGGATCAGCAGACAACACTCACACGAAGGTGAGCCCAGAGATTACAACACAGAACACTTCATACAACTCAGAGTGATTGCAGCGGAAAAGAAATTTATTACAAACCATGTTCAGAATAGTAAAGTACTACAGAGTTCCATATACTCAAATTATTCAAGTTTCTTGTTCAGCGGAAGCATTAAAAGATAACTAGCGAAATACGTGACGCATCGATAAGCCCGTACGAAAGCGTCACTCAGCGGGAGAGTGATCAGCACCAGCTGAAAGACCATCCCACTCAACAGACCAACCCGGAGGCAAGGTGCACGGCCACGTAAGACTTGCAAACAGATCCTCAAAGTTAGTACCTGAAAAACAGTGCCACAAGGAAGGCTGAGTATACTAATACTCAGCAAGACTGACCCGTCTCCAGATATAACATAGTCCGATAACTAGACATGCAAGGCTTTTTGGTTGGTGGGTTTGTTTTGCCAAAATGCCGCTAAATGTTGATCCTTACTTTCAGGTTGTACTTCGCCATATTCTAGTTGGATTAACCATTCTAAGTTTGCAACTAACTCTACACAAATATGGTAGAGCAATCATTTAATCAACCAGCAGTATTATCATCATCATGTTACACTTGTTACTCTGTGTGACCGAAAACATTAAGCAATCTCATGCCGTGAGAGGCGGACGATTCTGAATCGAATTTCAACCTGGCCAGGGGAACCTAGACCACACGCATGGGGATCGACTTCGCTCCCGCCCACGCTACAGTTCCTCTTTCTTTCCAGTCCGTGGATCCGGGGCACCCTCCCCGACTACAGAGTCCGACCACTCTGCACCCGTACGTCGCGATAAAATATAAACCCTACTTCTACCAGGAGGGTGCGAGATCGTTCCACTCGCCGGTTCAATTAGATACTTAAGCTTTTCGATTACCATATTTCTCGGTATGTGGCTAGTACTTTCAAACGCTTAATGAAATGAGCCACACACCGCGACCTTAGCCATTTTTGACTACACCAGCGGGGCATCACAACTACACATTCCCGCCCGTTGTCCTTACATTTCAACAGGAATTTAAAGTCAGTACAACTCCTATTTGCTCGCGAGAGGCAGGAAACCACTCGACTTCTACCGTACCTATTTAGCATGGCAACTAGTCGATAAAAAGATCCGGTATCACACATAGGTTCCTAGGGATCATGCGTCTAAGGTTCTCGATCAACGCCTAGAAAACTTAAATGCAGAAAGAAACTATTACAATACATCATAAATAGATAAATGAATAATAACTCAAAAAATAAGGCATAATGCACCGGGGCTTGCCTTCTTAGGCACTGTCAGGCAGAAAAGCCTCTGGGGCTTGGCCCAGGTCTTGAGACAAGTTAGCACAATTCAAATTTACCTCCTGATCCACCCGAGAGTCCGCGGGCACCAATTCATAGTCCCCGTCCGCGAGATTACCCGTTTCTATATGCAATGCAAAATTTATGAGTTATCCATGGTTAACGATTTCTTTCCTTCATGATAAAGTTGTAGTTCAACAAAAGTTAATTTAGTGATGATTTCAACATTTCATTTCATGGGCAGTCGTTTATAGAGTAGTAACCACAATTATGTTTCTTCATGAAGGAGTGATGGTTTTGGTTTTCATTCTCAAATTTAACCCCTAGCATGCTTTCATTATTTCATAACAACAACTCTACTCATGAGCTAGTGGTGCAAAACTCAAGTAACACAGATCCAAACTTAAGCATTCATGGTATAAATTTCAGCAATTAACCATAAAGCAAAAACCATAACTATTCATGTAAGTAGATCACCCTAGTTACTTCATCTTTTTTACAGAACGTTTAACATGGGTTCTGGTGCTACAAATTTTACGAGAGCGTGACAAAAAGAATAAAAACAGCAAGCCATTTACAAAGATTAATTCTACAGAAAGTTTTACTAGGGATATGGTTCTCAAATTTTTACCAGAGCCTATTAATGAGCTAAACATACTCCAGAAAAATTATCAAGCTTTATATCCACCAGATAAATTAGTTATTCAATTAATTTAACATGAGTTAGCATAAATTTCCCACAGTTCAAATGACCAGTAAAGCATGTGAACTTGTTAATACAGACAGATCATACTCTACACAAGAACATGTCAAAAGATCAAGATAAGATATGGTGTATTTTACTCAGAACAAAAATGGTAAAACTAACCATAAGATGCTAAGCATGATTATTCACCAAAGCAAAACTCAGTAACTGCAGCTCAAAATTTTTAGATGGGATCACAGAGCAAAAAACAGACTTCAGACATAAATATAGATTTTTCTGAGAATAAGAACTATATATGAAGAATTAAGTTGATTAAACAAGCATAAATCATGGTATATAGCAAATGAACTCTAATAAATCTGAAATTTAGATATTAACAGGTTTTCAGTTGCACATGCACGTAGTAAAAATTCCAGAGCAATATCATGTGCATATTTTCCAGTATTAAATCGAGAAAGCTAGCAACAGATTAGAGAATCTTGATTGTTCCAACATGATATCTGTTTTGGTTGGGTGTCATTTTTTACTGTGATCTTAATATTCCATTAGTGATGACATATCCAAAAATCAAGGTCATTTGCTGAGTAGAACTTCCTGAACATGCATAAGGTGGTTTTCTTAGTCTTTTTCCCAGATTAAAATCGGTTGAGTTCCTGCAGATGTGACTGTTACAAAATTTGTATATCTTGTTACAAGGATTCCAGATCCGTTGAGTTTGCATTTTTACGATTTTTCTATGATTTGTTCTGCATTTTAGAAGTTCACTGGTATACACTGGAATACTTGCAAAAACACCCTTGAACAAAAAAAAGAAATTACAACCGGGCCCTTCGCCGGCCTTCTCCGCCGTGGCATCTTGCCGGTGGTGTTCTGCTAGGCATGGCTTACTGGAGCTGCCACGGGGAGGCGCGTGGGAGAGTAGGGATCGAGGAACACCTACCCTGGTCGGCGTTCGAGGGTTTGGCGCACAGAATCGGGCTCGTCGGCGTCAATGGCGGAGCGGTTGTTCGGTTCGTCGGCATTGGAGGTGAAGGAGGGCTCGGGGTAGGGGAACAGGGCACGCACGAGCACCGCGTGAACTCGAGGATGCACCTGGGGTAGCTGTTGTGCACGGACTCCCTCTGGGCTGGCCGGTCCGCGGTGAGCCCGAGCTCGCCGGTGGCGGCGCAGAAGGGGAACGGCGTCGGGAGAGGGATTGGGCTCGATTCCGCGCGTGTGGAGCTCAACTGGAAGGTGGAGAAGCTGCTGCGTTGGTTGGATGGGACAATGTAGGGCTGTGGTGGCCGTTCCGCGCGAGCTAGATCTCGCCGGCCATGGCGGAGCGGTGGGAGGAGGAAGAAGGAGGAGAAGGCGCGCGACGGTGGAGCTCTGGGGGTTCTTATAGGCCAAGGAGCTCCTGGGCGAGGGAAGTAGCGACTGGGGGCAATCGATTTGGCCCTGGGCGGCTCGACGGCGGGCTAGCGGGCGAGCGGGCGGCGCTGCGCATGGCGGGGGTGGCGTGGCGGCTCGGGGAGGCGTCTGGGACGCGTGTGAGCGTGAGGAGGTGCCAAGGGGCGGGCCAGGTGGCGCTGAAGAGTTTCCCCGGGTCCACTTGGCCGCGGGAGCGCGGCGCGAAACAGAGTAACGGGAGGAGAGAGAGATGAAGGTGAGGGCTTAATTGTGATTTCTGAAAATCCAGGGACCTATCGGTAATATAAAAATATCTCCTATTTTGAGGGCTCAAATGAAAAAGTGTTGAATACCAATCTTGCATAACTTTTCAAGATCTACAACTTTCGTGTTATGCAAATTTTCATTTGAAACTCACATTTTGAATTGTTTGTAAATTTGCAATCTTGCACAAAAGTACTTTGGTTTTATTCTGTTTTTGATTGATTTTTGGCTGAAGTTCAATTGAGCACATGTCAATTGAAGTACCTTTCATGAGCCAACAAAAATTTTGTGCATCTTTTTGACTTGAAATTTGAGTAGCTTTTCATTCTTTTTCCTTTCTCCTTTAATTTCTTTTATTCACTTTGACTTTTATTTGACTCCTTCTTTATGAATAAATTTCCCCCTTTTTCTTTTAAGTTTAGTGAGGTACAGTGATGGTGTTTAAGGGTACTGACACCTGAGGTGTCACAGTAAGATTTAGGGTTACTGGGAGCGAGAGGGGAAAGAAATGAGAGAGTATATATTCGTAGATGAGTGGGCTGCTGTTTAATGGGCCGCGGAACATAGGAATGTTTCAAGGCCCATGGGTTCCCCGCGGGGAAAATTGGATCCCCGCCCCCGCCCCGTTTCTTCTCGGGTCCCTGCCCCGTTAGCCCCACGGGGCAAAACTCAGCCCCGTCCCCTCTCTGCTCAGGTCGGGTCCCCGCAGGGATCCGCCCCCACGGGGTAAATTGCCACCCTAAAAGGGGAAACCTTTGCTATGATTTAAATTTTCAAAATAATTCCAAGAGGTTCCCTACTAGAGCGAGCAATTTATTCTGGTTTGGCTATCTCGAATCCCCCAACAACTTAGACTTCAGAAATTAAACTCATGCTCCCATACATCCAGATTTTAGTGGAACTATTATGTGCCAACTAGTTCAGGTACTAGGAAAGTAAAAAGCTGTATATAAGGCACACACAAAGCATGAATAGAGCAACTATTCATCATTTCCAAAGTAAAAGCTTACACGGATTTCCACTCATACAAGTTTTATTCGAAGCATGAAAATATTTTTGAGTTTTTGAGAAATTTTACTACTAGATGATGATGATGATGATGATGGTGATGATGATGGTGATGATGATGATGATTATAATTATTATTATGATTATGATTATGATTATGATTATGATTATTATTGTTATTATTATTATTGTTATTATTTTTGAGGTTTATTTAGTACTGATATGACTTTTGAATGACAGCTAGGTGCCACCACTCGGCGTGTCTCCGTGACTCTGCCAGCCACCTTGCTCGGGGGCTGAGCGCTGACAATCGACTTTGCACGTCTCCGTGACTACTGCCAGCACCTCAGGGAGATGGGTGCCACCACTCGGCGTGTCTCCGCGGCTCTCCCAACCACCATGCTCGGGGCTGGGCGTCGACAATCGACTTGGCATGTCTCCGTGACTCTGCCAGCACCTTAGCGAGCTGGGTGCCACCACTCGGCATGTCTCCGCGACTCTGCCAGCCACCTTGTTCGGGGGTTGGGTGCCGACAATCGACTCGTCACGTCTCCGTGACTCCGCCAACACTTGAGTGAGCTGGGTGCCTATTGACGCTCCTTAGCGCCCCAATTTGTATACCGCAAGCGCACGGATCGTGGTAGCTTTTCCCTTCGAGCACTCCCCCAAGGTTTATCAATCTGTAGATCGACAAAGAACTACCTAAGGTTTTCCATCTAATCTAACAGATCTATCCTAACATGAAGCATGAATTTCACATATAGAGTAAACCTTTAATAGGTATGAGTGATGTACAAAGGTTGATCTCATCCATGAACATCGGTAAGGATAAAGCATGACCGAAGGTATGACTAAGCCTATCACACGCATTCTAGTTGTAGTTCTAGCTAAACGAGTAAGCACAACATGCATCTCATCCAAAGCCTCTTTAAATTGCGACCTCTAAATTGACCCTCGAAACCCCAAATATTACACAGGCTACGCTCTGTCACGGCGCTCCCTATCGGTATAGTTTCGGAGCACGAAGATGTGTCGAACCCCTTTGGTATGTCCGGCATGAACCCTTAGCCACCACGGCTACAAGAACACTCTAAGTGACCTATCTTAAGAATAGATCTAAGAACAAGTGCACCAAAGAAAGAACGAAATCAACAAAAGAGGTACTCCCGAGCGTCAACCCAGGAGATACTTGATCGCTAAATAGATCGGATGACATGAAGACATTATTCACATAATAGATTCGTTTGGATCGTCACCACCGAGTACATACCATCGACGACTCCAACTAGCTCATGAACTCCACCATGACAACCACGCAGGTCTCCCTCCGGTACCTCAGCCTCTTTGCTCTAGGGTTTGGGCGCCGACAATCGACTCGGCACGTCTCCGTGACTCCGCCAGTACCTCAGGAAGCTGGGTGACACCACTTTGGCATGTCTCCACGACTCTGCCAGCCACCTTGCTCGGGGGCTGGGCGCCAACAATCGACTCGGCACGTCTTCGTGACTCCGATAGCACCTCAAGGAGCTGGGTGCCACCACTTGGCATGTCTCCGCGATCTTCCAGCCACCTTGCTCGGGGGCTAGGCGCCGACAATCAACTCGGCATGTCTCCGTGACTCCACTCCACCAGCACCTCAGGGAGCTGGGGGCCATCAGTCGGTGTGTCTCTGCGACTCTGCCAGCCACCTTGCTCGAGGGCTGGGCACCGACAATCGACTTAGCACGTCTCTGTGACTCTGCCAGCACCTCAGGGAGCTGGGTCCTACCACTCATCGTGTCTCCGCGACTCTGCCAGCCACCTTGCTCGGGGGTTGGTGCCGACAATCAACTCGGCACGTCTCTGGGACTCTGCCAGCACCTCAGGGAGCTGGGTGCCAGCCACCAAAGCCTCACGACCAATGCCGATTGTCCCTAACTATCTGTTGCTATCTTGCCGAGTTGTCAACTTTCTGATTGTCACTGAGATGCGATTCGCCATTTTCTCCTTTAGCTTAATTGATTACTGTATTTCTTAGCATAGCTAAATACATGAAGTTAAATAATGATTTTCATTTTATTTTAATTTTTTAATATTTGCGATATGTAGGGATCCATTTTATATCTTGCAATTGGGTATAAAAAACTTTGGTATGGCCCTAGATAACACACCAATTCTGTCGTCATCTGTGTGCTAGAGTATATTTGGTAGTTTAGATACCAGACTGGCGGACTGCCATACATATCCGGTGGGGTTGCCTTGCACCCCAAGTCTTGTACTCTTATATATACCGGCCGAGGTCTCAAGCTAATACAATACATCCATTACACCAATTCTATCCCTTCTACACTGTGGACACATCCTTTTTGAAAGATATCCTGTTTGAGTTCAGGATACTTTGTAATGTTCTAGTCTGTTCCACAGAATGGATCGCTGCATTTTTGCATGCTTTGTTTTGTATGGCTAATATATTTTTTGAGAGATTTATAGCCAATACGTAATGAGGCCCACATTTTCTTTTTTTTTAAATTTTTTTTGAAAGATATCCTGTTTGAGTTCAGGATACTTTGTAATGTTCTAGTCTGTTCCACAGAATGGATCGCTGCATTTTTGCATGCTTTGTTTTGTATGGCTAATATATTTTTTGAGAGATTTATAGCCAATACGTAATGAGGCCCACATTTTCTTTTTTTATAAAAAAAAACTATGACAAATCGTCCATGAGTTTCTTTTCTATACGCCAATAGGTCGTGAGGTGAACAGACATATTTTGGTTGAAACATAAAAGATCGGTAGACGGTCGGCTCAAAAAAGGGGAATCGACTCGACTTTCCCTTGCTACAGTTCCACAAGGTCGAATCGAGGGCGAGCTTCGATCCGGCGCCGAATCTGCCGGTCCTCCTCGCCTCCGGTGACCTCGGCGTCGCTGGAGGATGGGGGGACCTGTGCGATTGGGCGGCCGGTGTACAGTTCCTGCTTTCCTAGGCTAGATCTAGGTAGGTTAGGAGTAGGACTATCCATGTCGACGGCTCGGCGTAGATCCGTTCTCCTCTGCAGCTCCGTCCCCGGTGTGCGACGCCTTGGATGCGGTGAGGTCGGTGTGCCTTCCTCGCTCATCGATGGTGGCTTCCCCGCTTCTACGGTCGACGACTGCACGAGGTTAGTGAATAAGACTGCGTTCTTCCCCACCGGTGGAGTTGACGGCGGCGTGAAGCTTTTGGTCCTCCTTCTCCTCTCCGTTGGCTTGGTGCTCGGTACCATCGTGGACTCGAGCTTATCAAGCTTCACGGAATCCGGCGTCTTGAGGTTTGTTCTTCTGCTTTTCTGGGAAAGGGTGGGAGATCTTGTCATCCCCGATGTGGGGTTGCTTTTTCGGTCGCCGGCTTTTGGGCCGGTGGCGGCGGAACTCCTTTCCCCTTCCTTTCCTGCGGTGCTGACAGTCGATGTTCGTTCAGCGTTGTCGATTCGTCTTGGCGAGTGGCCGGGCGATGGCTTCTGCGGCATTTCCAACGTCTTGGTGTCGCTCTGAAAGAGGGAAGGTGGAACTTGCCTGGCTTCTCCGACGAGCGGGAGCAAGGTCGATAGCGAGCACCCTCTAGAGTAGGGCCTTTCTGTAATTTTTATTTGTTCTAGGGTGTTTTCTGTAACAAATCGGGGATGTATTGTGCTACTTTCTATTAATACGATATCCCCTTTCGCAAAAAAAAATAAAATAAAAGATCGGTAGACGTTTCAAGAACAGGATTCCAGTATCCCGAAAGACCAAAATTGTGAAATGGTGGTCGTCAACATGTGGGTGCAAACGTTTCTTTTTTGGGCGTGGATTATTACGCCAACGACCCGGTCAACATGCTTGCCTGTCGTTTTGTTTAGAGGAGGCTTCAGTTCAGGGATAACGATAAGAACGTCCCCGCCAAAATAAAAAATGCGCAGAAGATAAGGCACGCGCGGACCCACTCGCTCACCGCCAAACCCGCGGGCACCCCCAACGATGCTTCTTCGCCTCCGTCTACAACTCGGCAGGCGCGGCACCGACTCCGCTTCGGAAAACCGACGGCCACCCACCGACCTCTCTCCTCGCAGAGCTCCCCTATAAAACCACCGGACCCCTGCCCTCTTCTTCTTCATAGGCGCTTTGCCCTTTCTCTCTCCTAGTCTCCTTTCCCCTTCTGGTTCTGTGGCGCGTCAGGTAAGTCGTAGGTAAGGAGCAGTTAGTTTCGATCTCACGTTGTTTCCTCTGTTCTTCGATTTGTCGATCAGGTGCGTGGGCTAGGCTGATAGATCGCTCCCTTCTCTTTGTGGCGCCTGATCCGTTCGATTCGATGTCTAGGTTGGATGATTCCCTTCTCTATTGCGTTAGTTCTGTTTCCGTGGCCCCTGTTTTCGTGTCGGACTTCTGACTAATTGCAGCCTGTTGATATCTAGGGTTTGTGCAGTTGTTTCGATTCGATTTCTGTTCGTTATGGTGGAATGGAGTGGTCAGTTCAGATTGATTGGTAGCTTGGACATCTATGGCATATGATTGGAACTGGATAAATTGAAGTGCGTGGTTTTGATTTGCCCCTGCCCGGCCTACATGGTGACTAATCTGTTCGGTCGAAGGTTGTTGGTTAGCTGCTGCATATGTCTTGCTTAGGATGCTAACTTTTATGTTTAATGAAACCCAGCACCTGTTGCTTGTTATAGACGACAATTGACTGCTCAGGATTATGCAATTTTTGCTTCTGATTGTATATTCCTTCGATGTGTGAGAAGATTTTGACAGTATAGGCAATGATTTCTTAGGTCAATACAGAAATTCGACAGAGTTATGGTGTAACATGTTTGTTTTGAGCAAAGCAATGATAACCAGATTATTTGTAAGCTGTTGCAATTAAGGGTCATGTCCTGAAGTCGGTGGTTTAAGATAAGTTGATTTCTCTGGCAGTGAGAGCAGTTCATTTAGAACAATTGACATGATTATGGAGATGATTCAATAGTTCTCTTCTTCAGTATCAGTTTTCAGTCAGTTCAATTTGGAGTTTTCATTTATGGGTGCAAAGTTTCATTTACTCTTGAGGATAATCTGCTGCTAGCTCATGGTACTGAGATTGTAGAAGGATTCATGAGTTAGTGTCCAATTTGGTTTGCTGCAGCTCTTCATTTCTCTGGTGGTACCTTAAGGCCTACTGTCTGATTTTGGGATATTGATTTGGCCTGGATTGTTATCTCCAAGGACATATTCTTCAGTTTTGGATTTTACTAGTTTTGGCTTCTGTCATTTCATCGTTTTCTAGATTGGGGCCTGATCCAAGGGTCAAAGGGGTCTTTAGTTTTTTTTAGCTCAGTAGTTCTGTAATTGTAATTTATGTTCTGGAGTGTGTATGATTTGAAGTAAGCATCTTATATATGTCAGAGCTGTAATATAGAATAACTTTTTGTAACCCTTATGCAGTATTTGCAGTATCATGTTTAGTATGAGTTATATTTGCGACTTATCTCTTTTATGGAGTAACCCTCATGTACATTTGTTTCCCTCATTTTAATCTCTTTGTGTCAGAGTCTCATACTAGGTTTATTTTGGTGAACTGTAGAGGGGGCCTTTGAAAGGTACAAAATGGCGTAATGTTCCATTTTTGCTTGGTAGAGGACTAAGTTTAAAAGTTAGACATGTGTACATGTTTTAAGCATAATGCACTTGAATGGAATTAACACAAGTGGCCCCTTAAGTTGAGGCACATGCAGAACTACAGAACTACTATTTCTGTTGGTTAATTATGTTTCTGGAAAATACTATACCTTTTGCTGTGCACATTATCGGAAACCCTTTTGCTGACTAGTTTGTTGATATCCGTTCCCATGATCAGCCTCTTGCACGAATGCTGCTTATTCATACTGGTACATTTTTGTTTATTATTTGAGTATAGTTATTATGCCATTTGTGCTATCTCATGCTATTGGTTTTGAAAATGCTGTTCATCCTCACTTGGGTAGTGGCCCTTCAGTCTTTTATTTGGTAAATTCTTAACTAGGGTCAGAAGTGCAATATGGTTGAGTGAGCTACATGTTTGTTACATTCAGATCAGTAGAGAATTAACTTTATCGTGTTTTTTGTTTGATGTGTAAAAGCTGTGATTATATAGCATAATGTTTTTGTCAAATCTTTTAAGATTATAAAAAATCTGTTGCTCTTGATCAAGCGAACATAAAACATCCTATTGTCTGAAGTGATTCAAAACTGCATGATGCCCAACTAGGGCTGTATGCTGAATTTCCTCTCTTCTTGCAATTTATTTGTTATTCCAGGTTGAAATACTCATAGAAGTATGTTCTTTAATTTTGACCATGTTCTTGTTTTCTTTCTTCTTGCCAATTATTATTTATTTTCCTCCTAGATTGAAATAATAATACAAGTATTGTTCTTTAATTTGATCATGCTGTTGCTGTGGTTCGTAGTATATTGTATCACAAGTTGTTCTAGAATTACATGCTTCATATTGCATTCTGAGCGCTTTCTTGTTGTATTGAAATGCGATCTGTCTAGGATAATGTTCTGTTGCAAAATCACACTAATTCCCTATTTTCATTGTTTTGTATAGTCATTTTAGTAGATACAATCACAGAGCATTTCGAAGGTACAAAGTGCATGTCTCTCATCCGTTCTATGTTGCATATTTCTGACATTTGATGATCTATATGTCTATGCCTTCTGACTTAGGTGTTAGTACATGGTTAATAGGAAAGTGCATTTTTATGTATTGTGATCGTGGAAATTAGTTTGAATAAATAAAATTATGTGGAATATATAAGAATGGCTATACATAATTTGTTGTTTTAACACCATTTTGTTTGGTTCATTCATTGAATTAGATTATATATATCCTTGCTATATTTTGTCCTTCAAGTGGTAATTCACTGTGACTTGAATATTGACATTTAAGCAACAAAATTCGTTTGCAATCTTAAAATATATATTTAACTCCCACATTAATATGTTTAGTTCTTTGAACTTTAAGGTTTCGTGGCAGATTGTAGGAATTGTACCAGCTGTACCGAAGTAAGCTTTCAGGGTTTTCTATATATGCACTTCTCGTATTATGTGGTTATTAAATCCCCCCTCCCCCCGGTACAGACCATAGTTTTTGTTATGTGAGCCTACAATTATTTGTTTTATATTTTTCAGAAATATTTTTACTGTTCCATATTATCCTATCAACTTGTTGTTCCCAACCTGAACTTTCTGAGTTGTGTGTTCTTTAATAGATTAGTTGCTTCCTCCGTTATGTGCCTGATAATTACTTCTCCTTTCATAATTATTTTAGTACTTACAGCTTTGAAGATAGATTTTATCAGTACCAGTTCATTCACAAGTAGGTTTGTTGCACCGGTTACCATTGATACTACTAGATTAAGTCCATGTTTTAAAAAACGCTGTGTGTTGTGCGTGCGTTAGCCTATGGTTTAGAGTTTTGGAAGTTTAAACGTAGATTAAACGTTTTTTGGTTTTTTTAGTTTTTGGGCAAAATCAGGAGTAATAACACAACTAGAAGTGATAATAGTGACCATACCTCTTGCTGCACACTTGTTTTTGACATCATTTCCTTTTCTCCTTGGTTTCTTGCATTCAACAGCAACTAACAATCAAAGAGAGACAAGTTAATAATATGAAAACAGAAAAATCAAATAGGTAAAGAAACTCATCTATGAGGGCAACAGGAATTGAGTGATTGACATGCAGAAATCAAAAACAGAGCATGGGAAGAGGGGATAGGGAGCACCCGGAGAGAACGAGCGAGGAGCTACACCAGCACCGGTCTCTGCTTTGTCGACTCCTGGTCCTGCGCCGGCAGCCTTTCCTCTGTAGTTGCAAGCGACGGCCCCTGCCCTCTGTTGCCTTCGATGGCCTCTGCGTTGGCGGCTTGCCCTCTGTTTCTTGCCGACGGGCTGCAGTGCGGGAGGTGGAGGTGGAGAGGCGGGAGGCGCAGGAGCGAGAGCGACGAGCAGGGGATGGGAGGCGGACTGGATTGGCGACGCCTCTCAGGTTTCTTGCCGTCGATTTTGCCGCGGACTGCCGCTCGGGCCTGCCGGTTCTTTCCCGCGCTTCTCGGTGCCCGCCCGTGCCTCTTTCCCGCGCAGAGACTAGATATTCCCGCTCGGGACGGCGCCATTATTTTCCTCTTCCCGCGGTCCCGCCCCAGCGCCGCGCGCTTCCCAGAAGCTCGAGCCGCGCGATTTTCTAGTGCCAAGATGCGTTTTTTCCCGATTCGGCACCGTTTAATCGCTGCGGCGCGCGTTTAGACGAACGCCTAGGCGCACACAGCGTCTAAATGAACGAATACCCCTTAAACGAAATGTTAGGGTGACGTTTAGCGTTTAATCGTGATTAAACGTAGTTTAATAACGTTTTTTAAAACATGGGATTAAGTAGATCAAATTTAATGTTGCACTGGTTACCATTGGTACTAGGTTAAGTAGATCAAGAGTAGTTTTATGAACAATTCTTCTTCACCTCTTTCTTTACTTTTTTCCCTTGCAAGTACAACCTTTTGGATTTTGTACACTTAGTGTAACAATGCATTCCTGCTGATTTTGGTGGTGTTATCCAATTTCCCATTATTACAACTTCTGTGAATTTGCCTGTACTGCTTGCTTTATTCTATTAGTTTCTGCAAACTGCTTGATCAATGTTCGGACCTGATAGCCAACTTGGGGGTGACTTTGTAATGTGAGTGATGAAGCATTTGCAATTGCATTCTTTTTTCTTTTTCTGAACATATGCAAAGAATGTTAGGGTAAAATCTGAACATACAGTTGGATAATATGTATCAGTTGCTGGAAAACATGCTGTATTTTCCTTCACATTTCTATATGCCATTCTTCTCGTCAAACATTTATGTGATATTTTGGTCCCTGGTTGCTGTTCTGGGGAAATGAAGGTTGTGCACATTTACTACTCAGTCAACTTGATCTAAAGATCTTTTGATGATTGGTTTGATTTGGGTCAGAGTGCGGCTATTTTGTTGGCTTGAGTTTCAATTTTAACACCTAAGCACTACTGTTTGATTAGACTTCGTACTTATTTATCCTAAATTATCGTCATGCATGAAAGCCTATTGAACTGGAAATATATTGATCTACTACTAAGCTTACTTGAACTGGAAATATTATTGCTATGAGCGAATGATGATTATTTCTTTTGATGTTTCACTGTGATTTTTTCCATCACAAAATGGTGGTCTGTCTAACTGTAGAATTACTTTTGGGTACAATAATATAGTCAGTGTCGATGAGAGAAGCTAGATGCTTGTGTTTAACTAAGTGGTTTATTCTATTTCTAGTCTTGTGAACCATCATCTGTAGAGAAACTAAATGATTGTGTTTACCTTTGTGGTTTATTCTAATTTCTAGTCTTGTGACCATCATCTGTCAGTTCAAAAGGTTTTTGTTGTGTTTGTCTCTGTAAAATACTCACATCAGAAAGACTAGACTAGTGCCATTGCTTTTGTAAAATACTCATATTTTCATTGAACTGGTGTGAGGTCAACTATTATGATGATACATTTCCTGAAGTTAGTAATGCAATTTTGGTGCTCGTGTCTTCTTGTAATAACATTGTAATGTCTTTGTGCCATTATTCACATTCTGGCTAATTTGAGTACTAGTAAATAGTTGGTTCGCGTATGTCCGATTGTCTTACGTGCTGATTGTTGCATTTGCTTGGGCATGTCATAGTTCAATTACCTGGTTTTACAATTTCTAGACTAGTCCTGAAGTAAATAGCACTTTATACAATTTCCTCTTCTTCTATATGTATTTTCTGACTGTAGTGATGATTGGACGTGGTGAAGTTGCATTCGTTCTGGTGCTGTTGGTATGATTTAGGGGCGCTGGGATTGGGTATTTTTCCTTATTTGTCTCCTGTACTTGTTCATATTTGTGGGGTTAGCTCTTAGGGCGTGGGGGAGGGGGGCGTGCCTAACACTGCCAATGCCGGTCCCAAGCCCGGATAAAAGTGGAAGGGGCACGGCTGAATGGTGTGTGCTATGTTTTGTTCGGAAATTTCCCGCAGGAGCTCATGTTTAGTTTGCATCAGGCTTTGGCATTCACTCGAGGGTCGAGAATAAATTGGCTCATTATCATTTAATAAGTTTGATTGCCAGAGCAGCTAAGGAAGAGGAGGCTTTCAGCTGGAACTGACATTGTCATTGTCAATGGGCAAGCTGCAATGCAGTAATGAACAACATGAGCATTGGAATGGTTAAAATCCCCTCCTCTGCGCTCCTCTCTCCGCGTCTCACGGGAAAAACAGGACGCGTGTCGATCTTCCACAGTGTTCGAATTTTTTTTTAAAAAAGTCGTCCAATTTTCTAAAAATCATAGCTAGATCCAGATCAGCCAGCCCACACAGCAACCGTGTTTGTAAATTTTTCACATAAAACCTTAAACTAACATTTATTTCCACCTGAAGAAGGAGAAATTCGATAATGCCATCGTATTTGCAAAAAAACCCACGGGCAATTTTCCATTAACCCCCTCCCGCACCTGCGAACCCTAAACCCCCTCGCTCGCTCTCCTCCCCAAGTCCCGGCTCCCCGCCGCCCTTCTCCCTCCCTCCTGCTCCCCGCCGCCCTTCTCCCTCCCTCCTGCTCCCCGCCGCCGCCGCCTCCCCTCTCTCTCCCTATCTGCTCTCTGCCTCCCCGCCGCCACCTCCCCCCTCCCGAAATCCCCGTCCCATCCATCCACACCCTAGCTGCCAGTCTTCGCATCTCTCTCATCGGCGGCGGTGGTGTCCCCTCCCCTCCTCTCCTCCCCGCAAGATCCGGTGTGCAGCACCATGGACGCCGGCGCGAAGGAGCAGAGGGACCTGGCGTGGTGGGGCCGCTGTGGCCTCGGCTGTCCGGCCATGGGTGCTTGACCTCGTGGCCGTCGCCGCCGCTTCCGTGTTCCGGATGGAGGCGTTCCACCGACGGCGCCATGGGGAAGACCTGCATGCTCATCTGTTGCCCCTGCAAGTTCCCCACAGTTAGGGTGCTGATACTGACTCCCCATCCACTCCATTTTACTCCAATCTTCGATTCTTTATCTGCGCCCCTTTATTCCTGCATTTTGATTCCTCTTGATATGATTTGGATTTGGGTAGCTCTGGTTTCAAGAAAATGGAATGCAGATTCAGTACCAGTCTTGATTGGATTTGCATGAGCAAAGGTGGCGTTGGATTTACTACATTCCCATTCTTTTACTTCTGTTGTTGATAGTCAGACTGCTCGTTTTGTTTCGGTTTTCAGAATCCATCTGATTATTTTCATCAAGAGCATGCCGTAACAATGTTGAGTTAACCAATTGCCAATTTATTTCTTTATCTCTCTTGCTGCACGGGAATGGGATGGATAACATGTCCTCGATGGTATATCTGTGCAAGAATGATAGCTGGTTTCAACAAAATAATCAAATAACTATGCTCATGTTTCTGCAGAACAAAAAATCATTGCCATTAATCAAGATATGTAACTACCTGAAGCTCATCAGAAGGCACTTTGTTTTGATGATAGAAGGAAAACAGAGACGGAGAAGAAGAGAAAATGAACTACTGTGCTTAGCTAAGGTAACCATGTTATCTGAAAAAAATGAATTTTCTTTTTTCCTCAAGCAGTAACTTTTTCAATCAAAAATACCATGCATTTGATACTTAATGAATTATATCTGTCGACTCTTAATTTTGAGGTATAATAGATAATTTGTAGGGCACAAACTTAGTGCTACACGCAGTTGTGCTCAATAACTGTGTTTTGCATCTCACAGAAGCATAAAAGATTGATATATCAAAGAAACAGTGTAAAAAAACTGAGATGACCAGTGGATCAATTTCTTTTTACAATTTCACGTGTCCTCTTGCATCTTCTTTTTTTCTACTATTAACTTTAACCTGTGCTTTGTTTAGATGGTTATATATATGGACTGAGATCACAGCTTCAGCTTACCTAAGTAGATTGACCGTGACCACAAATCCTAACTTTAATCCTAAGAGCTACACAACCTAAAAACGAGGTATAGTTTTCTGGACTATCTTTTGTTACATACATATACACAGCCTGTGCTTTGCCTTTTTGTATTTGATCAGGTTTACTCAATCAATGTTCCTACCACGTATCGCCTCTACTATTATTGTCTCGACCTTGGTTCTATCTCAATGGACAAAATAAAATTGGTGTTAATCAAATACATGCTATATCAACCACTGCTACACTAGATACATAATGCAAGCATAATGGATGTATTTGAAAATTTGTAGCTAAGCTGATCAACATTTCTCAAGAGTTGAAAAGCTTCAGTTGCATGATCAACATTTCCCAAGTTGACAGTGCTCCCTCGATGAAGGGCATGTGGTTTTCTATGTGCTTTTGCAGGATTACATCCCCACTGTCTTCAGTGCCAATGTCTCGGTGGATGGGAGCACTGTCAACTCGGGCCTCTGGGACACAGCAGGTGAGCGTGATCAGATTACAGCAGATTGAGGCAGTTCAGTGATGCTGATAACTACCCAAGTATTTTTTTTTCTCTTTCTTCTGCGAATCATTGATTCAGCTTGACCTTGTATGCATGTCAGGAGGATCACAGCAGATTGAGGCCTCTTTGCTACAGGGGTGTGGATGTGTTCATCCTCTCCTCTCTGGTCAGCAGGAAAAGCTGTGAGAATGTCTTGAAGAAGGTAATGAATAATTCCAGACGAGGATTTTATCTGAATGTAATTAGACATTCGGCGAATAGCACAATTCAGGGTGCTTGATTCACTCAAATGCTTCAACCTTGTGCTTTGGGGATGATGTACAACATACCTCTATTTTTTCTTCAGTTCAGTGTCCAATCCAACATGGGGTTATCTACAGGCACAACATTTCCATCTGCAGTACACCATGTATTGTTTCTCGCCGCAGATACTTGCCTGCAGGGTGCGCCATCATGAGGTAACACTAACCCTTTTGCTTAATCTGATGCGTATAGTCCCGTAAACATCATAGTTGGATATCAAGCAACATGCAACTTGATTTTTTTTTTGTTTGCAGCACAGCAAGCAGGTTGAGTTAGATGAACCATACAAATGATCGAGTGGAGATTGGATCGTCCCAATTTTAGACATATACCTTTTATGAGGCGACATGCTAACTAGATATTTAATTGAACTCGAGATGTAGACTACTTTAGCCCACGTCATTTTTTTTCTTCATCAAAACATGTCTCTACCTAATTCTTCCTAATTTTCTTTTCCAGTCTGGTGTCAGTTAGTATGGGTTACTCACTTGAGAATCGACCCTGCCTGCTCTGTGCTTGATTTTGACCGTTGATGGAAGATCCGACAGTGGATAAATAGCAGTGACGTTGCCCAATCTCGTGCTCGAGCCGATGGTGCTGATTTCGTTCGTTAGAGATTACTTAAACCAGGGTGTGGGTGCAGCGTCGAAGAAGAGGTTGCGCTAGGCATGGGCCTTGCATATGTACTTAACCAATTACTCTATCCAATATTCAAACTCAAGCTGCCATTTTTGCTGTGATTTACATTCTGTCTACAAACTCTACCTATTGATGCTTCATGCATCACAGGTGCCTGATTGGCTGCCATGTTCAACTTCATGAACTTCACCAATTGCTGCTGCTTTTGATGTGATGGTCATTTGCGTGTCTCCTGGCTTATATTCGTTGGTGGCGTTGTGTTGCTTGTATTTGATGCCAGGCCCGCAGTTGCTCTTGCTACTGCCGAGAATATTAGCTCAAATAAATTTGGACCGTTCAACTTGAGATCGATAGTTACCTTTGTTTCTTCTCTGAAAAGAGGGTCTTCAGCGGTAGATGTTGAACAATAGGCAGCATGTTGAAGTGTTAGCCATGTAATAGGGTGGTCTGATGCTTGGATGTGCTTTGGTATTAATGTTTCAAATACTTGGGGTAGTCATGTTGCTAAGTTGTGTTGTAATATTAATGCTCCAAATTTTCAGACAGACACTTGATGGATAGGATGGCATGTGCTCTCTATAATATTCATGATTCATATGTTGGATAGATAACTGTGATGGATGGTGTACCCACGCTGCTCAAATGTAAGCATGTTAACGATGTATTTGCAGTGTTACCATATGCTGTGATTTTGTATTGATCCTATACCATACACACTTTGTCACATTTTATTACCTTCATTTTATTTATATTTAATTGCACATTTTTATTACTTCGATTTACTGATATTTGATTATTTAAATGGTAGGGCGCGCACCGCGCGCCTAAGTATAAAAACAAGGCCATCATCTTTGTAGCTATCGGAACTGTGTATATCGAACACCACCACACCAATTGTCCATTTCTATGAATTTTCAGACGAATATGCCACAACCCAACTGCCCAGGTCAATGGATCCATCCAGGAACTCCACTGAAACGGCCAGACTCAGCTGTCGCTGGCTCGCTGGGAACCTTTAAAACAAGAACACCACTTTTTGGTCTTGAAACGAACAAGAACAGCACTTGGAGAAACACCACTTCAACCCATGGAGATATCCAAGCTTCTTGATGCGACCGTCGCGAGAAAGCGATCCTTCCAATCCTATTGGGCATTGTCCATTTGCCACATCGGGTGCCATCGGCTATATAAAGTCAGCCGTTTGGTGGAACGTGCAAGCGTATCTGAGCTCTGAGTTGAGCAAGATGGATCGACTGTCTGCTTCAAAGCTGGTTTCTGCTCTCCTGCTGCTCGCCGCCCATTTTGGTGCCGTGAGCGCCCAGTACGGGAGCAGCGGCGCGGCGGGGACGGGCCCTGCTGATGCTGCAGGCTACTTGCTGGGTGTCGCCGCCGCCGTGGTCGCCGTGGCAGCGTTTGTTTGGAACTGAAATTACTGAGCTCAAGCTCTGGAGCTAAGCTGTCGCGCGTTCCTGTCTTCGTGTCAGCGTTATGTGTTATGTAATCTGGGCTCGATCTTCCTGCCGGGTGAGGCGCTTCCACTGAATTCTGGTGTCTTCTTTTAAGATTGAGATTTGTGAGATGCTGGTGATAGTTTTTCTGAATGTGTGCTTATGCTGAATAATGTCGATCTCAGAATTGTGTTCGGTATTCCCTACCAATAATGTGATGATTATGCTATCTCGAATGAAAGTTTAGTTTCTTGACCTGCTTATCAATGGAAAGAGAGTGCCCTTTTAGTCTGTTCCTTTTGTTCACCAAGCCGTGATCCTGTACTCCTGTTCATACTGCTGGCATTGAACGATATATGCCGTAATAAGCCCGTAACCAAAATCGTGCGTTGCAGTTTGCCACGTGATTAGGCACTTGAATGACGCATTAGCCTTCGGTTCAGAGACTAATCCATGGTGGTTCAGAGTTTCAGACCATCGACAAGACGAACTGACGCGGTGGACAGACTTTCCCCATTCTCTCACGCGAGGACGATGGCGTAGCCTTGTGGTTGCAAATACTTGTAGGACCATCTGCGAGTTGTTTTAAGAAAGAAGACGTGGAAGATGATCTCCAGCGAGCAATAATATCCGACTACAGCGACCAGATGAATGAGGACTTGGATCGAGTGCTCGACCTGCTCGGTTGGC
Source organism: Panicum virgatum (assembly GCF_016808335.1). Classification (NCBI taxonomy): domain Eukaryota; kingdom Viridiplantae; phylum Streptophyta; class Magnoliopsida; order Poales; family Poaceae; genus Panicum; species Panicum virgatum. The sequence continues at coordinate 23,212,933 of NC_053139.1, forward strand.
CATGCGATCATCGTCTCAAAGATTCCAAGCGTGATGCAGAATGAAAGCACGAGAAAAAATCGCACCTTCAATCGATTTCTCAACAAGGCAATCCCCACAATGAACAATGTAGCGTCACATCGCACCAACGATCAATCCAACCAGGTAAAAGTGTCGCTGAAACTGTAGGACCCCCACTCCCTCCTACCCTCGACACGACGATGCCGTGTCAGCACTCGACGGCGGCGCACGCGGCCCCGCTGGAACCCGGCGGCAGGTCGGGCGCACGGCTCCACTTGTCGCCACCGATGTCGTATACCACTACGCCAGCACCATACCTTCCAGGGACCGGGGCACCGGCGCACGTGGCGCCTCTAGCGCCACCCACCCACACGCGCCTCCTCCTCCTTCGTCTGTTCGCGCCACCGCTCCACCGCTGGAAGGAGAGGTCCACCGTGTGGTTCGCCACCACGTAGAGCCAGGTGGCCATACCGGCGCTGCACGCGCCCACGACGCAGCCGCCGCCGGACGCCACGTGCAGCGCGTCCCCCGACCAGGCCAACGCGTGCGCCTCGAGCTGTTCTAACTGCATAAGTTTATTCATGTTTTGCGATACCAATTTCTGGTCAGCAGTCAAAACACATGCGCTGATAGCACAATATCCACTTGTCAATTCTGTACGTAGAAAATGGCAACCTCATGTTTCTTTCTTTCAATTTGTTTAGGACTAAGACGGATATCATCCATTGTAGCCTGTAGGCTTGCATACATTTACACTTACATGATGATTAGACGATAATACTACATTGGCCTTGTAAATCAGTTACGCGTTTAGTTGGCAAATTTTTTTACTTGAATGTTCCAATCTTGCTTGGTTGAATTATGAAGCTGGAAAAAAGATGCCAAACCTTTTTGAGTAAAGCTCAGCAATGTGCTCATATCAACTATCCGAAATTGTAGATTTTGGAGCTTCCGGTAGCCATTCTTCCTTTAGCTGTCAATTTTTTCCCCAGAAAATTAAACAAAATTCTCTTATTGACAGAAATCAAAATCTTTCAACAGGGACAGATGGACCCAGAGCTAAATGAGATCGATAGACAGCAAGCCTCTGTGGTATCGTTCATTTGCTCAAACTGTAATTCAGAACTGATTATTGTTTTCAGTTCCATGCCTAGCTAGCACTATCATTTTTGTGAAAATTCTGGTGACACTTGTAGGGTAGCTCATCAGCTGTCAGAAGAAGCCAAACCAGTTGCCATATACTCTTCTGATTTGACCCGTGCTTCTAAGTCTGTAGAAACTATAACACAAGTTTGTGGTGGTCACCCACGGTGCAGCCATACTGGAGCTGTGCCGATCCATCCAACAGCTCCATTCGCAGAAACGTCCCTAACACTTTGTTAAACGTATTCCTTGTCTCCGGCGTCACCGGGCAATGGATCCTCGCTGTGGACCATCTAGACGGAAATGGCTTCATGGAGAACTCATTTGTCGGCGACGGAGCCTCCGTATCTCGTGCAGTGCGTTCATGGAGATAGAGTCGACACAATCGGCACCGGCCATTTATGCGGCCACGCGCTAGCTGAAGGGATTGTTGTGTCTTAATATTGCTATTGTCGGCGTGCTCTTGTACACTTAATTATCATGAACAAGATGACTTTGACTAGTCATTGGGCTGAATAACCAATCATCAGCATGCTGACTCAACAAACTTATCCTTAAGAAGCTGTTGCTCTTCCCGGTTTCTTCTTTCCTTTTCTTTTCTCAAAAAATGCAGGAGATCTACGTATCTTTTATATTGAAGAAGAAAAAGTACAACATACAATAATGCCCATCGGTCGCACTACATCCCGCCTGGTTCCAGTATTCGTCCCGCGGAATTCCGTGACATGATTTTTGTGTTATCCATGATAGTGGGTGGTTTCTTCTTTCTTAAGCACCAAGCCATTATTATGTATCTTTTGAAACGCGTTGTTGCTCTTCCATGGTCCTTCCTTCTAGTAGCAAGCAATTATCATTAAAACTTAAGCAAATGGTACAGTGAGCGGTATAAATAATGCGGTTGTTGTAATCATCTAAAGAACAGAGCGAGGGGGTTGCAGCATTCCAGGAGTCTGCAACACCATTCCTCTCCCTTTCCCTGCAGCGGTTAGGCGTCGATCGAGCGATGTCACCTGCAATTCCTGCATCGCCACACGGCGATCACTTCGCGGAGCTGGTGGTGGTGCGGCATGGACAGACGGAGTGGAACGTCTCCAGCACCATTCAGGTTGGTTCTTGAATCTTGATCTTGTATAATTCAATTCCTACTGTTCTTCCTTTACTTTTATCCATCAGACAGAGGCTCAGAAATTCTCTTTATGTCTGAACAGGGACGGGTCGATCAGGAGCTGAACGAAACTGGTAGACAGCAAGCTGCCATGGTATGCTACACTTTGTGAGATCATGAGTTCATGATGTGGGGTTGTAATTTGGCGCTTTATGTGATTCTGATTCTGTTTCAAACCCTGAAGGTTGCCCTTCGGCTGTCCCAAGAAGCCAAGCCAGCTGCAGTCTACTCTGATTTGAAGCGTGCTGACGAGACTGCGCAAATGATAGCAGCAGCGTCCTCTGTAACTGACGTATGAATACTATGGAACAACTTGAATTACTATTAGTTTGTGATAATGTTTCTTACTTTATATTCCAATAAATGGACTACTGTCTGTCTGTTTAGTTCCCAAAAAAATTTCTACGGTGTCCGTCACATCGAATTTTTGGAACATGTATGAAACATCAAATGCAGTTGGAAAAAATAACTAATTACACAATCTAATTGTTTCATACGAAATAAATCTTTTAAGCTTAATTAGTTCATAATTAAATATTAATTGTCAAATAACAATGAAATATGCTATAGTTTCAAAACACATTTTGTGTGTTTGTTTCAGCTGGTGCGTGATCAGGCACTGACAGAAAGGCACATGGGATTGTTCCAAGGAATGAAGATTGACGATGCCCTCAAAACAAACGCTTACAAGTCTTACTCATCCAACAATGACAGAAATGAGGAACTACCTGTAAGGCAGCAACTAACTTCCATTCTCTTCCAAAGTCCTACTTTGTCTTATTTGAAGTAATACACTAGGGCCATGTTTAGTTGGTGAAAATGTTTGCATAGTACCCATCACATCGAATCTTCGGATATATGTATAAAGCATTAAATGCAGTTGAAAAAACAACTAATTATACAGTCTAATTAATTAGCACGAGATGAATCTTTTAAGCCTAATTAGTTCATGGGTGGACATTATCAGACAAGTAACAACGAAATGTGCTACAATACCAAAACTCAAACCTTTTCACCAACTAAACACACACCCTAGGCATTTACCGTTTTGACACAGCCACATGCTTACCGCAAATTGCAACGCTTACCGTTTTAACACAGCCACGTGCTTACTGCAAACTATGTGCTGACAAATCGATTTTCTAATTTAGTAAAAGGAGGCCTTTCCTCCGTTGATTGTTACTACTTTAGTACTCACTAGTCACCTTTTTGATAACAGGGTGGTGGGGAGAGTCTTAATCAGCTTTCCGAGCGCTGTGTGTTCCCGCTTGAACGCGATAGCTGAGAAGCACGAGGGTAAAGCACCAATCCAAATGTTTTCTTGTGCTCTGTATCCAGTACAATGCAGCAGATAAAAGTCGATGTCGCTGCACAGTAGTAGCACCATCTCTATCAAAACTCGCTCCTGATGTGTGCATAGCTTTGACTGCCAATTTCATGCTGCAAACTGAAGTTGTCACATCGTGTTGCGTTAACAGGTGAGCGGGTGGTCGTGGTCACCAATGAAGAAGTCGTACAGGAAATCTGCAGGCACGCCGATCCGACGAGCTCTGGTCGCAGGAAGATCCCCAACACTTCAATCAGCGTTTTCCATGTCTCCGGTTCCGATGGCCACTGGATTCTAGAGAAGGTCGGGGACATAGGCCACCTCAACGAAGATAGCTTTCCACAGGATGCACCTGGCGGTGATGGCGGTGGCATCTCTGTAACTGTGTGCCTACCCGGTGTCATGAACCAAGACAGTATTTCAGAGTCTGCTTCTCGCCAAAGGCCATCGCGAATCAAGAAACCCAGTAAGCGTTTCTATGGGCCAGAGTGGGCCAAGTAGCTTGTCGGGCCCATGTAACGGGCAGCTGCCGCTGCAGCTTGTATTGTGCTTAAACGGATAAACCAAGAGAATGGAGAACTCGACTTGGACTTGTCTTTGGCGGTGGCGATCGCCGGCCAGAGAGCCTATGAGGTTGCTCATCCTGATATCAGGCGATAATCTGGTATCGTAGACACCAAATCCGAGTTCGTGTGCTACATTTGGTATCAGACACTACTAGATCCAACCAAATTGCTTCGGCCTCTACTCTGGATTCCACGCACTCGCACCTTACTCGATTCCAAGTGCGGATTGGCGCCATGGCACCGCCGAGAGACTCGTTGGCGATGGTGCTGGCGAAGCTCGAGGAGTTGGGCAAGAAAGCGGACGAGACTATCTTGAGGACCGACGATACGTATCGCAAGATTGAGGAGATGCAAAACTCCATCCAGCTCCTCTCCGATGAGAAGGGTGTTGTGAAGGTGTGGCGGCCTATGATCGAGACCAAGGTTGTTGATCTGCAAAACTCGGTCTATGATCTTAAGCAGAAGGTGGATCTCTTCATCCATCAACTTCCCAAGATGCTAACGCACGCGGATGGGAAGAGCACGCATGAGGTGTCCGCTCCCGCCGATCTCGGAGTCACTGCAGAAGCAGGGACATCTGGGCCAACTGGCCACGGCGATGATACTCAGCACCGGAGTGTTGGTGCTAGAGTCGTTACGACTCTGGCGCCACCTGTCAGACCCGGGGCGACGGGACTACTTACAGGCGTAGAATGTTCTAGAGCAAGGAATATCGCTTGGGATAGACCTTACCGCATTGTAACTACTCGTACAGAAGTAGGACTAATCAATGTAAGGAAACTACCCGATAGTCATTGGGAAGGACTCTGATAGTACTCAACTAGGACTTTCCATGTAACCCTGTCCCCCAGACTATATAAGGGCGGGCAGGGACCCCTCCAAAAGATTACGAATCTCCATCAATCCTCAAGGCAACACAAACAACTGCACAGGGCGTAGGGTATTACGCTCTCAGTGGCCCGAACCTGTCTAAACCTTTGTGTTCCTTGCACCATCGCGTTCCTGATCTTGGCGACTCCCTGCCTACAATCAACTACTCCGAGGATACTCGTAGTTAGCTTGACGGTTAAACACTGACAGTTGGCGCACCAGGTAGGGGCCTTCGCCAAGATCAACCCGGCGTACTCGAGGGCCACCTTCAGCTTCAACTGCGCGGTGCCTGAATAAGGCACCACTTTCGTCTTCGGTTCTTGGATCTGCGTCGTCAACGGATCGGGTGGCTTCAACCGCCACCTGAATGATCTTCTTGGGTGGAGAAAAGCAATCTTGATGAGATGTTGCTTCCTGATCTCGCCAAGGAGATTGAAGAAAAACTCGTTCTTGACACGAGTTCGACAGACAGATCTTAGATAAAAAACTACTCGATCTAAGGCTATCCGCACAGAACCATTCTACGGATGAAAAAACACGGCTTCTGTTCACTAGAAAGCCATCGGATCCATCTTTTCTTCAAAAAAGGGAAGCTTGGATCAAACTTAATAGATCAAAGATCCAATCACCACCGCTTGTCAGGCGGCACCTATCTTTTACACCTATCCAGACTCAGATGACAAAGAGGAACCCCACCATGATGATTGTCTGGACCTGATAGTCATCGTAACTCCACAAGGGCGAAGTGTATTCTGGAGCGGCTCCAGGCCCATAGAACTACTTGATTCCTCTCGCCTCGTGACACACCTCGACGATCTGCCCTTCCAGCATGACAGACCCCTCTCTACAATTGTAGAAGAAGGATCAAGACAAACTGTCCTCGCCGAGTACGTCTCCAGCTCTAGAGAATGTTCCCCAGATAGGCAGATCTTAATGGCTACCATTGAATGTTCGCAAAACAACAGACATCAACCCAATCCCAACGAGACACTTTAGCAAATATCAGAAGATAATATATCTGCTAACGCGCCTCTAGATGAAGATGACGCCACAAGGGAAGCAAGGAGAAGGAGGAACCAGTGGCGCGAAGCACGCAGATAAGCCGCAATGGCTCGCGCCCGGAACCCTCCCGTCCAACCAAGGGATATGCGTCATGATTTCGATATAGCAGCAAAGCCAATCTTCGACACTCCCATCGTGGTGATGGTCCAGGCAACCTTACGGCTCATGCAACTTTCTCGCCACCCCAAAACCGACCAGGTGATCGGATTGACAAAAAGGGCAATCGACCAACTTGAAGCGGCAATTCCGCTGTCTTCCCTTCGCTGAGCAAGGTGTTGACGGTCCTTAAGTGCCAAATCCGACTGTCAACTAAACTCATTAATAAAGGAAAACTATGCACCTTACTCATATATTTGTATCACTAACCTTGCTCCATAGTTGTTTTCGAGTTTGTATGATTTCAGATGAGCAAGAGTGGAATAAGAAGAAAACACACAGTAGATGCCACACAACTACACAAAAGATCATACCCGGCATTACACACTTACAAAGAGGACCCACCTGGCAGAGGAAACGGGGGCTCCACACAAGATGCACTAGGGGATAAGGATAAGATTCAACGTATCAACCATCCAGCAGAAGATCACGCCAAGAGGCTGATAGGTGGAGTCGGCCGACCCCCTGGGTCGGCCGAACCTGGCCTGCAAGACGTCCAGGTGCATTTCGAGGAGTCACGGCCAAGGCACCTGCTCACCTTCCATATGTGCGTTTGGCGGGAAACCGACCTCCATTAGTATAAATAGGTCCCCCTCTCACCCCTCTCAACACACACACACACACACCCCTCTCATTCCACTTTCTCCAAGGAGGCTCTCTCCCTCTCTTGCTCTCTTAGCTAGGTAGTGGAGCTAGGCTAGTTTCTCTTAGCGAAGCAAGTCGTCCTCGGGGTCGTTGAGCAATCCTCGGCTCCCGGTATGGCTTTGTATTTGATTTGTCAGTCTTCTATTCATAATATAGAGATATGCCATGGTTGTTTTGCTATCTTGATAGTTTATCAATCCATGTTTAGTTCGTTCATGAGTTATGCTAAGGTCTTGGTTAGGCCAGATGATCTGGGTACAGATAGGGGTTCGTTGTGCTTTCGGGATTGCTCTAGCATTTTACTTGTCCATCCGAAGGGTGGGAGACCCGGGGATGCTAGGGTAGTGACTTCATGCACGAGCGTGGTGCTCGGGTATGCGGGATCCTTCGGATATGACTGTGCTCCATGGTGTGACTAGGGTAGACAGCAGGTGGTGACAGCCCTGTCCGTCCGGCGTAACAGCTGTGTTGCATTTAGCGTATTCCCTGACGTTTGGGTTCGGTGTAGGAGTTTATGCAAAGAGGTAATGGGACTGGATGTACTCCGGTGCGAGACCTTCTCCCCGCTATCCCATTTTTCTGGCACCTGTAGTCCTAACCATGTCCTAACATGACCCTAGCTCTGGATAGAAGCACTAGGACACTTAACCTAGCCTAGCTGACTTAACGTAGGATAGATTAGTCCTTTGTTTTGTCGTTTCTTTCTTTTGTTCCTTCCTCCTGGGATGTGGTTGTGTGCTATGTCGCATTACCCTTACTTATTTCTTTACCAGGACTTACTCCTGTTAGAGTTTTGCCTATTGTTTGAGGCACAATGTCATGGTTAATGTTGAGTACAATACCTTTGCCACTGCCATCCTTTGGGAATAAATAAATAACGATATCCTTACTCTCCGGGTGAAATGCTACAACGGTATATCCGTGCGCTTGCGGACCCATCTATAATCGTATAGATTATACCACGAGAGTGGCACCCCTTGGGTGTAGTTGCTAGGATGGGTTGGCGCCCTCATTTCTAGTGATTGCACTAAGGACCGCCAACAGGCATTTCTGAGGCCATTGCCGAGGTCTTCACAAATCCGGTATCGACTTAAGAAATGCCAACAAGCATTTCTGGCGCCGTTGCTGGGGATGGCATGTGATCAAGGTTATTATGCTGATATTAATTTAGGCTTTGTACTCAGGATATAGTTATTACTCTTTCAGGCTAATGTCACTTTATGTCTTCTTTTATTTTTGATCTGAAAGAAGACAGGGGTAGTGTATGACTGGTTTCTCCCTGTCGGAAAACTACACAGACAATCCAGGGAAGCTCGTGAGAAGGGCACGACTTCGTGTCGTTCCTCCTCTCGCTATTCTCCCGGCACAGGAACCCATTTCGGAAGCACCACTTGTTCTTGAGGCTATGGCTGAAAAGACTCTCCGCGAGTTCTCCGTCCCCTCCATCGCCAATGTGGCCACTGGACCCAACATCAACGTTGGGGACGTGAACTTCGAGCTCAAATCCAGCCTCATCAACATGGTGCAGGCTAGCCCATTCTGTGGCAAGCCAAATGAGGATGCCAATGCACATCTGCAGAACTTTCTGGAGCTCTGCGACACCGTAGTGATACGGGGCGTCGCCGCCGATGTTATCAAGCTCCGTCTATTTCCCTTCTCCTTGCTGGGGAAGGCGAAACAATGGTTTTACAAGGAAAAAGACATCGACACCTGGGACAAATGCTCGAAGGCATTCCTTGCAAAGTTCTTCCCACTGTGCAAAACAAATGCTCTGCGCGGGAAGATATCAAGTTTCCAGCAGACAGGGATGGAATCCATCCCAGAAGCTTGGGAAAGGCTGCAGGAGTACATCCTAGCCTGTCCCCATCACGGCATGGACGAGTGGCTCATCCTACAAAGCTTCTACAGTGGGCTCACGACAACATCCAGAGCCAACATCAATGCTGCTGCTGGAGGAGCCTTCCTCGACCTGATCATCGCCAACGCAAAAGCATTGGTCGAGAAGATGGTCTCCAATCAGGGGTGGAGCGATGAACAACTCAAACCCCGTACAAAGGGCATGCATACCATCAAGGAGACGGATATGATTCCCACAAAGCTGGACCTCCTCATCAAGAAAATGGAGGAAGGGAGCAAGCAACAGAACCACACTCCCATGTACGCCATGGGTTCGCACTTCACGTGTGAAGTCTGCAGCAACGATGGACATTTGGGGAACGACTGCCCCGAAACCCGTGAAGACTGTGCCTACCTCAACAACAGGAATAACAACAACGGGTACCGTCCACAACATGGAGGCCAGTGGTGGAACCAGCCACGTCCACCATTCCAGGGAGGTAACAATTACAATCTAGGGAGGTAACAACAACGGGTACTCGTCCTGAAGGCCACCACGCACTAATCATGCAGGTAGGTACAATCCCCCAAGGAATGACTCTTGGGATGGCATGGTGGTAGCAGTACAAGAGGATCCAGGGGGTCCCCATGATCAGCTGCTCGATCTATGTCAAACACTTCGAGCAATGTCTCTGCGATCTGGGGGCGAGCGTGAACATAATGCTGAAGGTAATATATGAAGAACTTCAATATTCTGCTCTTTCCCCAACAACTATGCTCATACAGCTTGCAGATTCGACCGTTCGATATCCCAAAGGGATAGCCGAACACATCTTCGTACGAGTACGCGATTCCTTCATCCTTGCCGATTTTGTGGTAATGGATATGGAGGATGACCTTGGAGTTGACCTCGTACTTGGGCGACCTTTCCTAAGGTCCGCTAAGGCAAGGATAGATGTCGGAAGGGGAGAAATCCATTTCCGTGTCGGAAAGGAGGACATGTTTTTCAGGTTTAAGCGCAGGGAAGAGTAGCGCATCATGATACAATATGACAGCAAAGGGCAAGCACTCTGGGGTGCACCAGAACCCCAACCAGAACACCGGCCCTCCACACCTAAAAGGAAGAAGAAAGCAAAGAAGGTGTGGCGGAAAGTCGAGAGTTCGGCTTCGTCCAATTCTCTAGGATGAGCCGACCAGTGGTAAGTATGATGGAGAAAAGTCATGCACGTCGGACTTTAAACGACGCGCCCTTGCCAAAGGTAAATTGGTAGTTATCTCATATTTATTTCACTTCGCTTTTTTCAAATTTCTTTCACCTAATTTTGTTTTCCCTACTGCATGTTTAGAATTTTCAAAGTGTGCATGCTGGAATTTTTCTAGCACTTTTTCCTTTTTTACAAAAATACTAAAAATATTTTTTGAGTTTCAAAATCCTTTGGAAAATAATTTGGACATCCTTTCGAGCAAACTTTTGGTCGTGCACCATATTTTTAATGTTCATAACCATTGAGGAAGCATCTGGCCAAAGGGGGGCACTAGGGTCGATCCCACAGGTCGGCCAACCCAGGGCCAACGGCTCCTAGGCCCCACCTTCTCCAACGGCTCTATGACTGTTGTGACCTGCCTCTCCTCGGGTGCACACGCTCATTCTCATTTAAATAGAGGCCGAGAGAGGGGTGTTGAGCTCTCATGCTCACTCTCTTCACTCTCACTCCCTCTCACACATTCTTGCTCAGATTTTCATTGGATTTTGGCTCAAGTTTGATTGCAAGAAAACTCTCTCACTCATTTCTTTGCTGTAAGATTGTTTACACACTTGGAGAAACAGCTTTCGGGTAAGAGTTTCATTTTCATTTCACTAACGTAACCCGAATCGAGTTGTTCTCGTTCGTTCTTGTTCATTCTTGTTGCAAGCATGAAGGGTGCAGGACGGAAGATAACCGGAGCTCTCAAGAGGATGATGAGGTTAGGCTCATCCCGTTCACAGGGTGAGTCGAGCTCTTGTCATTCCCCCGAACCTACAACAACACCGACCACAATGGACTAAGACAAACAAGAACAATTTCAGGAGCAAGCTGCAGAACCGCAAGCCGAGGACATGGAAATAGATGAAGCTGATGCACCATACCTCGACTTGCGAGACGACCGCGAGCGTCAAGCCTACGCCATGATCAAGCATCGAAGCTTTGGTCATACCAGAGCCTTCGATCTGGAGCTTCTCAAGAAAACTGGTATGGATGTTGACTTCGCTCGTGTTTGGCATGCGGTTGGATGGGATGACTTTGTGCCCGTTGAGGAGAATGGTTCTCGTCTCCTCACCATCCAATTGCTTTGCACTCTTTGGGAGGTGGACGACGGTGTTTCTTTCCAACTTTTTGGAGTTGAACGCTATTTTAATTGGAGAAATTTCAGCCACCTCCTTGGTTTTAGCGCGCGCTTGCCAGTTTCCCTCGCAAAAGCTTGCCGCGGTTTTGATCGACATGAGTTTTGGGGTTTGTTTTCGGCTCAAGTTGTTCATGATAAGTTTGCACCTCGGTGCAATGACATTCAAAATCTGACTCTTCGTTTGATGCACAAGTGGGTGGCTATCACTCTCTTTCCAAGAGATGATCCACGATCAGTGCGGAACAATGAGTTGATGATATTATATGCCATGGTTAACAAGATCTGAGTCTCCCCTGCAAGAGCAATGGTTTACAAACTTTAGGATGACGGGTCCTATTGAATGCACTTCTTTGGTCACCCACATCGCATCAAACATGGGAGTCTTAGACGGGAACCCCATTCCCTTCATTGAGGAACCCCGTGTTATGATCGATGAGGCATATTTGGTTCAAGGCCACACACTCAAGAAAGGCCCGGATGACTCCTTGATTTTTTTCTCTCTTGGTTATGCAAATGAGATCCCGTTGCCAAACGCGGGATATCACTTGTATAACTGCCGTTCGCTAACCACTCCTCTTGTCCCACAAGAGGAGAGCCACAGGCAAAGTGTTTCTGGTCTTCCTGGCAGGGTTTCAAGAAGCAGGTCCAGAAGGGAAGAATTTATGCAGCCACAACCTCAGCCTCAACCACAGCAATACGAGGCTGGAGGTTCGTCATGGTAGAGTGCCAGCTTCACTGAGTGGGCACGGTAGGCCCCAGGGCACCGGTCCACCAGCTCCAGCTCTAGTGAACCCTCGATCTCTGCCAGATGTTCATCTTCATTTAGAGGTTTCGCCACTCTGACTCGGTAGATGGGCGAGTTGAACATGCGCACCAACAACATTGACGAGTCGCTGAACCAACACATCGAGTCAACTTAGAACTGGCAGCGACACACAGGCGAGAGGATCCACAACATGGGGCAGCAATAGCAGCAGATCCAGGATGAGTGGAGGGCTTACTGCCATTGGGCTGGGTTCAATCCCAACCAACAGCAGTGAGCCTGAAGCTAGCTTGGGGGAGGACCCCCACGAGAGGTAACTTGTATCAAACTCTATCCTTTACCTCTTTCAAAACCTTGCATGAAACCAAACAAAAATTTGCAAAATTCTAAAAATCCATAAAAATTTGCATAACTAAAATCAAATAAAAATTGGCAAAACTTAAAAAAACCAAAAAATATTTTCTTGCTTTCCAATATGTGTAGTAAGTATGTGTAGTTTTTCCTTTGTTGAGATGATGAATAGTTGCTCTGTTAGTTCCTTTCTTATGCCTAGTTACAGCCTTGTGCTCTGCCTAAGTTTTGTGTTTGGTAGCTAGTTGTTCAAATCTTAAGCTTGAAACTTGTGGGTAGCAAAAAGCAGAATTCAAATCTAGGTTGTTGTGGGCTATGATATGGCGGAAAAGAGTTGCTACGAACTTCTACGTGATGCTTGATATCCGGAGTATTTTTTTTCAAAAATACAAAAAAAAAGTTCCTCGGTGATATGAAATTCCCATCCAGAGCCATATGAGTTACAAGTTTGAAAATCCTTCCCATATATGCAACTTGTTTTCTCATTGAGCTTTGTCAAATTGTTGTGACCCTTTGAGAGAATCATTTCATACGCCCATGATCAAGATTACATACACGTCCACTCACATGCTATACTTCTACACTGGAAGATAGCAAGTACATCCCCCATCTATCTACAAATAAAACTCCATACCATGACTATCTCTCTCCAAGTTACATGAAATGTATGGGCTATACAAAAAGAAATAAAAGATGAATACCCAGAGAAGGTATGCCACATGCCCACAAGACATGTCAAAAAAAAAGAGATAAGATGCATACCCAAAGAAGGTATACCACATGCCCCCAAGGCATGACAAAAAGAAAAAGAAAAAGAAAATATAGCACATACCAAAAAATATTACAAAGGAGAGAGAAATCATATAAAGGAGTTTCATCCATCATCCAACAAAAATATCCACACACTTGCACATCTTGAGCAAGGTTTATGACTTGTTTGTCCTTTGGATCCTATCTTTGACTTAGCAAAATATGAGAAGCAGGTTTGCCATCATATCCTCCATACCTACAGCTCCACCAAAAAGAAATCATTAGGAGTAGGATGGGAAAGAAAGGCACATAAAAAGGCTTGGGTGAGGAATAAAACACATTTGAGCGATCCGAAAGATCACCTGAGGAACTTACTAAAAAAATTCTTTTCAAAAACTTTATAAAACCTCAGGATTGACGGTTGAACAAAGGAGTGGGTCTATGGTACTCTACAAGCCGTTCTGACCCTAAACCGCCAAAGATGAGGATGATGCTATAAGCCCCACAGGAGTAAGGTAAAAAGGTGCGAATGAGGCCAACTGTTGATGCAAAAATCAACACACTGGAATCCGAGGGCAAGTGTTCACCAAGCACAGAAAGTAGACCAAGCGTGCCAGTCAATTTGACCTGAAATTGATAAGGGAGAAAAACAAAGTCAAATTTGAGAGTGTATCGGCTGGGATTCCAAATATCTCTCAGATAGGCGTATCGGCAAGCTCTGCCGATACTATAGACGACAAAAACATATTGAATGCGAGCGTGTGATAAACGAGTGCATCGGCAGGATTAGCCGATGCACTAAACGACAAAACCGACTTAGGGTAGTCGATTGCACGTGTATAACAAGATCTAAGCTGCAAATGTACAACCTAGATGATGTAAACTAAAAACAAATCTAAACCGGCTCTTGAGATAACACGAGTGTTACTGCAAAAACCTAAAGCCGATCAATTATGTTTTTAGAAGATAGATCTGATAATGGCCAAAAAGCATAGGAAAACCTACAAATCTAGCCGATATCGATAATTGGTGAATAAATCTAGACGAGACGACAGTGATGCGCCCGGAAGTCAAAGCCTAGATAAACTCGATAACTTTTGAATAGATTTGAACAAAGCCACAGCGATGCGCTCGGTAGCTAAAGCTCAAATATACTCGGTAAAACGAAAACTCACCAACAAACCAAGTCATTTGAATGTGAGGCGTCCTTGATCAAGCTTGAAAGAACTCGTCGAAAAAAGAAAAGAAAAGGCGAAGTCGCCGAAAAAGTGCAAAGGAATTGTAAAGTTTTGTTGTTTGGATGTGTATCAAGTTTCTCCGGTCCCTTACAACTGATATTTATAGCCTAGCGCTATCAAGTCCTAGCCGACCACAGCAAACATTACTTGACTTAAAAGAAAAGACTAACTAAAGATAAACTACTTTAAATACTACAACCAAATCATCAAGATTTTCGTAGAGTCCGGATCCTCTTCTCCTTCATTGACTTCATCGGCAACTCTCCATCGGCCGAGCACCAGAGCGGGCAAATCAGCATCTTCACAGCATATTCCTCTTGTCCATCGGACGGATTCCATCGGCCGATTATGACACTGTGCATCTTTTGGTTTCTTCTAAATTGGCCACCTTCCCTTCACAAGAATCACCTTCCTTGACATGTGTCAATAAACAGTGTCAACACATGCCCCCTAGTTTTGGAATAATTCATTTTGTTCCGAAACTACTCCAATCAGCATGCAAAGCCATTCCTCGTACCCTGTGCACACGGCTCCTCCGTACAACTGGGTAAAACTCTTCTTTGCCCCTGGCCTTTCGTCTTCCATTAGCACAAATCTAACGCGCTGATTCTCCTTCCGTCTTTTCACCCATCAGACTGGGCCATAAATATCATCTCTTGGCTTTCCATCGGCAGCAAACCTTCATTAGCTACAGCACTTCCTTCCTTCCTCCTTCAGCAAAAACCCTAGGTCTTCCTGTAGCAATGGCAGGCACCAAGCGCTCCGATGAGGGTCCTTCCAACGCCCCTCCGGTGATCCGCCGCTGCTTGGGGTAAGCCTCTCCTCTTTACCCCCAATCACCATATTTTGGCTTGGTTCTAATCTCCAATCTTTGCACAGCGACGCCCCCCTCTTCTTCGAACTCCTCCAACTCGGAGGGTCTCTTCCCTGGTGCCGACGAAGGCACCGTGGAGTACATCCGCCAACTCCTTTGAGAGAAGGATGAAGCTCGGGAGAACTACTCCCAGGAGACCATCAGGTCCCAGCGCTTCGCCTCCGAATTGGAAGCGGCACAAGCTGACCGGGCCATTGTCCGGGCCCAACTCACCGCCGCCGACTCCAGGGTCGCCTATAAGTTGTTTCTTCCGAAGCATCGTCCCTTCCTTTCTCGAATCTTTATCTCTGATTTCTTTACTTCAGTCCTGGAGTCGCTGGTCCAAGACCTCCATGCCGCAGCTGCCACCACAACCGGGTCGGTGAACGCTCGTGGCGACACCGTCGCCGCCCGCCTGCAGGACATCCCCAACCGCGTCCGGGATGTTGCCAGACATGGAGTCCGTCGCGGCGCTGCCGTAGCCCTCGCCACAGCCCAGTTCTGGATTGGCCACGACCTCCTGCAGGTCGAACCGGTCCGCCTCTCGCTGGGGAGCGAGGACTGGTGGATCTTCGAGGAGCTCACCGATGACATGGAGATGGCAGCCACCGCCATCTCCGAAGATGTTAGTATAGAGGCGGTCATCGGCAATGTCTTTGCCAATGATTAGATTTCTAGGAGTAGCATCTCCCTAGAGATAGCTTTTGCTGTATCGGCCAGATCATCTGATTGGCCCTTTTGTAAATGACATTATTAATGAAGTATTTCCCTTTCTTGCCAATTCTCGACTTTTCAATCAACAATGCAAAAAATCAACTCTGACCTGAATTTGAACAGTCTGGATTGTGTAGATTTTTTGCACTAAGGGCGATACATATTGTATTGGCCATAACAATTCAACCGATAACCCAATTAATCGGCTATGCATCCACCCAAACGCTAGGATAATACTTCTTCAAATATTTTCCATTAAGAGCTCTAGAATACTCTTCCCCTTCGAGCGTCTCCAAAATGTAAGCATTACTAGGAACGCATCTGCTTACTCTGAATGGCCCTTCCCATGTTGGAGACCATTTGCCGAATTTCGAACTTTTTGTTCCGATCGACAGAATCAATTTCCAAACTAATTCTCCTTGCTCAAAGGTTTTGGCTTTTACTTTCTTGTCATACCATCGGCCAATGCGAGCTTTGTTCATCTCAACATTCATGAGAGCTTTCAGCCGATGGCCAGCTAAATCTTCCAATTCATCTTTCATCAGAGCAGAATACTCATCGGACGTTAACAGATCCTGAAACATGACACGTCGTGAATCAAGTTTTAACTCCCATGGCAGGACAGCTTCATGTCCATATACCAAATGATATGGAGACACCTTCGTAGCACCATGACAGGCCATCCTATATGCCCATAAAGCTTCATGAAGCACAATATCCCATTTTCTAGGATATTCATCAATCTTTCTCTTGATCAATTTGATGACCCCTTTATTAGATGCTTCTGCCTGACCATTAGCTTGAGCATAATATAGAGAAGAATTCAGCAATTTAATCCCCATTCCAGTAGCAAATTCCTCAAATTCATCTGACGTAAACATAGTACCCTGATCGGTCGTAATGGTCTGTGGAATACCAAACCGATAGATAATATGTTCCTTGACAAATTCAATCATCTCCTTCGACGTAACATTTTTCAGAGGAACCGCTTCAACCCATTTGGTGAAATAATCAGTGGCCACCAAAATGAACTTATGATTCTTGCTAGATGGTGGATATATCTGACCGATCAAGTGAATTCCCCATCCTCTGAATGGCCACGGCTTGATTATGGGATTCATAGCTAACGCAAGAACTCTTTGCACGCTCCCAAACTTCTAGCATTCTTGGCAACCTCTTTAATATGTGAAACAATCTTTCAACATTGTTGGCCAAAAATATCCGTTCCTTCTAATCACCCATTTCATCTTATAGGCCGATTGTTGGGAGCCACAAACCCCTTCATGAATTTCACCCATCAACACTTTTGCTTCTTCTTTATCAACGTATTTGAGCAAAACTCCATCAATCGTCCGATAATACAAATCTTCTTCCAACAGCACATACTTGATTGCTTGGAATCTGATTTTTCTATTTACTTTCTTGGAGGGATCTTTCAAATATTCAACAATATCCTTCCTCCAGTCATCGGCCGTTACTTCCAAAACCATCACCCCTTTCATCGGCCGATACCCTGAAGCATGCTGAGCCAGCCGATTTGCATCACTGTTATAAAATTTGGGAACATACTCAATGGTAACCTTCTTGAATTCTTTCAGCACCCGGAGATATTCTTCATGATATAGTCGCAAAATATCATCTTTGCATTCATACTCCCCAACTAACTGATTGATCACCAGCATAGAATCTCGAAAAATCTCAACAGCATTAGCTTTGATTTCTCGAAGTAAGTGAATTCCTTTGAGAATAGCACGATACTCAGCTTGATTATTGGTTGCAGATGCTTTAATTGGAAATGAAAACTCGAAATTTGCCCCCCGAGGGGAAATCAGCACCACATCAATTCTAGAACCATTCCCACATGAAGATCCATCAAAGAATAAAGTCCAAGGAACAAGATCTACCATGCTTAGCTCTGACCCACGATGTTGTTAAATAAAATCGGCTATGGCTTGACCCTTAACTGGTTTAGCCAATTCATATCTCAAATCAAATTCTGACAGGGCCAAAATCCACTTTCCTATTCTCCCATTTAAAATCGGCAGCGAGAGCATATATTTAATGACGTCATCCTAGCTCACGACAACACACTCAGCCGATAATAAATAATGTCTAAGCTTAGTACAGGAAAAATATAAGCAAAGACATAATCTCTCGACGGGAGAATACCTGGTTTCAGCATCCAGCAACCTTCTGCTCACAAAATATATACCTCTTTCTTTTCCCTCAAATTCTTGAATAGGAGCCGATCCGATAGCACGTTCATCAGCCGATAAATACAATTTAAATGGCTTGTGCTTTTGGGGAGGAACCAACACTGGAGGATTCACCAAATAATGTTTGATTTCTTCTAATGCCTTTTGATGCTCCTCTCCCCATACAAACTCCTGATCGGCCTTCAACTTCAGTAAAGAACTGAACGTGGTTGGAGGTGTTCTTCAAGTGTAGCAAGCTTTCAGCAACTCCAGCAACCTCAAATGACCCGTGGGATGGCATATATATAGCCCAACCCTCCAAACTAGCTGTTGGGAAAAAGGCTGACGAAATCCCTTAACGCCGATTAAACTGACGCTCCAGTTTTTGTCATCACCGGTTTAACCGGTGAGTGTATTTTCCTAGCAACTAGCCGTTACTGCTCCAACGGCTACTTGATCAATCGACCGACGCTCTCAAAACTAACGTCGGTTCAACCGGTGAGTGCAAGCTCAGAAACCCCCCGAAAAATGGAGTCTCTGGACAACTGCACCGACGCTCACTTTGCCTTGATCGTCGGTTTAACCGGTGCCTGTAAAACTCCTGTTGTTTCTTCTGCCTCCAAGTCCATTACACCGGTGAGTGTAAAACACCCAACTTCGGGCCTAGCTACACCTATCTTCTCTTTGTCATCACTTGAACCTAAAAGTCTGAGAATTGTCATCTTAACAATCATATTAGTCCAAGTGTTGTGTTGTCTATATCAATCACCAAAACATTATATTGAAATATGGCATAAGAGGCCATTTTCGTTACAAAGGGTGTGACGCCGGATGCGATATTCTGCATAGTTATGTGGCGTCTGCTGCGTGTTTTCATCTTATTCCGCTCTTGCTCATCTGAAATGTACAAAAATCGAAAACAACTGTGGAGAGAGGTTAGTGATACAAATATGTGAGTAATGCATGTAGTTTTCCTTTATTATTGAGTATAGTTGACGGGTGAAAATGGCACTTAAGCACTGTCAACAATTCCCCCAAGCTAGCCCTTTGCTCGTCACGAGCAAAGTTTTAGACTTAGGTTGTTGATTAGGAGTTGCTACAATGTTGCATTCCTGACTTATGCCCAAGGCACAACCGAGTGTTCTTACCTTTATTCTGAATAAGTTGGCCTTGTTTGCACCTTTTACCTTACTCCTGTGGGGTTTATAGCATCATCCTCATCTTTGGTGGTTGAGGGTCAGAACGGCTTGTAGAGTACCACTTACCACTCATTTGTTCAACCGTCAATCCGGAGGTTTTTATAAAAAATTTTAAAAGAAATATTGTAGTTCCTCGGGTGATCTCTCGGATCGCTCAAATGTGTTTCATTCCTCACCAAGGCCTTTTTATGTGCCTTTGTTTTTCCATCCAACTTTTAATGGCTCTTTTTGGTGGATCTGTAGATATGGAGGATATAATGGCAAACTTGCTTCTCATATTTCGCTAAGTCAAAGACCGGATCCAAAGGAGAAACAAGTCATAAGCCTTGATCAAGATGTGCAAGTGTGTGGATATTTTTGGTGGATGGTGGATGAAACTCCTTTATATGATTTCTCTCTCCCTTGTAATATTTTTGGTATGGGCTATATTTTCTTTTTCTCTTTTTTTTTTGACACACCTTGTGGGTGTGTGGCACACCTTCTTTGGGTATGCATCTTTTATCTCTTTCTTTTTTTTGACATGCCTTGTGGGCATGTGACATACCTTCTTTGGGTATGCATCTTTTATTTCTTTTTGTATAGCCCATACATCATGATGATAACTTTGGAGAGAGATAAACATGGTACAATATGGAGTTTTATTTGTCGATGAATGGGGGATGTACTTTCTATCTTCCAGGTGTAGAAGTATAGCATGTGAGTGGACGTGTACGTGATCTTGATCATGGGCGTATGAAGTGATTCTCACAAAGGGTCACAACAATTTGACAAAGCTCAATGAGAAGACAAGTTGCATATATAGAAAAGGCTTTTCAAACTTGTAACTCATATGGCTCTGGATAGGAATTGCATATCACCGAGGAACTTTATTCTATTTTTGTATTTTTGAAAAGAAATACTCCGGATATCAAGCACCACGTAGGAGAAGATTATAGCAACTCTTTTCAGCCATATCATAACCCACAACAACCTAGATTCGAATTCTGTTTTTCGCTACCCACAAGTTTCAAGCTTAAGGTTTGAACATCTAGCCACCAAACTCAGAATATAGGGAGAGCACAAGGTTGTAACTAGGCATATGAAAGGAACTAACAGAGCAACTATTCATCATCTCAACAAGGAAAAACTACACATGCTTACTACACATACTGGAAAGCAAGTAAATATTTTTGGGTTTTTAAATGTTTTGTCAATTTTTATTTGATTTTAGTTATGCAAATTTTTATGGATTTTCAGAATTTTGCAAATTTTTGTTTGGTTTCATGCAAGGTTTTGGAAAGCGGTAAAGGTAGAGTTTGATACAAGGTACCTCTCATGGGGGTCCTCCCCCAAGCTAGCTTCAGGCTCACTGCTGCTGGTTGGGGTTAAACCCAGCCCAACGGTAGTAGGCCATCCACTCCTCCTGGGATTGCTGCTGTTGCTGCTCTAGGTTGCAGATCCTCTCGCCTGTGTATCGCTGCCAGTTCTGTGTTGACTCGATGTGCTGGCCCAGCGACTCATCGATGTTGGTGGTGTGCACGTTCAGTACGCCCATTTGCCGAGTCAGAGTGGCGAAGCCTCTGGACGAAGCTGTACATCGCGGGGGTCCGCTGGAATTGGAACTGGTGGACCGGTGCCCTGAGGCCTGCTGCGCCCACTCAGTGGAGCTAGCACTCTGCCATGATGAACCTCCAGCCTCATATTGCTATGGTTGAGGCTGAGGTTGCTGCTGCATGAACTCCTCCCTTCTGGCCCTGCTTCTTGTAATCCTGCCAGGAAGACCAGAAACACTATGCCGGTGGCTCTCCTCTTGTGGAACAAGAGGGATGGTTAGCGAACGGCAGTTATACAAATGATACCCCGCATTTGGCAACAGGATTTCATTTGCATAACTAAGCGAAAAGAAAATCAAGGAGTCATCTGGGACTTTCTTGAGCGTGTGGCCTTGAACCAAGTACACCACATCGATCATAACACGGGGCTCCTCAATGAAAGGAACAGGGTTTCCGTCTAAGATTCCCATGTTTGATGCGATGCGGGTGACCAAAGAAGTGCATTCAATAGGACCCGTCATCTGAAAATTTGTGAGCCATTGCTTAACCATTCCTTGTGCGGGGGAGATTCGGATCTTGTTGACCATGGCGTATAATATCATCAACTCATTATTGCGCACTGGTCGTGGATCATCTCTTGGAAAGAGAATGATAGCCACCCACTTGTGCATCAAATGAAGAGTCGGGTTTTGAATGTCATTGCAACGAGGTGCAAACTTGCCATGAACAACTAGACCCGAAATCAAACCCCAAAACTCATGTCGATCAAAACCGCGGCAAGCTTGTGCAAGGGAAACTGGCAAGCGCGCGCTAAAACCAAGGAGGTGACTGAAATTTCTCCAATTATAATAGCGTTCAACTTCAAAAAGTCGGAAAGAAACACCATCGTCCACCTCCCGAAGAGTGCAAAGAAACTGGATGGTGAGGAAACGAGAACCATTCTCCTCAATGGGCACAAAACCATCCCATCCAACCGCATGCCAAACACGAGCGAAGTAAACATCCATACCTGTTTTTTCGTGAAGGTCCAGATCGAAGGCTCTGGTATGACCAAAGCTTCGATTCTTGATCATGGCGTAGGCTTGATGCTCGCGGTCGTCTTGCAAGTCGAGGTACAGTGCATCATCTTCATCTATTTCCATGTCCTCGGCTTGCGGTTCTGCAGCCTACTCCTCGAACAGTTCTTCTTGTTCATCTTGCTCATAGTCCATCGTGGTCGGTGTTGGTGCAGGTTCGGGGGAATGATGAGAGCTCGACTCGCCCTGTGAACGGGACGAGCCCAACCTCGTCATCCTCTTGAGAGCTCCGGAAATTTTCCGTCCTACACCTCTCATGCTTGCAACAAGAACGAACGAGAACAACTCGATTCGGGTTACATTAGTGAAATGAAAATGAAACTCTTACCCGAAAGTTGTTCCTCCAAATATGTGATCAATCTTGCAGCAAAGAAATGAGAGAGAGAGTGTGTTCTGGCAATCAAACTTGAGTCAAAATCCAAAGGAAACCCGAGCAAGAATGTGTGAGAGGGAGTGAGAGCGGAGAGAGTGAGCATGAGAGCTCATCACCCCTCTCTCGGCCTCTATTTGAAGGAAACTGGGCGAGTGCACCCGAGGAGGAGCCATGCACAACAGTCAGGAAGCCGTTGGAGAAGGTGGGGCCCAGGAGCCATTGGCCCTGGGTCGGCCGACCTGTGGGGTCGGCCGGCCCCAGGGTGGACCCCTGGTGCACCCCTTTGGCTAGGTGATTCCTCAACGGTCATAAACTTCGAAAATAGGGTGCATGGCCAAAAGTTTGCTCGAAAATATGTCCAAATTATTTTTCCCAAAGGATTTTAAAACTCAAAATATTTTTGGTATTTTTGTAAAAAGGGAAAAGTGCTAGAAAAATTCCAGCGTGCAGAAAACAATTTTGAAAATTTCAAACATACAGTGGAGAAAAACAAATAAGGTGCAAAGAAAAGGTTGAAAAGCAGATGAAACAAACATGAGATAAATACCAATTTACCTTTGGCAAGGGCGCGTCGTTTAAAGTCCGACGTGCACGACTTTTCTCCATCGTTCTTACCATTCGTTGGCTCATCTTGGAGAACTGGACGAGGCCGAACTCTCGACCTTCCGCCACACCTTCTTTTCCTTCTTCTTTCTTTTAGGTGCGGAGGGTCGTTGTACTGGCTGGGGTTTTGGTGCGCCCCAGAGTGCTTGCCCTTCACTGTCTTGTTGGATCATGAAGCGCTGCTCTTCCTTCTTCTTTGTGGCAGAACCGCCTAAATTATCCCGGCTCAAGTGCGTAAACCATCACCATAAAGGCAACATTAGCTTAAACGCACTTCAAACGAAACAATTTTTGGTCTGTCGGGTAACGTCCCGATACAACCACCGATTCTCGGATCGAACAAGCATACCCCGCACGAAGGCGAGTTCAGAGATATCACAACCACAATTTTACAACTCAGGCATAATAATGATTACAAACCAGTTAAACACATTATTACAAAGCCAACTTAAATAACAGTTATACAAGCTATGATTATAAGTTCAGAGTCTAAACAGCGGAAGATGAAACACGATGACTACAACACGTCGCAAAAGCATACCAAGCTAGCCCAAGCATGGTATCACTCGTCATAGTCATTGCCGGCCGAAGACGTATCCCACTCTACGGACCAGCCAGGAGGCAACGAGCAAGGATAGGTCAAGCTAGCGATCTGATCCTCAAAACTCATACCTGAAAAAGAGTTTCAACAGCAAGGCTGAGTATTCTAATACTCAGCAAGACTTAACCGACAACGGTATAAGTAGCCCACCTTAGCTAGACTATGCAAGGCTTTGTAAGGCTCTGGTTTTCCTTTGCTGAAAAGCAATAAAGAGTAGGTCCTTACTTTCAAGTTTTAGCTTCAAGATTCTAGTTGATTAACCATTCTATGTAAGCATCT
This sequence comes from Panicum virgatum, assembly GCF_016808335.1. Lineage (NCBI taxonomy): Eukaryota > Viridiplantae > Streptophyta > Magnoliopsida > Poales > Poaceae > Panicum > Panicum virgatum. The sequence continues at coordinate 23,236,615 of NC_053139.1, forward strand.
ATTATCCAATCATGGTGGAACTTCTAAGCAAACATCAAGATTAATAAGAATGTTGTTGCTCTTATTACTCTGTGTGGCAAAGAGATCAAGCAGTCTCATTTCATCGTGAGAGGCGGACGATTCTGAATCGAAATTCAACCTTGCAAGGGTAACCTAGCACACACGTCTGGAATACCGTCGGGTCATTCCCAAACAACCGTTAACCTTTCTTTCCGGCTTGTGGATAGTGCCACTCTCCCCGACTACAGGGCTCCAAGGCCGAACCTTGTCCCTAGAAGTCGTAGTGTTGCGCAACATATAATAAAACCTATCCCTACTGAGAGAGTGGGAGGTATATCCACTCCCCGGTCCAATCGGCTACTAGGCTTGCCGCGTACCATATTTACGGCATGTGACTAGTACTTTCAAAAACTTAACCAGCACTACCACACACCGCGACCTTAGCAAGTTCATCAACACAGACGGGGTCTCACATAGGACATGATATCGAACACAACCCCGCCCGTCATCCTTATATTGATAACAGAAAGTAAACAAGCAATTCCTATAAAGCTCGCGAGTGACAGGCAATCACTCGACTTTTACCGTTCCTATAAGCTTAGCAATTACTCGAACTCAAGTCTAGTGTTCAGTACATAGGTTCCTAGGATCATGCATCTAGGGTTTCAATCCAAATCCTAAGAACTGTAAATGCACAAGTAAGTAATACAGTAAATGATATTAATTTGAAGTATAGGTTATGTCCGGGGCTTGCCTTCTCGGTAGTTGCTAACTATTTCAGCGCTAGGCTCTTCCGAACTTTGGTTCGGGGCTTCAGTTAGTTCCGCAGTGTTTACTTGAGCGTCGAGATCACCTCCGTCAGACTCCGGAATCAACTCGTACGTCCCGTCCGACAAAGTAGTCGTATCTATATGTAATGCAAGGACAATAATAAAAACACACATGGGCAATCATTTATAGAGTAGTTAAATAACACACTTAACTACACAAGGCATCATGATCAACAGCACAAAAGAAGTTAACTAACTTCATAAAATGAGTGGTGGTGATTTACTATACCACTAAGTCATGGTTTGTAAATAAATCAACAAATCAGAGTACAAAAAGTAATAAATTCTACCAAAATTACCCTAAACAGAACATTAACATACTAAGCTACCCTGCAAAAATCATGCCAAGACATGTAACCATTTAATCACAACAAATCATTTATGCAGGCAACACCTAGCACAAGCTTGAATTATACAGATCAAACTAGAGCAAAACAGAAGCTCAAAATTTAACAGGAGTCCTACACAGGGATTATTTATCTACTGTGAATTTTTCATGATTTTATCTACACAGAATTAATTCGGAGGAAATAAACAAAACAGACATCAGTTTAGCAAGATTCAATTTTAGCTCCCGTTCTAGTCATGAACTAAAGCTCAAACTTCCTGATCAAACTAATATACTCCACATGAACACTCAGGAATATTTTCAGGATTTAACAAGAACAGAAACTATTTATCATAAATAAAGTATACTAAACAAGGATTAAATCAAATAAATAGCTACAACAAGGAACTGATCATGAAATTTTTATAGAAAAGCTAGTGTAACAAGAGTAAACTACCATCAAAAATTCAGCACAATACCAGCTTTCAAGCATCAGATAAGAAAAAGATTAAATAACTAGTATTTATAAACCTAGTAACACAAATCAAAATCTACAGCAAAAACTTGCAACTAAAGCCTAACATATTATGGTTCTACTGCATAGAGCTCTTCAAGAGAATTCCAAAACATCAAGATTTGCTATTTTACGAATTTTCTATGAATTGATATTGAATTTCAAAGATCACAGCAAACTATTACAAACAAGTCCTTAGTGCACTATTCACATGAGTCTAGGTCTATTCAAATAACACCCTGAAGTTTTGTTTCTTCCACCCCGAGGTCCCTGGGCCGGGTCAGAGAGAGGGGGCGGCGGTTGACCGGCGATTTCCCGGCGAGGGGCTCACCGGCGGCGAGGGTAGAGAGGTGTGTGAGCTGCACAGGTCCACGGCGCACCTCTAGGTGATCTAGGGTTGCGGGGAGGGGCTCGGAGACGGCGGCTCGACGGAGCAGGGCGGCTTGGCGGCGGAGGCAAGCGACGGCGAGGTAGTTCCGGCGAGGTTCGGGCGATGGGAAACGGCCTGGGAGCTGCGCGAGGTCGAGGCGCGACTAAAGGTGGGGGCTATTGGGGTGGAGCGGGCTTGTGGTGGCGGCTCCGCGGCGGGGTGAGCTCGCCGGCGTTCCAGCGGGGCGGCAGCGGTGTTCTGCGGTGTGGGAGCGAGGAGAGCGAAAAAGGGCGGTAGGAATTGGTTTCTGGGGTATTTGTAGGGCCCGGGCGCTCGCTAGAAGGGGACGGCGGCCACTGCAGCGGGCTCTCCACCGCGACGGCGAGGTGGCGGCGGCGCGGGCGCTTCTGGACTCGGCGGCGCGCGTGGCACGGCCATGGAGCTCCAGCGCGAGGCAACAGGAGGGGGAGGAGGTCGCCCGCGACGCGTGGGTGCCAGCGCACGGCGAAGTAATGGCTGGAAAAGCCGGGAAGGCGTCGGCGGCGACGCTGTCGGTGGCGTCGGCGGCGAGAAGCAGAGCAGGGAGGGGAAGAAGGGGATAAGGGCGATTTTGAAATTTCCAAAAGTTCCAGGGACCCCACTGTAAAACAGTGATAACTTTTAAACCAAAGCTCAAATGGAAAAGTGCCCAACATGAAAGTTGTTCAATTTTTCAAGAGCTACAACTTTGATGTTGTGCAAAAATTTATTTGACCAAAGGATAGAGAGCTAATATTTGAAAACACAAGAGGGATTTTAAATTCTAGGAAATTTGTCTTTTTCAATGCAAATTCACTTCAAAATTAGACTTAAAAACAAAATTGGATGCCATGCAATAAATGCACTGAAATTTTGCACAAACACCCTCCATAAAATCTATAAACACAAATAACTTTATAAAGGACCTCGCATAAAATCATAATTACACATATAACCTTTCATAATTACAAAAAGATCCTTTTTAAGCATTTCAAGCACAAGATGCATAGCAACAAACACAATTACTGTGCAGACACCTATTTAATTACTGTGCAAACACCCGCTCTCAACAGCAGGTAACCAAGCAGCAATTTGTTCAAGCTGGGTTTCGATCATTTTGTTGAAACTTAACTAGTTTTTAAGAGTTAAAGACAAAGTTTCAAGCTTGATATTTAAACTTTCCAGGGATTTGTCATTGGCCAAGAGCTTTTTATTTGTATTTTCGTTGATTTTAACTTGGCCAAGAACAAGTTCTCTCAAGGGAGGTTGGTTTGAATTGAAATTCGAATTATAAGAAGGATTGTAGTTATTACCTCCCTAAAAAGGTGGACATGGCTGGTTCCACCCCTGGCCTCCTAGTTGTGGACGGTACCCGTTGTTGTTGTTGTTGTTGTTGAGGTAGGCGCAGTCTTCACGGGTTTCGGGGCAGTCGTTCCCCGAGTGTCCTTCATTACCACAGACTTCGCACATGAAGTGCGATTCCATGGCACGAGCATAGTTTTCTCTATGCTTCTTTAATTTGACCCTTTCGCCGAGATGCTTTAGTAGGAGGTCCAGTTTGGCAACGATCATATCCGTCTCCTTGACGGTATGCGTGTCCTTGGTGCGGGGTTGGAGTCGTTCATCACTCCACCCCTGATTGGAGACCATCTTCTCGACCAATGCTTTGGATTTAGCTATGGTCAGGTCGAGGAAGGCTCCTCCAGCAGCGGCATCAATATTGGCTCGAGATGTCGTTGTGAGCCCATTGTAGAAGCTTTGCAGGACGAGCCACTCGTCCATGCCGTGATGAGGATAGTCCAGGATGTATTCCTACAGCCTCTCCCAAGCTTCTGGGATGGATTCCATCCCCGTCTGCTGGAAACTTTAAATTTTCCCGCGCATGGCATTTGTTTTGCCCAGCGGAAAGAATTTTGTGAGGAATGCCTTGGAGCATTTGGCCCAGGTGTCGATGTCCTTTTCTTTATAAAACCACTATTTTGCCTTTCCCAGGAGGGAAAAGGGAAACAGACGAAGCTTGACAACGTCAGCAGCGACACCCCGTATAACAATGGTGTCGCTGAGCTCCAGAAAATTCTGCAAATGTGCATTTGTGTCCTCATTTGGCTTGCCACAGAATGGGCTAGCCTGCACCATGTTGATGAGGCTTGATTTGAGCTCGAAGTTCACGTCCCCGACATTGATGTTGGGGCCAGTGGCCACATTGTCGGTGGAGGGGACGGAGAACTCGCGGAGAGTCTTTTCAGCCATAGCCTCAAGAACGAGTGGTGCTTCCGAAATGGGTTTCTGTGCCGGAAGGATAGCGAGAGGAGGAACGACGCGAGGTCATGCCCTTCTCACGAGCCTCTCTGGATTGTCTGTGTAGTTTTCCGGCAGGGAGAAACCGGTCATACACTACCCTTGTCTTCTTTCAAATCAAAAATAAAAGAAGACATAAAGTGACATTAGCCTGAAAGAGTAAAGACTATATCCTGAGTACAAGGTCTAAGTTAATATCAGCACAATATCTTTGTTCACATGTCGTCCCCGGCAACGGCGCCAGAAATGCTTGTTGACATTTCTTAGCACAATCACTAGGAATGGTTACTCCTTAGCAACAGCGCCAGAAATGCCTGCTGGCAGTCCTTAGTGCAATCAATAGAAATGAGGGCGCCGAACCCATCCTAGCAACTACACCCAAGGGGTGCCACTCTCGTGGTATAATCAATACGATTACAGATGGATCCTCAAGCACACGGATATACCGTTGTAGCATTTCACCCAGAGAGTAAGGGTATCGTCATTTATTTGTGTCCCAAAGGACGGCAGCGGCAAAGGTATTGTACTCAACATTAACCATGACATTGTGCCTCAAGTAATAGGCAATGCTCTAACAGGGGTAAGTATAAATAAAGAATAAGCAAGGGTAATGTGACACAACACACATCCACACTCCAAAAGGAAGGAATAAAGGAGAGAAACTATAAAACAAAGAACTACTCTATCCTACGTCAACTCAGCTGGAGCTTAGGCAAGGTTAGGTGTCCTAGTGCTTCTATCCAAAGCTGGGGTCATGTTAGATCATGGTTAGGACTGCAGGTGCCAGGAAAATGAGACCCCCCCCCCCCCCCCCCCGAAAAATGGAGTCTCTGGACAACTGCACCGACGCTCACTTTGCCTTGATCGTCGGTTTAACCGGTGCCTGTAAAACTCCTGCTGTTTCTTCTGCCTCCAAGTCCATTACACCGGTGAGTGTAAAACACCCAACTTCGGGCCTAGCTACGCCTATCTTCTCTTTGTCATCACTTGAACCTAAAAGCCTGAGAATGATCATATTAACAATCATATTAGTCCAAGTGTTGTGTTGTCTATATCAATCACCAAAACATTATATTGAAATATGGCATAAGAGGTCATTTTCGCTACAAAGGGTGTGACGCCGGATGCGATATTCTGCATAGTTATGTGGCGTCTGCTGCGTGTTTTCATCTTATTCCGCTCTTGCTCATCTGAAATGTACAAAAATCAAAAACAAATGTGGAGCGAGGTTAGGTCAGCTACTCTATCCTACGTCAAGTCAGCTGGAGCTTAGGCTAGGTTAGGTGTCCTAGTGCTTCTATCCAAAGCTGGGGTCATGTTAGATCATGGTTAGGACTGCAGGTGCAAGAAAAATGGGATAGCGGGGAGAAGGTCCCGTACCAGAGTACATCCAGTCCCGTTACCTCTTTGCATGAACTCCTACACCAAACCCGAACGTCGAGGAGTACGCTAAACGCAACACCGCTGTTACGTCGGACGGACAGGGCTGTCACCACCTGACGTCTACCCCTATCACACCGTGGAGCACGGTCATATCCGAAGGATCCCGCATACCCGGGCACCACGCTCGTGTATGAAGTCACTACTCTAGTGCCTCCAGGTCTCCCACCCTTCGGATGGATGAGTAAAACACTAGAGCAAGCCCGAAAGCACAACGAACCTCTATCCGTACCCGGATCATCTGGCCTAACCAAGACCGTAGCATAAATTATGAACAATCTAAGCATGGATTTATAAACTATCAAGATAGTAAAGCAACCATGGCAGAACTCTACATTATGAATAGAAGTCTGACAAGTTGGATACAAAGCCATACCAGGAGCCGAGAATTGCTAAACGACTCCGATGACGACTTGATCGCTAAAGAGAACTAGCCTAGCTCCACTACCTAGCTAAGAGAGCAAGAGAGAGGAGAGCCTTCTTGGAGAGAATGGAATGAAGTGTGTTTATGTTGAGAGGGGGGAGAGAGGCCCTATTTATACTACTTGGAGGTCGGTTTCCCGCCAACGCATATATGGAAGGTGATCAGGTGCCTTGGCCGTTACTCCTCCTCGAGATGCACCTGGATTCGTTGCAGGCCAGGTTCGGCCGACCCTAGGGGTCCGCCGACCCTAGGGGTCGGCCGACCCCAGCTGTCAGCCGTTCGTGCTGATCCTTTGCTGGGTGGTTGATTCGTTGGATCTTATCCTTATCCTCTAGTGCATCTTGCGTGGAGGCCCTGTTTTCTCTGACATGTGGGCCCTCTTTGTAAGGGTGTGACGCCGAATGCGATATTCTGCGTAGTTATGTGGCGTCTACTGCGAGTTTTCGTCTTATTCCGCTCTTGCTCATCTAAAATGTACAAAACTCGAAAACAACTGTGGAGCGAGGTTAGTGATACAAATATGTGAGTAAGGCATGTAGTTTTTCTTTATTATTGAGTATAGTTGACGGGTGAAAATGGCACTTAAGCACCGTCAACAACCTCTTATGCCATAGTATAGCATGAGGAGAGGGAAACACCCCTATTTATTGGACTCCCTGACTCATATGATTTTGCCATGTGTCCATCTTCTACACACTTCCTACTATAAAATATGTAACTGTAGAATTTTTTGCATGGTTATCTAACCATACAAATATCTAGTTTCTAGAATATTCTACATTTTACCATGAAGCATGGCAATCATGGTTCATGCATACTATCTAATCTTCTAGAAGCTTCTCACACGTACGCATTGTTATTTTCAACGGTATTGAATTCCATCATTGACAAAACTTAGTATTTCATCAGTGATGTAATGAGAGAATGAAGCTTTAGACGTACTTCACTGCATGATGTAATGAACTTTGTGACCTGTATCTATTTGGTTTGATGTTCTAAACTTATAAATTGTGAACTTAATTGCTCAATTTGTAAAACCGCTAAATGAGGTTAGTGCATTTCGGGATTCTGCTAATTTGCCGTGTGCTAGAGGCACAAGGCAAAGCCCGAAAAACAGCTTTGCCGTGTGTTGCACACGACCAAAAGCACACAGCAAACACCGGCCGGTAAAGCCATCTTTGTCATGGGTCTTTTTTTTGAGGACACGGCAACAACTTTGGCATATGCTAACGTGGCTCACGGCAAAATAAAGCACTCGGCAATAAGTAAACGGCAAAAAACTTCAAAAAAATAGCAAAACTTTTCCGTCCCCATCGCAAGTCGCGGCATTTTCCGCGCGCTACACGGCCGGCGGGATTCAAACCCACGACCTCCCCCTCGCGCATAACCACTTCTACCACTGCATCACACTCTCACTTGGGTATATACTCCATTTTCTTTCCCCACATATTATACTAAGCCAATTGTAAATTGCTTGTTTGAGAGCCCTTAACAAATTTAAATTAAAAAGTTGTCAATTACGAAGTTTCATAACTTTTCAAGATCTGCAACTTTTTGGTAGTTTCTGCATCTGAGTTTATTTACGAAATTTGAATTTCAAATTTGAGAAATTTAAACTTAGTTTTTTATTGACAAGATGACTTCAAATCAAAAAGTTGTGAACTACAAAGTTTCATAACTTTTCGATATCATAACTTTTATTTTGGTAGTTTCTCCATTCGAAGTTGTTAATTCAAATTTCAAATTTGAGATATTCAAATGTACTTTTTGTTGGCCAAAATTAATTTAATAAATTAAAAAGTGTTCAACTACAAAATTATATAAATTCTGAAGTTCTACAATTTTTATTTTGATCATTTGTTTATATGAAATAGTGGTAGTAACACTGTTCACAAATCTTACATATCTCTCTTTTAGTTTCAGAAAACTATACGAGAGATATAGATTTTGTGAACAATGTTACTAACATTTTGCCGAATGAAAAAATGACCAAAATAAAAGTTGTACATTTTGAGAAGATATATAACTTTTTAACTTGAATTAATTTACTACTTCAAATTATACTTTGAATTTCATAATTGTCGTGTGCCAAAAAAAACACACCTGATAGAAAGCACACGGCAATCTACAGGCACATGACAAAGAACCTGATTCCGATAGTGACGGGAGCTATATCTCACTATAGCTATCTCTTAGCCTCTAGAAAACTGACCGCTAAACGTATTAGCCTACTATTTTTAACATTACTAGCTTAGGAGCATGCACCCACAAGCATGTCATCGTCCTCGCCGTCGGCGTGGTAGCCACCCGTCCATTGAACGAGTAAGCCGCCGAGCGGGCGCCTTCCTAGCTTCTCAAACGACGTCAGTCTCGACGACGCGCCGGAGTTCGCCGCCACCATGTCCGGCGGTACTAGCGACTATGCCAACTACACCGTCCTCATGCCACCCACCCCGGACAACCAGCCCTACAGTGGCGGCGGTGGCGCACCGTCCTCAACGTCCACGGGTGGCTCCAAGCCAGACGATTTCCCCTTGCCACCCTATGGCCCGTCGGCGTCCACTAAGCTCGTCAACCGGCGCGGAGGTGCCGGAGGGGACGATGGCGCTGGCGGCGTCAGCGGCAAGATGGACCGGCGGCTGTCCACGGCGCGCGTGGCGGCGCCGTCCAAGTCGCTGCTGGTGCGGAGCCAGACCGGGGACTTCGACCACAACCGGTGGCTGTTCGAGACCAAGGGCACGTACGGCATTGGCAACGCGTACTGGCCGCAGGACAACAGCGCGTACGCCGACGACGACGGCGGCGGCGCTGGCGGCGGCCCCGTCAAGATGGAGGACCTCGTGGACAAGCCGTGGAAGCCGCTCAGCCGGAAGGTGCCCATTCCGCCCGGCATTCTCAGCCCCTACAGGTTCGATTCGCATCCCTGTTCTCGGCATTATATTTGGCAACTAACGCGTCAATTGATGGACTTTGATTTGCATGTGGTGTGGCAGGTTGCTGGTGCTGGTGCGCTTCATCTCGCTGTTCCTGTTCCTGATCTGGCGCGCGACGAACCCCAACCTGGACGCGCTGTGGCTGTGGGGGATCTCCATCGTGTGCGAGTTCTGGTTCGCCTTCTCTTGGCTGCTGGACCAGATGCCCAAGCTGAACCCGATCAACCGGGCCGTGGACCTCGCCGCGCTCCGGGAGAAGTTCGAGTCCGTGACGCCGACCAACCCGACGGGCCGCTCCGACCTCCCCGGGCTGGACGTCTTCATCTCCACCGCCGACCCCTACAAGGAGCCGCCCCTGACCACGGCCAACTCGCTGCTCTCCATCCTCGGCACCGAGTACCCAGTGGAGAAGCTCTTCGTCTACATCTCCGACGACGGCGGCGCGCTGCTGACCTTCGAGGCGATGGCGGAGGCGTGCGAGTTCGCCAAAGTGTGGGTGCCCTTCTGCCGCAAGCACTCCATCGAGCCGCGCAACCCGGACTCGTACTTCAACCAGAAGGGCGACCCCACCAAGGGCAAGAAGCGGCCGGACTTCGTCAAAGACCGGCGGTGGATCAAGCGGGAGTACGACGAGTTCAAGGTCCGCATCAACGGGCTCGCGGACCTCATCCGCCGGCGCGCCAACGCGATGAACGCCCGCGAGCGCAAGCTCGCCCGCGACAAGCAGCAGCAGGCGTCCTCCGACGGCACCCCTGCCGCCGACGTGCCGACCGTGAAGGCGACGTGGATGGCCGACGGCACCCACTGGCCAGGCACCTGGCTGGACTCGGCCCCCGACCACACCAAGGGCGACCACGCGAGCATCGTGCAGGTGATGATCAAGAACCCTCACTACGACGTGGTCCCCGGCGACGCCTCGTCGCACCCGTACCTGGACTTGACGGGCGTGGACGTGCGCGTGCCCATGTTCGTGTACCTCTCCCGCGAGAAGCGCCCCGGGTACGACCACAACAAGAAGGCCGGCGCCATGAACGCCATGGTGCGCGCGTCGGCCATCCTCTCCAACGGGCCCTTCATGCTCAACTTCGACTGCGACCACTACATCTACAACTGCACGGCCATCCGCGAGGCCATGTGCTACATGCTCGACCGCGGCGGCGACCGCATCTGCTACATCCAGTTCCCGCAGCGCTTCGAGGGCATCGACCCCTCCGACCGCTACGCCAACCACAACACCGTCTTCTTCGACGGCAACATGCGCGCGCTCGACGGCCTCCAGGGCCCCATGTACGTCGGCACCGGCTGCCTCTTCCGCCGCTACGCCGTCTACGGCTTCAACCCGCCGCGCACCACCGAGTACCGCGGCATCTACGGCCAGGTCAAGGTGCCCATCGACCCGGCCCCGCACGGCCACGGCCACCACCCCGAGGCGGCGGCGCCCGATCACCCCGACCACGAGGCGCCGCAGCGCTTCGGCAAGTCCAAGATGTTCATCGAGACCATCGCCGTGGCCGAGTACCAGGGCCGCCCGCTGCAGGACCACCCGTCCGTGCAGAACGGCCGGCCCCCCGGCGCGCTGCTCATGCCGCGCCCGCCGCTGGACGCCGCCACGGTGGCCGAGTCCGTGGCCGTCATCTCCTGCTGGTACGAGGACGGCACCGAGTGGGGGCTGCGCGTCGGCTGGATCTACGGCTCCGTCACCGAGGACGTGGTCACCGGCTACCGAATGCACAACCGCGGGTGGCGCTCCGTCTACTGCATCACCCGCCGCGACGCGTTCCGGGGCACGGCGCCCATCAACCTCACCGACCGCCTCCACCAGGTGCTGCGCTGGGCCACCGGCTCCGTGGAGATCTTCTTCTCCAAGAACAACGCCTTCCTGGCCTCCCGCCGGCTCAAGTTCCTGCAGCGCCTCTCCTACCTCAACGTCGGCATCTACCCGTTCACCTCCCTCTTCCTCATCATGTACTGCCTCCTGCCGGCGCTGTCCCTCTTCTCGGGCCAGTTCATCGTGGCCACGCTGGACCCGACCTTCCTCTGCTACCTCCTGCTCATCACCATCACGCTCATGCTGCTCTGCCTGCTGGAGGTCAAGTGGTCCGGGATCGGCCTCGAGGAGTGGTGGCGCAACGAGCAGTTCTGGGTCATCGGCGGCACGTCCGCGCACCTGGCGGCCGTGCTGCAGGGCCTGCTCAAGGTCATCGCCGGCATCGAGATCTCCTTCACGCTCACGGCCAAGGCCGCGACGGAGGACGACGACGACCCCTTCGCCGAGCTCTACCTCGTCAAGTGGACCTCCCTCTTCATCCCGCCGCTCGCCGTCATCGGGATCAACATCATCGCGCTCGTCGTCGGCGTGTCGCGCACCGTGTACGCCGAGATCCCGCAGTACAGCAAGCTGCTGGGCGGAGGCTTCTTCAGCTTCTGGGTGCTCGCGCACTACTACCCGTTCGCCAAGGGGCTCATGGGGCGGCGCGGCCGCACGCCCACCCTCGTCTACGTCTGGGCGGGGCTCATCTCCATCACCGTCTCCCTGCTCTGGATCACCATCAGCCCGCCGGACGACAGGATCACACAGGGCGGCATCGATGTGTGAGATCAGTCACCACTCACGCGCCAGGATCATCATCATCAGATAGATGGCCTGCTCCGCTGGAGGATTGTTGTTTTTGTTGTGTGTCACTCGCATTTGTTGTTTCTGGATGCAAGGTAGCTAGGCAGGGCAGGAGACCTTCTTTTTTCTGTACCTGTAGGGGCTAGTGTACAAACAAACAGAGATGATCAACGCTAACTGTATAGGGATTCTCTGCGAAATTGCCCCTTTCTCTAATTAAGATGATATACATAGTAATTGGTCATTGGGCCACGTGTTCTTTTTTTTGCTTTTAAGTACCTTTCACACCTGAACAGAATTAATTTACATATTTTCAAGAAGTTTCATCACAGTCGACAGAAAAGTCGATCCCTGAGAGATTTGAGTCGATAGCTTGCAGTAGTGAGCAGGTTAGGTTCGAGAGATTGAGGATTTGACCATTTGAGCCAGGTTAGGTTCGACAAAATGGTCAGAGCATGGAAAAAAATCGGTCAATAAATACTTGAAACAAAATGTTTTTATTGAAAAAATCTAGAAAACAAATGCGCTAAGCACGGAAATTAAAAATACTCTAAGCAAGAAAACTTGCTTCCAAAAGAAATACAAATAGTTCTAGGTTAAAGAAAAATTCACTACAATAGAAATTCTAATATATATACGATAGAACGATATAGGCTTAACTACTAGGAGAAATACCTGAAATACAATGTTTTTTGCTGAAAAAATCAAATATATGTGATGGACTCCCGAAATGACTAATATAGGTTTTTGAGGGATCCGATATATAAGTGCTGATATTGATGCTTTAAAATGTACAAGAAATATAGGGAATAAAATGATCTGGAGCTTATCCTATCTACAAAGGCGTTAAGAATTTAGAAAGGGTCTTAGTCTTCCAGAGGTTGTCAAAGAGATATAGTTTGTATACGTGTATTCATATGAATGAGTATGCATGAGAGTATTTAGGCATGTGTGTCTGTACTATGTTTCATAAAAAAGAAAAAAATAGAGGTTAGTTGTATTAAATATAGCTAACTGACACTACTAAAAAACGATTTATAAAAACACCTTGTCTTTTTCCTAGAGGCGCAACGTGAGGAGGTAGCCGGGCAGCATGAGTCAACGGAGGTGGAAGCTGCCTGGTGGATTTGGCTCCCCGGCAGCGGCTGTCCTTTCTGATAGCTACCTTATCACCGATATGTTTCCCATTGATCCTCCCCTCTTATCTCATGTCCTAGGGCTTTTGATTTTGTAAAGTTGGATTCATGATATGAATGCTAGGGGTTCATGGATCACTATGTGAGGATCAATAGTGATCACCCTTGGATGATGATTGACAACGTTGTGTGCATTTAATGTATCTCTTGGCTCGTGATGTGTATGTGTAGGATGTGACGTGGCGGTTGACGGCATGCGGTGAGGGTCAAGTGAAAGGTTCATACTGATGGATCAAGAGCGGTGAAAGGTGAACGCAAGTAGGCTTGGACGAGAGACCCGAGGAGTTTCGGCGGAGTCATGGGCGGTCCACATGATGCACGTAAGAGTAAGAGTACATTGAGGTGATGAAGACGGTGTTGGCCACGTCACGGAGGAAGGCGATGGAAAGTTCGAGTAGGCTGCCCATGCGGCGGGAGCGTGAAAGATCTTGAAGGCGTTGTGGCACTTGGCGGGAAGTCGGACACGCACCGGCATCGGAGGTGGCAGGTTTACCAATTTGGGCTTCAAAACTACACGGAGGTAGGTTTGCCAGTTTGGGCCTCAAAACAGGGGGCGCATCTGGTGCAGCCGGATGGCGGTTGCGGAGGGCACATGGCGTCATCGCGAAGCTTGCATCAAGGTGAAGTGGAGTCGTGAAGACGGCGTGTCCGTCCGGAGTTTCGATAAAAAGCTGGACGGTTTTACCCATAGAGAGTATTTTCGGTTGTGTGATTCATGTAAGGAAGTTTTGATCTTTTCACCAAGCGTCTGTATATATGCGGAGGGGTTGTGTGGGCAATCCATCTCTTTGTATCTCTCATTTGGAGGTCCTCTCTTTGATGTGAGAGTTAGGGCTAGAGAGATAAATGGATCTATAATTTGATCTTTTTGCCATTTGATTTTATGAGTGATCAAAAGTGGCTTGTAACCGGATATGTGGTAAAGTAATCCACGAATCAATTTCGTGTCAATTTGTTCATTCCAATTTTGAATCTGTGTTTTTATTTTTTGTCATTTTTGAATGAATTTTGGGTGAATTTTCGATCTTCGCTTTTGGGTGTGATTTGAGCCGGATTTGTTGGGGGCTATTGTTGCTAGTGTCATTGTGATCATCTTTCATGGGACCCTCCTCAAATCGCTCACGGATTTGTCCCGAATTTGGTCCCCCACCCCCACCCCCGTTGTTCTTCAGAGCAACTCCAACCCACCTCATATTTTTGGCCCCCCTATTCCACCCATATGAGAGTCTCTCATTCTATTTCTCTCTTCTATTTCACAATGAACTCCAACAGACCTCTCATACTAACTCCTATATCTCCAACTCGCTCATTCTTTATTCATATAAAGTAACTACCATGAGCATTATTTCGAATTACCATTTTATTTTTGCATGATTTATTTCCAACGGCTATATTTGGAACTACAATATTTAGAACCCGTTTTTCAACTACAGTAATTCTGAAGGTACTATTCACAACGGCTATATTTCGAACTGCTACTTTGAAGCCCATATTTTGCAACGGCTATTATTTCCAACGGTTAGTATTCAAACGGCTAGTTTTTCCAACGGCTAGTATTCAAACGGCTAGTTTTCTCACATCTATATATATGCGGATGCCTGGACACTGGAGACCACACCAAACTATTCTCCCTTCTCTTGCTGAAATGAGCTCTCTTTTTCGTTTAGACTCCTCATCATCGTCGTCGGATGACGATGATGAACTGATCCTTTCGTCTCTACACATAGCGCACACGCAGTACGAGGGTGCGAGTGCTCCAAGACGGGGTGGCTCTGTGATTGGTCGTCAATATATCTAACGTGATAGAATGAACAGCGCGTGGCGGTTGTTCAACGATTATTTTTCGGACAATCCAGTCTATGGTCCAACTTTCTTTCGTCGCAGGTTCGTAATTACTGCATCCAATTTGATTTTAATTTAACTCTATTTTTACATAGGAATTCTTATTTGTATTTCTTTGTTCAGGTTTAGAATGGGCCGTTCTCCGTTTATGCGCATATTGCAAGCTATAGAGCAACATGATGATTATTTTGTGCAAAAGAGGGAGTCAAATGGTCGCCTTGGGTTATCTTCTTTGCAAAAGATTACTGCAGTATACATGATGTTAAGTTATGGTGTACAAGCAGATGATTTTATGGATCAATATATTCGTATAGGTGAAAGTACTGTTATAGAAAGTCTTAGAAGATTTGTAATTGGCATTATCGAGGCCTTTGGAGATGAGTACTTGAGATCTCCGAATGAGCAAGACACTGCTAGGCTACTTGCAATTGGTGAGCGTAGGGGTTTTCCAGAGATGCTTGGGAGCATTGACTGTATGCATTGGGAGTGGAAAAATTGGGAGTCGAACCATGTCACACAAAAATTGCAAGAACATTTTAGAAATCAATAGCTCTGTTGAAGCTACCCAAGAAAATTGGCAAGAAAATGGGCTCCCCAAGCTCCCTCTCCTTCCAGCAGCAGAGGATGCGAGAGTGAACAAAACCAAATCAATTGAGTCTCTCATTTACATCACGATTACACCCCCAAGGAGTGCACAAACCCAAGCAACGCCACCACCAATCCTAGCAGCGACACCTCTCGCTGTCATGGACGATAGGCGGAGGCCACCTTCTACCACACCCGCGCAGAAAACTGGAGGCCAGCGCAGCTCAGCGCCCGCGCGGCCGCCCGCGCGGCCGCCGCGGGAGGCCGGCTCAGCACCCGCGCCGCAGGCCACGGGGGCCCGGCGCAGAGCCCGCCCGCGCGGCTGGCACGGGAGGCCGGCGCAGCGCCCGAGCAGAGGCCCCGGGCAGCCGGCGCAGCGCCCGCGTGGCGGCCCCCGGCGGTCGCGGCGGCACCTGGCGGTGGGCCCAGCGCCCGCACGGCGCTTGCGCAAATCCGGCCATCTCCTAGACCCGCACGCTGCAGGGGCCTCGGCGTGTGCCGACGAGCCGCTTCAGAGCAAGGGGCCGCGCGAATCCGGCCGCAGGCTGCTCGATAGACCAGCCGCCGACAGCTCATCTCTCACGCTAGATCCATTACGTCGATTGTAAAAAAATGGATTGAGACGCCGGGAAGGAGCATACCTAACGAGAATGGCGTCCGAGCCGGCGCGGGAAGGGGCGACTGTTACTCCTCCACGCGGATGAGAGTCCGGACCGGAGCTCCTGGATGTAGGAGGTCGGAGCTCGCGGATGAGAGGTCTCATATCGCTAGGAACGTGATGAGAGATGGATTGGAGGGGATTTTTGGGTTTCTCTCTCCTAAAACCAGAATAGGAGACGCGAAGAGGGGTGGGTTGGAGTTGCTCTCATGGTAGGCTTTCGGTTTTCTCCCAAATTCGAGTGATTACTTGAACTTTTTTTTTGATACGAAACTTGAACTTTTTTTGATACACTTTATAGATCAATTAGTCCTTAGGGAGGAGCATCTTTGGCTTAAGTTTTGTTTCGAACCGTTCAGTACTAAGAAAGTATTTTTCGATTGAACTCTAGAGTTTTTGCCCGTGTTTCTCCTGTTTCGTTTCTGTTCTTGAGCAGGATATTTGGCGCGTAGGAAGGCAGCTACAGCGGCGCCTGGACCGAGGCACGGCGATGCGGGCGGGTCTGCACGCAGGCCAGCGCGAGCGCGAGCGCGTGGTGCAGTCGGCACACGCGGTCAGCGGCGAGCGGCGGAGCGCACGAGCTCGCGCAGCGCCGAGCGCACGCGCAGGGCACGTGGCGGGGCAAGCGGCCCACGAGCAGGCGCGCGGCTGAGGAGGCCCACGTGGTTTCCTGCCGTGGCACAGCACGCGCATGGGCAGGTGGCCCAGCAAGCGCTGCATCCGGCCGGTCCCAGCACCCAGCAGGCTGTGCGCACGCAGCTCACAAGGAGCACGTGGCCAGCAGGTCCAGGGGCAGCGCACAGCCCAGCAGGGCACGCGGCCCAAGGTGAGCATGCAGCTCTTTTTATTTTTTGTTTTGCTTCTCTCACATGCATTTAATTCATGCTCACGTAATTATCTTGTGTTAATTAGTTCTTGCTGTATTAGTGTGTAGTGGAAACTTGCATGTTTAGTTAGCTTTTGATCTTGCTATTTGCTTTTAGACCCTTGTATGCTTAGTTGTCTTGTGTTAATTAGCTTTAATTGTTAGTGTTTGCATGCTTAGCTAAGAGGACTCTTTTGAGATGATTAGTTCTAATATTTTTTTTGGTGAGTCTCTTGATTGGTTTTTTGGTCCAGCTTTGCTTCCACTTGGTTTGAGCTGTGCTAATCTTTATTAAATCATCGCATGCTTGATCAAGTAAAGTTTTGGTGATAATTTTGCTCAAGTGAGTTGCTTTGTATTGGCTTCCGCTTTGTGTCGTGCTTTTGGCGTTCTGATTAATTCTTGCTTCCGCTTTGCGTCGAGCTTTTTCATACTGTTTCTAGAGTAACTCGTCATGAGTTGGCTTGGGTCACCTTGGTTGTTAAAAAAGAGGCGTGTCGGATTGAGTCGGGGCATAGGTCTTGTTCTTGTCGAGGAGAATTTTTTAAGGGCTCCCATTCACTCATCCCCCTCTCTGGTCGCCTGTCTCGGTCCTTCACTATATCAGAATACCAATATTAGGGACGACTGTAGACTAATATCAGTGATGGCTGAAATGCATGTCACTGTATAAATTTTCGTTGCCGATGTGAACCACATTGGTGACGCGGGAAAAGCTGTCACTAGTGATTCACAAAGGTAACGGCTGTATAATTAAGCGTTACTAATGACACATAAAGATGACGGCTATAGAATTTACGCGTAACTAATGACACGTAAAGGTGGCGGCTGTAGAATTTAACATCACTAATGACACACAAATGTGACAGCATGCATTATATTCTTCTCTTCTAGTAGTCATTACAGAAGACGGCAAATCCTTTTGGTTTTAGCTAGTTGTAGACACCAATGATGCTTCCAATCATCTAGGACAATGACCATGTTGCGGAGATGGGTCCTCACTGGCTCTGGAGCATCCTTTTTTTTTTCAAGGGCATTATAGTTAGTCTGTGATCAAACAATGCTTTACTGGCACATAACATAAGGAACTGGAACTACATATTGTACATTAAGGCCTTAAGGGCACAAAAGCTAGAACATTATTATTCATAATAATCAGTACAATATATGGCAATAAAACAGGCTTTATTATCAGATAAAATACCAAGTTTTAACACTCATAAGACAACAATCTGATCACGCCAAAACATAATAAAAAAAACATAGCATCTTCCCATTTAAAAATTTTATTAAGTGAAATATATTAAGCGACAACTTTACTTGCTAGGCAACTCAAATTTTCAAAATGATAGAATGCAGAGCAAATAATGATGTTCCCCACGAAAAAAATAGCATCTTCCAGGTTCCCTAGATTCGACACTTGCCCTTGTAAATAATGATTTCTCATTATACACTTTAGGCCCTGTTTAGTTCCAAAAACAAATTTCTACGGTATCCATCACATCGAATCTTTAGACACATGAATGGAACATTAAATGCAGTTGAAAAAATAACTAATTACACAGTATAACTGTTTTATACGAGATGAATCTTTTAAATCTAATTAGTCCATGATTGAACATTAATTGTCAAATAACAACATAATGTGATACAGTACCAAAACTCAAAACTTTTTAGCGAACTAAACACAATACTTGTTTGAGTTTCTAGCAGGTCGGTGACTCGAAGAAGCTAGTTGACGTACATTGGATTATCTGAATAAAATGCATCAACAATCAGAATAACCAATGTAAGCCAATTCAGTTAGAGTGGTCACTATGGTACAGCGATGTGAATAGGAACGACATGCATGGTTCATGTAAAGCAGCCTTGTCCGCGACGGATCTTCAATCTTTAATTTGTGAATGAAACAAAAAGACTGAGCAGTGCACTTAGTTGGCGTCCTTGGCATTCTGGGTTCGATAGCAAAATCAGCATAGTTGGCAACATTAGTCTGTTCCCTGTCCTGAGTTAACTGACAGTGAAAGATTGAATGATAACTTCTTCAGAACACAATGCATGGCAACTAGATATCTGAATGGCGACTAAACATTCAGAGAACCTGATGAATGATGCAACATCCTGCCGTGATCGATTGACATACCCTGTTTTCATGCGGCTAAATGTGATGTATATCCAGCCAATAGTTCTGCTAAAAATGTAGCTAAATAGACAGTTTAGACAACAGTGTAGACAACTGCTGTCTTTTTATCATACACAGTCAGCTAAATAGACAGTTTGTACAACCGTTTAGACAGTTGATGTCTATTTGGCTGTCTACAAAATATTTAATTCATTCTTTCACACGTATATCATGGTTATCTAGTACACAATTTGATTTTTGTAGTCATTTTGGTGCTTACATGAGAGAACACGTGATATATTGAAATAATTCGCGTGAGTCTCTTCAGACTTATTATGGCAGATACTCTCACTTATTAAAACTAGTAAGTGCGCCCGTGCTAACGCCACGGATAAACAAATAACAGCAAGCTAAGCAAGTCATATCAAGATCAAAGATCTTAAAATATCCACATTCAGGCTAAGCTAAAAACTAACATGAAATCTAGGTAAGATCAACGAAAGTAAAACCCCACGACTGCAAAACCCTAAAGAACTCAAAATCTTGATCCATGCAAATTCAAAGTACATAAATGTACCATGCACCTTCTTTTTAAACAAAATCTAAGCATTTAGCAGCAAAACTCTTTATTTTCTCTCTTTCTTCTCTACCTATAGCAGTAGTTGTCTATCAATTGACAAGATTTAAATTGACAAGGTTTCATCATATATGCCATGCAACAGGTATCTATCAATATGTTTGTATGAACTCCTAATTTACTAGCGTAAAATGGCATACACATCCGGAACAGAGCAGATAATCATCTATCCTCGATGCATATGGACTGTTCATAAAAAGTATGAAGCTTTTAGCTTAACCATCAAATTGCACCAACATATAAGCTAATTATATAGATATCTCTAGTTAAAAAAATGAGCCAAAGACTTACGAAAGCTTTAAGGCAAAATTGCAAGGCTACCCTTGTTTTGAAGTCCAACTACACATTTGCCCCTGATTTTTTTCTTTGCATGTTTGCCCCTATTTTTAGTTCCAGTTGCAAGACTGCCCCTGTTTTATTGCAAAACTGCCCCTATAATGTGCAAAATAGGGGCAGTTTTGCAATAAAACAGGGACAATTTTGCAACTGGAAGACGAAAAATAGGGGCAAACATACAAAGTTAAAAAATCAAAGGCAAACGTGCAATTGGACCTAAAAACAAGGGCAGTTTTACAAATGGCCCCTTTAAATGCAGGCCTGAGAGCAGTCATTTCATATATACAACATCCTGCAAATAAGCAATTTGAGTATTAAATCGCAAATTTGCTATCTAGATGTCTGAAACATGATTTATGACGCCAAGTTATACACACCTAGGGACCATATATCAGATGAGCTCTTTTATGGTGCACAATACTAGTCTATACTACCATCTGAAAAGGATTCGTATGTAAACATCGTACGGTTAAGATTTATTCTATACTATTGAAAGTTGATTAGTGATATGAGGTAGTATAGCTAGTTAGTATAGGTAGTATAAGGGTGATATGAGAAAGATAATTATTTTTATTTATTTTTATTTAATCATCATTCTCTTTCATAATTTAATTTTTATCCCCTGTTCTTAGCATCTACTTCTTCTCCCCTTGTCCTCTCTCTCTCACGAGCAAGCATCGCCGCCACCGGTCGCCGCCGGGAAGTCGTCCGGCGCACACGCGCCGGTGAGTCGTCGTGCGCACTCCCCGCCGCGGATCCGGATCGGGCCACCGTTTGGCGCTAGAAACCACGGGCGGCGGCGGCCCTGTGACCCGTGGTTTCCGGCGGGGATAACGACGACCGGTTCGCAGATCCATGTCTTCCAACGGGATGACGGCCAGTACTCGCGGGGTTGGCGATGTCCGGATCAGCCCCTCCCTGCAACCCATCCCCATCGCCGGGCCCTTCCCGGCAGCGGCCACGCCGACGGCCGACCTCCCCGGCGCGCAGCCTGCAGAGACCCTCTGCTCCCTTGCGGTGGTCCGATGGCTTTGGCGCCGCTGCTCCCCTGCGTGCTGGTTGCGAGATGGGATCAGGGGCCCATTGCCTCCGTCATCGCCCCTTCCGGCCAAGGTGAGCATTTTTGTCATCTTTTTTTTTTTCGTACGTGTTGTGCTTAGAATTCACCTAGGGTTACTTACTATTTTTCACTTGACTTGACATTGAGCTTGTGATTTGCGTTTAGGAGTACATTATTGGATTACTGATGTACTAATTCTTGTGTGAAATGGAGTACTGCTCTTCTGTTCAAATTAATTAAAACAAAATGTGTATAATTTTAACAGCAAAACTCAGCTTTGCCAATGGATGAGGCACTGCTGACCCTCATTTAAGGGAAAACTCAGCTTTGCAATCAGCTAAAGAGGTATTTCCTTCCTGTCAGATATATAATGCAGAGCTCACAGAAAGGTAAATTTATTGAACTCCTTTTGCTGGAAATTATGATTAATTTTGTTCTTATGTAGAATGTCTTTAATTTGCATCTGAATTTCTTGTGCCGCACTCACGCAACTGCTCTGACACGGATGAGTGCTAGCACACAAAAGCTGTGTTTGGTAGGTGATTGAGGACGCATTTGCACAAAAACCGTTGGATGAGGCACTGAAATTGTGGTGATTAGCAAGCAAGTTACTGCTCCATGTAACCATCTCATACAAGATCGTTATACAATTGTGGTGATCAGCAAGCAAGTTACTGCTTCTTTTCACTCTTGCTAATTTCGAATTTTCTTACACCATTTTATTTGATTGTCGCTTCTGCTGCATTTCAGATGGCACTCTGTCAATGGCTCCAAACTAATTCAGAAAAGCATCTATGATCTCTCAAGTCTGTACATTTGACCACATCGATGTGTGTTGACGTTAGATATCGTGTTCCTTTCAAATGCAAAAACTAATTCATTTCTGTTGATCAACTTGGCAGAGTGGTGTGTCTGTCCAGCCGTTACCAATGGTTGCCGTAGCTGGCTTGTGGTGCTCTACCTCACGTTTGTCAGTGCCCATGTGAAGATTCAAGCTGCAAATGGTTGTGTATAGTTAGGATAATATCCTATCAATGGACCCAGTTTTCCTATTTCTTAGCAATATATATACGTATTTGCTACAAGGGACGTGTTATTAAAATTTTAGCATCTTGTTTCCAGTTTTGTTTGTACATTGCCGCCAAAACTGGGTACCAATGAACACAAAACTGAAACGCTTTAATCAACAGCACAAGAACTCAAGAAGATTCAATACTTTCAGGTCTAAACCTGTTTGGTTATTAGCGCCTTAAACCAATCAGGTTTGGCTGATTCGTGTACTCTTGAGTGACCGAAGGCAAGTCAGAAATCAACAGCTACATTTCATCCGAACACATCTAAACATTCTTGCCATCTCAAATTTGCAAAGGATTTCTTGCAGTTTTTCAGAACTGGACTGCCATGAACTGCTACGAACTTTTGTGGCAAAGGTGTATGAAAGCCAACTAGAACTACGGTTCAGAGCGGAGACGCATTGGTACCAGCGTACAGATGTCCCCAAAACTTTTACGCACACTAGTCCACGAATGTGTATTAGCTGCAGATTCAACTGCAGTTGTACGCCTGTATTCCGAGTTCAATACCTTGATGGAGACTCAATTGGCACGTGGAGGACAAACGACGGCGGTCGGCCCGGGGAGGACGTGCGGTGACCTGGTGACATACGAACATCAGACAGGGGACATGACAGAATGCCGAAGCAGGGAGGACGTGCGGCGGCAGCCGACATGGGGAGGACGCGCAAGAACGAGGGGCCGGTGTCGCCCACAGGCCACAATCCCGGCCCGCACGCGGCAAGGGCCGATGTGTCACGACTACCATGGAGTCAAGACAAGACATCGCCACTGTATTACGTCTTTGCAAATAGATTAGATTACGCATTCTATTCTTGTATCGCTGCCCGATAGGTCCAGCTATTATAACCGAACCCTGCTTAAACCTGACGGCGGCTATCGCAGGAGACATGTTGTGATTGAGAATAGAGAAACTACTCGAGGGCGTCAGGGTTCTTCGCCCGGCCCGAACCCTACCGAATTTGATCTCCTCTCTTGTGATCTCACACTGCTTGATCCGAAGCAGCCACGGGTGTATCAAGTGGTATCATGTTAGAGTATATTTGGTAGTTTAGATATTGTATCCGGACTACCATACATATCCGGTGGGGTTGCCTTGCACCCCAAGTCTTGTACTCTTATATATACCGGCCGAGGTCTCAAGCTAATACAATCCATCCATTACACCAATTCTATCCCTTCTACATAGTATCACGAGTTTAGGGTTTGAGATCCAAGGCAACCTTCCGCTGCCCTAACCCTAGCACAGCCGGCGCCCCTCCTCTCGCGCCGCCGCCTTCCCCCTATTTCCCACGGCGCCCCTCCAGGGCGCCCCCTCGCCGGCCTTCTAGCGCGCCCCCGGGGAGGTCGCCCATGACCTCCGCTGGGGGGCAGCGCCCTCCATCACGGCGGATCGATTAATCCACCGCCCTTAGAGTGTCAAGCAGTAGCAGATCGGCGTACCTCGTCACCCGCATGGAATCCGCCGACGACCCAATCCGCGCTGCCGTGGTGGCAGTCGCAGTCTCCCGGCGGCGCCCGTGACCCACCTTGTGCTGCCGTGGTGGCAGCAGGGGCTCCGCGTGGCGCCTTCAACTCGTCGTCGACGAATTCCGTGCAGCACCTCCGCTCCGACCCGTCGCCTTCACGCCAGGCTTCCCGTCCACCCGGCGGCCTCCTCTGCAGCGCCCGAGCGGCTCTGTCCCGCGCGCCTCGCGCGGGCTCCCTCCGCCACCGGTCGCGCCTCTACCCTGGCCGCTTCCTCCGCATCCCGGTTGGGATCCGTTGTCGCCGGCCAGGACGTGCGCCACGCTCCGGATCCGCTGCCGTCCCTGGCGGGGATCCTCCACCGCCTCCGGCTACCTGCCGTCGCCGGGAGGGACGCGCGCCACCCGCCCTCATCGCCGTCGCCTGGCCACCTCTTTGTCACCCTCTGTTTCTCCCTCTCGCCCCGTGGCTATGGTCCGTCGTTGACCATGATGAGCAAGGGAGAGGATAAGAGTGGGGAGGAGGCCTGTGCTATGTGCACCCAGAGGCTCTACGCGAAGATTTGCTGCTGCTGATTTATTTTTGGTTAGTTTCTCTGATTTTTACTCGATCACTGATCGAGACTGAGTCGCCCACCGCCCGTTGACCTCGCGCCTCTACTTCGACATCGGCGTCGACTTCACCGGCCTCTTCTTCGTCTTCGACATGCGACATGGTGACATGGACGGTGCCCTAGGGGACGCCCATCTGTACTGCCCTCCTCGCCGCTTCGTTCGCACGTTGACCTTCGCCGGCTCGTCGTCGCCTTCACCGATCGGGATGCCTTCACCGACTTCGCCCACCGTCGTCTCGCCTCACGCTACTCGGTCTGATCAGCCGATGTGCGTGATCCACCCAGCTCCCGTGACATCCGTCCTCGTACTGCGCGCCTCTTCCCCGAGTATGGAGGGCTACCGCTGCTTCGCCTCTTCGGGCAGCCGCGGCGCCACCCGTGGTCTCCTTCGCCATTGCATCCTCACCACCACCGACTACGTCCACGACCTCATCGTTGACTTATCGCTGCGCGTCCCGCGCATGGTCTTCGTCAAGCTGTACGGGTTCTTCGCCATCTCCTTTGAGCACCGCCACCGCGCAATCCGGATCATTCGGCCTTGTACTGGAAAATCTGGGTTCCCTTCCTCACTTCGTCTAGCACAACCACGTCGCCAGCATCGCCATCTCGTCCCCGACTACTTCGTCTACTCCAGCAACAGCAGGCGTTGGCACCTTCTACCTTGCCTTCTTCTACGCCTGCGACCGCCATGGAGGCCTTCTCTGCTGGTCCCCCTCGGTGACGGCGTCTGGTTGTGCATCCTCCCTTGCACGTCCGGTATTAGCACACCGGTGCATGCCCATCGTCCCCCGATGCATTCCCGAGCAAGGCAAACTCGGGCATGTGTCGCCCGGTGGACTGACTGCATCGACTTTGGCATCGCTCCCTCTACGACTGCCTCGACGCGTCGCCATCTTCGTCTCCGGCGTCTTCTCCGTTACGCCTCCACCATGGCACTTCCTCATGTGCCCGCGGATTCCTGTGCGGCTCCTTACCATCGGCGACCTCGACAGCTCACCATCGACCACGGCTACCCTACGCACGACTTCCTCGACCACGGCTACTTGCTCCAGTTCGGCTTCTTCGACATCGGCACAAAGGGCTACCATCCGCATGAGTTTCTCGCCAGTTCTCTCCAGTCGCAGCATCCGCATTGCGCCGACGCTACAACTGCGGGGGGATGTCAGTCCGTCGGTTCCTATCTTCGGCTTCTCCTCCAGTCTCACCGTCTGCAGTGCTCCCGCTGTGACTGCGGGGGGGGGGGGGGGGGGCGGATGTTAGAGTATATTTGGTAGTTTAGATATTGTATCCGGACTGCCATACATATCCGGTGGGGTTGCCTTGCACCCCAATTCTTGTACTCTTATATATACCGGCCGAGGCCTCAAGCTAATACAATCCATCCATTACACCAATTCTATCCCTTCTACATATCAGATTCAAGCTTTCCTCGGCATTTCCTTTGATTCGTCGCCCACCCCGATCCGGTCGCCTCCACCCTCACGGAGTCGCCGACCTGCTCCGCCGGGAATCGCTCGATTCCGGCGTCCCTGCCCCGCCATCGACTTCCAGTCGTCGGCGGCCACCGCATATCGCCGGTTAGCCATCCCGGCGCCGTCGACCACACTACTTCGCGCCGCCTAGGTTGTAGTTGGATCGGGCAATCGCGTCCGCGACTTGGGATTCTGCGTCTGCGAGTCCCCAGATTTGCATCACGGGTGCTACATCGAACACTTTGACGCTGTGCATGAGTTTCCGGTGAGTGATTACTGCATTTCGTCGGTCTAGCAGATCTGCTCGGGCCTTGTTGAGGTGCGTCAAATCGAGCAGCATTCCCTTTACTTGCGGTGTAGTCACCACGGCGCCCCCTAAGCCCTCCGTGCAGACCCAAATTCTCCTCACACAAATGGAGGAGCGTGCTCAGGCAGAGGATGCGCACTGGGACAATGTCATGAAGAGCCTAGATTTGTTGTTTACCAAGGTAGCAACTATGGAGAATCGCCAGCAGCGCGTGGAGACACAGTTGGATGTTTCAGCGCGGGTCATGGAACAGGTGTTGCTTGATCAACAAACGTTAGCCAAACAAATGGAGTCCACAGGTAACGTAGTTGCTCAGTTAACTATCAACCAGATGAGATCTCGACAGGACAGGCCTCCAAGCCCAGCCTCTAGTGACAGTACAGATGAGATTGCCTTTCGTCAGCGGCAACACACACATACTAGGGGTCCAGTTCCACAGCCTGGCCGTGATGGTGCTCCACCACACAGAACACACCACAGGGACAGAACTGGACAGGGAGAACAATATCATTCTAGGAATTACACACCTAAGATGCAGTTTCCCTCTTTCACAGGCTCCAACCCAAGTATCTGGAGGGACAAATGTGAGGACTATTTTAGAATCTTCAATTTACCAGAAAGTCTGTGGTCCACATATGCTTCATTACATATGGATGATAAAGCTGCAAAATGGCTCAAGGTCTATAAACTGAAGAATGGGCTAGGTGATTGGTCAACATTCATTACTGCAGTGGAACAAAAGTTTGGCAGCAATGATTATAGGGAGTCTCTAAACCAATTGTTGGAGTTACAACAACACACTACCCTGGAACAATACATCTCAATATTTGAGGATCTTCAGTACCAGGTGGCTATGCACAATAGTGAGCTGGGAGAAGTGTTCTTTACCACACAATTCCTCAGGGGTCTGAAACCAGAAATAGGCAATGTGGTCCAATCCCAAATACTAGAAACTTTGGACAGGGCAATGCTGTTAGCCAAAATTCAGCAACAGGTTGTGGACAAAGGGAAAATAGATGGTCCAAACCAGGGAACAATTACAAAGCAGCTATTCCTACTGTCAAACAGGATGCGAAGGGTACTGCTACAACTAGCCCACTATGGAAGGAAAGGCAAACAAGAGATTACCTGAAAGCCAATGGGTTATGCTTTTATTGCAGAGAACCTTATGATGCAAATCATGCCAAATCTTGTACCAAAAGACCCCACCACCAACTGAATGCCTTGTCAGTAATGGTTTGGATGCAATCCTAACAGAGGAAGTAATACAACAACTAGAAATGGAAGATAACCTAGCTTCTGAGTTTTGTTAGTTATCCCTTAATGCATTAGCAGGGACTGCACAAGGGGAAGCACTTGTGGTGAGAGCCTTAGTACAAAACAAGGTTATGCTAATCTTGGTGGATAATGGCAGTTCTCATAGTTTTATCAATCAACAATTTGTCCAGCTCTTAAACATTCCAACACTACCCATGCCTGCACAACAAGTGAGATTGGCTAATGGTGACACATTAACAACAAACACCTGGATTCCCAAACTGGAATAGTGGAGTAATGGGTATACAGTTCAGACTAACATGAAAGTTCTGCAGATGCCTGCTTATGATGCAATTCTAGGCTATGACTGGTTGAAGGCCAACAGTCCTATGCAGTGCAATTAGGCTGAAAAGACTCTGCAATTCCAACATAAAGATCAACAGGTTACTCTTCAGGGTATTAGGCCAGCTGAAACTACTATCCCTGAGGTATCTGTCACACAAGTGAGAAAGTGGGTGCATGGGAATGATGTCTGGGCCATGGCAGTGATAGAAGAAGTACCTGTAGAACACACTATAGAGCAGAACACAGTTATCTAGCAGCTGTTACAACAATACCAAGATGTGTTTCAGGAGCCCCAGCACCTTCCACCACATAGGTTCTATGATCATCATATTCCCTTACTGCCATGGTCTGCTCCTGTCAACTCCAAACCATATAAATATTCACCTCATCACAAGGATGAGATTGAGAAGCAAGTGAAACAGTTGTTGGCTGCAGGATTGATCACCCAGAGTTGTAGTCCTTTTGCCAGTCCAGTATTGTTGGTTTTGAAGAAGGACGGCTCCTAGAGATTTTGTGTAGACTACAGGAAGTTAAATGACATCACAGTTAAGAACAGGTTTCCCATGCCTTTGATTGATGAAATTTTGGACGAATTAGCAAGGACAACATACTTCACCAAACTTGACATGAGGTCTGGTTATCATCAAGTCAGGATGAAACAAGAGGATGAGTTCAAAACAGCGTTCAAAACTCATCAGGGCCATTATCAATTTAGGGTAATGCCTTTTGTCTTGACCAACGCCCCAGCAACTTTTCAATGTATCATGAATGAGATCTTAGCTCCCTTCTTGAGAAAGTTTGTCATGGTGTTCCTAGATGATATTTTAATCTATAGTCCAGATTTTGAAACTCATATTCACCATCTCACACTGGTTCTGGATAAATTGAGAGAGAATCAGTTGTTCATGAAGGCAAGTAAATGCTCATTTGCCCAAACCAAATTGGAATATTTGGGACATATTATTTCAGATAAAGGAGTTGCTATAGATCCTAGCAAAATTGAAGCAATGATTACATGGCCAGTACCCACTACAGTAATAGCTTTGAGAGGTTTTTTGGGGTTGACTGGATACTATAGAAAGTTTGTGCAACATTATGGATTGATAGCATACCCCCTTACACAGCTTTTGAGAAAGAAACAATTTTAGTGGAATGCACAGGCACAGCAGGCTTTTGAACAATTGAAACAAGCCATGGCTAGCACTCCTGTACTTGCTTTGCCAGATTTCAATGAGCAATTTATAGTCGAGACTGATGCTTCAGATGTGGGGATTGGGGATGTCCTCATGCAAAAAGGTCAGCCTATAGCATATCTCAGCAAGGCATTGGCTCAGCAACACAAACACTTATCAATCTATGAAAAAGAATTTCTGGCATTGATTATGGCAGTCGAAAAGTGGAGGCAATACTTGCAACACCATGAGTTCATCATTAGGACTGATCACAAAAGCCTGACTTATCTTACTGAGCAAAACCTACACTCTGATATGCAAAGAAAAGCAATGAACAGGTTGATGGGCCTTCAATTCAAAGTGGTGTACAGAAAAAGGTAAAGAGAATGCTGCAACTGATGTTTTATCAAGGGCTGGCCACCTCTTAGCCATTCAAGTAGTGTCAACCATGCAACCAATATGGATTCAGGAATTGCTGAATTCCTATGCTACTGACCCCAAAGCCCAGCAGTTACTAACACAATTGGCCATAACTAGCCCAGATGCTAAAGGTTATAGTTTAGACAGAGGAGTGATCAGGTTCAAAAACAAACTTTGGGTAGCTCAAAACTCAGCACTACAGACCAAGATTATCACTGCTTTCCATGCTAGTGCTATTGGTGGACACTCGGGGGTTCAAGCAACATACCACAGAATTAACAAGTTGTTTCATTGGAAAGGACTCAAGGTGGCCGTGGAGGATTTTATCAAACAATGCCAGATTTGTCAGATTTTATCAAACAATGCCAGATTTGTCAGCAGGCAAAGCACTTGAACACTAGTCTTGCAGGACTTTTATAGCCACTGCCCATCCCAGAGGGAGCTTGGCAAGATTTATCAATGGACTTTATTGAGGGACTGCCAAAGTCTGAAGGATACACAGTGATTCTAGTTGTGGTGGACAAATTTACAAAGTATGCACATTTCATTCCAATTAAGCATCCCTATACTGCTCACACCATAGCACAGTCAGTCTTTGATAACGGAGTGAAACTACATGGAATGCCTAAAACTATTATCTCAGACAGGGACAAAGTGTTCACAAGCATCTTTTGGAAAAAGTTGGTCCAATTGTTGGGTACACAATTGATTTTTAGCTCGGCATACCACCCACAGACAGATGGGCAAACCGAAAGGGTTAATCAATGCTTAGAGATGTACTTGAGGTGTGTGACTTATGAGGCACCACAGAAATGGAAGCAAATACTGTCCCAAGCTGAATTTTGGTACAACACTTCGTTCCATTCTTCTATAGGCTATTCTCCTTTCCATGATCTCTATGGATATGACCCAACTACTGGTTATTTACATGTGCCCCTGAAGACATGCAGCTCGATAAATGAGAGGGTGCAAGAGTTACAGAATCAAGCTGTTGTTCTGAAGGAACAGTTGTCTAGACCACAAAACAAGATGAAGCTGTCGGCTGATAAGCATCGATCTGATAAAGAGTATCAGGTGGGGGAGTTAGTCCTGCTGAAATTACAGCCTTATGCTCAGTCCTCCTTGGTTAACAGACTTTATCCAAAGTTGTCATTCAAGTACTTTGGGCCTTACAAAGTCACAGAACGGATTGGTCGGGCTGCCTATCGTCTGGACTTGCCGGAGAATAGTCAAATTCACCCGGTGTTCCATGTGTCCCAATTGAAACCATTTTTGCCTAACTATACACCTGTCTTTTCTGAACTTCCTAAAGTTGCAGAATTGGACATTCAAGATCTTCTACCAGAGGCAATCTTGGAGCGCCGACTTGTCAAGAAAGGGGGTAAAGCGGTTCCACAAGCGCTTGTCAAATGGTCCAAGCTTCCTGCTCAAATGACTACGTGGGAAGATTGGTATGTCCTGAAGGAGAGATTCCCAGAGGCGCTTGCTGTAGGTGCAGCAACTTCTTGAGCTGGGGGAAATGTCATGACTACCATGGAGTCAAGACAAGACGTCGCCACTATATTACGTCTTTGCAAGTAGAATACACATTCTATTCTTGTATCGCTGACCGATGGGTCCAGCTATTGTAACCGAACCCGGCTTAAACCTGACGGCGGCTACCGCAGGAGACGTGTTGTGATTGAGAATAGAGAAACTACTCGAGGGCGTCAGGGTTCTTCGCCCGGCCCGAACCCTACCGAATTTGATCTCCTCTCTTGTGATCTCACGCTGCTTGATCCGAAGCAGCCACGGGTGTATCACGATGGCACCTGTCCACGAGCGGGGACCCGATCTTCCGGCCGGCGACGACGAGGACGACCGGAGCAGGCACCAGGCACCAGGCAGACACTTGGGAGGAGGCGACCGCCGGTCAAAGGTGCCACCACGAACGGCGCAGGATGAGGGCCGGCAGGCTGGAAGGGAGGAGGCAAGCGGAGCTGGCAATTCGATGAGGACGGGGGCGGCTGCCTGGAAGGGAGGATGCGATCGGCGCTAGTCAGATGCACGAGTGGCGGCGCGGCCTGTAAGGGGGACGGGGCAGACGGAGAGGGGATGGGGGCTGAAATGTAAAAAATCTCTAATTGTCCTCAATTTATTATATTAAATTACCAATTACATTCTTACCCCTTCTAATTGATGGTCAGATCTTTTCCATACTACATACTATCAAGTGGTAGTATTGTGCACTGTAAAAGACCTCATATCAGATTGGAGAACTGAAACATTTCCATATGACAACATGGCTTCATTCTTTGCCTCCATATTCACCACAGCATATCATCCTTTTATCATCAGTTCAGCTTTCATGGAGGACCACGTATCTGAAGCATGTGCCTGAACATATAGCACACATAAATCTTCTAATGCCTAAACATCTTCTACTTTATAAATCTGAAACTTCTGTTTCAACCTCATTTGGGATAACACAAATCATAATTGTTGCTCCCCATCAACAAACACCCAAATAACACTTTTGTTTATTCCAGAGCATACCAGAAAGATGCACATCACCAAATAACTTTCCAAACATATTAAACATAGATTAGAGGTTCTTCAGTTGTTTCGAATGAGAGAATGATTTACCAGCTCTCAACTTGGAGGAAACAGTTTCAACACTGACATGACTATATCAAAAAGTGTAACACAAATTGAATGAATGCACTGCAGTAAACATAAAGAACAGTCTAGCTATTTAGCTTTTCACAGCAAAAGAAAAACAGAAATTAATATGGTAAAAGAGGAATGCAGAATGGAAATCTGGCTAACCAATTGTGCTTGCTCACCGGTTGCTTTGATTTGCCATTCTTTTGTCCTATCTTCTGTTCTACAATCTGCACAAAGAGGTGAGATAAATTGAAATTGAGAGCAAAGAAAAAAAGAATAAATGATGTCATTCGTCCAGAGTAGTTACATTTTTAGATTTAGTTTTGGCTCTCATACAAACTTGCCAAGGCCAAAACATCTCACCACCATTCCAAATAAATAGAAGTAATCTAAATCAAACATGTTTTTGTTTTTTTGCGAATGGAAAATAATTTCTATGCCCGATGCACTGCCGCCACCACCATGAGAATAAATGATTGCCTTGGATTTTTAGGGAAGTCTTAAAGTTGCCTCGGTCGTCTAGGATTAAACAAACGAATATATCCAAACAAGGAAGCATTGAATTATTTGTCGTACTCCGCTCCCTCCCCACGAGCATCATCCGAAGCAGAGCAAGCAACACAAGACGCAACCTTTTTTTTTTGGATTTGGATCGCCAAGAACCGCTCGTGTATTGGGGCTCACAAATCAGCGACGAATTCATTTGGATTGTGAGATTTGAGCAAGAAGGGGAGCCTACCAGGTGGGTTTTTTGATGGAGGTCTTCTCGTCGCCGTTCCACCGCCGGAGCCGGCTCCCGGGGCTGCCTCGTCGTCGCCACTGCCGCCGCCGACATGGAGCATCATGGCGCTGCCTGCACCGTCGCACCATCGTGCTGCTGGTGGTGGTGCTAGTACGGCTGCTGGTGGTGGTACTGTGGAGCCCATCTCGCCGGGGCCGATTGCTGCTGCGGCGGCAGCTTGTGGTGGTGGTGCTGCTCGTGGATGAGCTGGAGGTGGTGCCCCGTGGCGGCGGCCTGGTGCAGCAGCACCGCCGCCGGCCCGTCCGCTTCTGCCCGTGACGCCGCCGGTCCTCCGGAGTTCGATTGCGCCGCCGCAAGTCCGAGGCGTCCGCGACACCCCCCCCCCCCCCCCCGCCGGTCCGAGTCCACGAGCGCCGCCGCCGGTCCGAGTCGTCAGCGAGCGCCGCCGCTGGTCCAAGGCGTCCGCGCGCGGCTTGCCGGGGTGTCGGAGTCGGAGGTCGCGAGAGCCACTGCCGGCTCCTCCGTTTTTCGACGGGCGGGTGCCGCCTCCTTTTTTTCTTGTTTTTTGACGACAGGAGTCGAGGAGTTGCGCCGCGCGTGGGTTCCTTCGCGGGAGTGGAGGATGGATGAGTGAGGAGGGTTTGGTCCAGGTAACATGGGCCGTTGGATCTGAGTGAGTAAGAGAAAGTAGATCTCTGAAATAATCTGTGCTGTTCATTTGAATGATTAGTTGGATTTTGGTGTAGTATTGTGGGTGTACTTAGGATAGATGAGGAGAAATAATGACTGTGGTAATCAAATGTTTGGGTGTACTTAAGAAAGTTTTTTTGTGGATTATATGTAGTAGAGACTTACTCCATATATATACCTTTGTTGAGCTGTTATACTAATCCAATTGACAGTAACACAAAGTCTACATTAGCTAGCCCATAGCACAAAGCAAACATCACATGACTCAATTAGTAAACAAAATAGAGGCACAAATCATAAAGTCATTTACATATGATGGTATGAGTTAATTTTAAATGGCAGAGCAGAGCCTCGCACAAGTACTCAAGCAAGTACTAGAGGCAAAAAGCAGAGCAACCACAAGAAGCAAAGCAAGCACCAGCAGCGGAGAGCAAGCACCAGCAGCGGAGCAGAGGGGAGGGGAGACTGGAGATGAATTTCTGGCCATTGCAGTCCTGCAGAGAGCCGCACAAGGCCACAGACCAGCAGAGGATTCGCACGGAGCCGGGGGCGTCGACCAGCAGAAGAGGCGCAGAGGAGCCCGGGCCGCACGGAGGCGCAGAGGAGGTGGGGCCGTCGGCCAGCAGATGTGGCGCAGAGGAGGCGGGGCCGCACGGGGCAGTGGCCTCGTGGACAGGCGGAGATGCGCGGCGGCGCAGAGGAGCTAGGGTCATCCGCCGTTTTCCTCGCAGACGACGCCGACGACCCCTTCCTGGACTGCGCCGCAAAAGCTTTCCGCTCCCGCATTGCCTCCGCCTTGAGCAGCTCCCGCACCGCTGCCGCTGCCAGCTTCTCTTCCTGCCGCATGGTGGCCGCCGCCGCTTGCAGATAGGGTTGGATGACTGCGATTTTGGGGATATTTGCAGGAAGATTTCGGAGGAGAATGGCGTGAGGATTTACCGTGCAAAGGCCAAGTCCTCCACGCGCGTCCGTGCTCATCGAATCCCCGTCGCCGTCGCCGTCATGCAGCGAGGCGTACAACGGGCACGAGGAGTCGGCGACTCCCCTTGGAGCACGCGCTCCTGCCGTAGTCGAACGAGACGACGGCAACGCTCTCTTACTTCAGTTAATGGAGGCCACGCCGGACGATTTTGCTGATTTCAACGCAAATCGACGGCAGTTGGCTCGCCGTTGTGCTTGCCCTAAAGCACTGCAAGTCTCTCTCTCTCTCTCTCTCTCTCTCTCTCTCTCTCTCTCTCTCTCTCTCTCTCTCTCTCTCTCTCTCTCTCTCTCTCTCTCTCTCTCTCTCTCTCTCTCTCTCTCTCTCTCTTCCTTTGCAGAATTCAAGAACCTCTAGCAGCGCAAGTCAATCAACAGGAGAAAAATTCAGAACAAAAAAGTTCACCAAGGATTGGTACATTTGAGTAAACCTGTAATATCCCGAGGGGCTCGCTGGTTTAGCCATTGCTTTATTTAACACTAGTCCCAAACCATGCAGAACAATCATCTTCCATCTTGATTCAAGAAGTGAACAGGGCATGTCCTATTGATTGCATGTGGAGCAAGCAAGGAAGTGGACTGATGTGAGGCAACTCTGCTCAGCTGCCCGCCTGGGAGCCGAGCGCGAGCCGAGAGAGGAGAGACGCCAGTGATGACGAGCGCTGCGAGCCTTGCCCGCGTGCATGGGAGCCGAGCGAGTAGGCATCGTCGGATCGATGGAGTCTCCATGTGGCAGTAATCCGGGACGGGTCCTCAGGGACAGTGGTTTGGAGACCGTCCCCACCCAATTTTTTTTCCCCTATATATAGCTAGCGGCCAAGCAACCACACCCAACACTGGTGACTATTTATTTGTTCCAGCTCAACTATAATAATCTAGCCCATTTATGAATACGAATATTAATTGAATGTATTTTTGTTAAAATAATTAGGTGTGCATTTGTACACCATGCACCTATAGTGTGTCTGCCTCTACCAGTAAGTGGAAGAACAAATCCGGCTATTGGTTTCGAATGTAGGGAGTTGAAGTGTTGAGGTAGCGATTGTTTGCTAGACGCCTCCTTTCCCTTAACCGAAGTAACATTTTGAGATACTTTAAGTCAAAATTCTAGTAGAAAGCAAAAGTCAATGCTGACAGTAATCTTACAAACAGAAGCTAATTAGAGAGTGTTTGGATCGAAGTGCTAATGTCCAAAAATACTAAAGTTTAGCACTAGTTCATCTAAACAGGAATACCAATGAGATGATCAAGACTTTAGATAAGACTAAGAAAATTTAGTAAAGGTACGAGTGCTTAATATATACTAAAATTTAACATCTAACTTTAATCTATCCAAACAGACGACGAAGAATGTAGAGACCGAATAAAGTTATTGCAAATCTCGCAATAAGAATCAACAGGAACGCTCTGGTTCTGGAACCCCACCAACTTCACACTAACCACGTTACAAAAACGGAGCAAATGGAGAAACATGACCAATCATATCCAAACGCATGTGCACAGCCTCTGGGGCTTTGATCTGAACCACACAACGACAAGCTGCGATGCTGCCCATCACAGCCTGACCCTCACTTTATGCTGCCAACACTAGGATTGAGAGAAACCAAACAACAATGCAACGGCGCCTCTTCTTGGGAGCGCTTAGAAGTCGCTGCCGGCGACGGGGGCATGGTCGCCGCACATGTAGATGTACCGGTAGACGATGCCGGCGAGGCCGCCGCCGATGAGCGGGCCGACCCAGTAGATCCAGATGTTTGTGAAGTCGCCGCTGGCCACGGCGGGGCCGAAGGAGCGGGCCGGGTTCATGGACCCGCCGGAGAAGGGCCCGGCGACGAGGATGTTGGCGCCGACGATGAATCCGATGGCGATGGGGGCGATGGTGCCGAGGGAGCCCTTCTTGGGGTCGGCCGCGGTGGCGTACACGGTGTAGACGAGGCCGAAGGTGACGATGATCTCCATCACGACGCCCTCGAACGCGCCGATGCCGGAGAGGCCGTGGGTCGGGGTCGCCTGCCCAGGAGAAAATAAAGGAATCGATGTCAGTGCAAGGTTTGCATTTCGAGCACTGGCGGCTGCCGGCGAGCTGCTTTGTACATCTGGTGAACTTGACGTCGTACCACGCCGGTGGAGAACTGGACGAGGACGGCGCCGACGATGGCGCCGAGGAGCTGCGCGATCCAGTAGAAGATGCCGGTGAGGATGGTGATCTGGCCGCCGAGGGCGAGGCCGAAAGTGACGGCGGGGTTGACGTGGCCGCCGGAGATGTTGGCGCCGATGGCGACCGCGACGAAGAGCCCGAACCCGTGGCACACCGCCACGGCGATCAGACCCGAAGGGTCAAGAGGCGCGCCGCCGGACAACTTGGCTGCAACGACCCATCGATACAGTTTCGTCAGCAAATTAAAGGCATCGTCGTCGATCGTGGTCGGCGGGCTGCGCGTGCCGATCCATGCCCGCGCACGCAAATCATTTAGTGGTGATCAGTGAGTGACTCACTGTAGGCGATGGCGGAGCCGACGCCGGCGAAGACGAAGACGAGGGTGGAGATGAACTCGGCGATGTAGGCCTTGAGGGAGGCCGCGCTGAAGGAGTCATCGAACCGGCCGAAGGCGATGTTGCCCGACATTGTGGTAGTGGAAAGGGAGGTTGCCGGGACGAGCTGAGACTGGGTAGGAGTTGCGATGGTAGCCACTCGCTGAGGATACAGATCAAGGACGGGGCGAGTGAGCTGCCGTTCTTATAGGGGAGCTGCCTGCCTCACTCAACTCTCTTCAGATGCTAAATAAATGTGACTATGGGAGAAACAACTATTTGAGGCCATATTGGATCGGGTTTGTGTTACTATGGATCCGATATTATACCTTTCCTTTTTGTTTTAGCATTACTGCATTAGAGATGCCTGGAACTTTGACTTGCCATGAGTCGATGGCATAGAAAAGCACATTGAACTTTGTTATTAGGATGGAA
The DNA here is from genome assembly GCF_016808335.1 of Panicum virgatum. Lineage (NCBI taxonomy): Eukaryota > Viridiplantae > Streptophyta > Magnoliopsida > Poales > Poaceae > Panicum > Panicum virgatum. The sequence continues at coordinate 23,273,834 of NC_053139.1, forward strand.
CAGTTCTATGTTCTAACCAAGTTCTTCGTTCCATTTACATTAGTGAAAAAAATGTAAATAGAACAATAAAAATTTGGAACTGCAGCCCAATAATTTTCAAGCCATTGAATTCGATGCATGTTCCACATCTAATTTTAGCCAAGGCATACCCTTGACCAGCATGTACACATGCCACTAAGCCCGTCCCCCCCTTTGCCTCTGCAAGTCTGCATGGACGGAGCCAAATCGAGCCTCGCCCCCTTGCAGCTCTTCCCAACTTATTTGACGGTGTTCCGAGAGCAGCTTTTAAAATGAATCTGATATAAGCTCTGCCAAACAGTTTTATCTAAAAAATGATTCGAGATTAAATTTGTAAAGGTAATCAATTTTTTGAAACAAACAAAGAGACTATGAGCTGAAGGTAACAAATAGTAGTGGTAGTGGCTATTGCAGGAGATGCCACCACCTAACTGCTATAAGATAGCGGCTTTAGAGTAGTAGCCTACAACATAGCGCCACTGTTTCGTCTAGCGGACTATCTCTTGACATGAAAAAGGTGTTATTCCCCGTGCAGCCAATAGGGCCATGTTGCTGGCTTCTTCTCAGTCGTTGGATCACGTCCCTGGCTTATCATCAGGCGTTGGATCAGTGCTGAGGAACCCGTGCAGTGCAAAACGGACATCTGTGCTAGGGCTCTAGGCCTCTACATCTCTCCAGAACCTCCGGCAAACGCTCAAAAAGAGAAGCGGGCATGTTTTAATGAGACTCCAGCAAACCCTCAAACAGAGAAGCGAGCACGTTTTAACAAGGACAACGATATTGCTAACCCTAGTCCCTAGACGAACAACGCAAAGGAAAAAAGCCAATCAAATCATCAGGTGTGCACTCTTTCTTGCCATGAATCCCTTTTTTGCCATAAATCTATGTTCCTTGCTCAACCAGTCGCAACACGCATACTACAACGCCGACGACCACGACCCAACGTCTCCTTTGTTTCAATCCCCTCTTCGCTCACCGTTGGTGCCGAGATGCAACGGCCTGGCTGAACCCCGCCATAGCGACGCTCTGCTCGGGGCCGTCGCTGGTCTGAGCTGGCCGCGGCGCCGCACACCTTCCTAGCCACGCATTGGACTGGCTGCACCGGCCGCCTGCAGCACCTAGGCCTCTCCGGCCTGGCCGCCCGACCTCAGCCTCGCCGCATGCACGCCACGTAAGAAGGGGGAGGAGACGGAATGCATCGCAGACTCCAGCATCGGCAACCAGTGGCTGCACTGCATCCTTTGTTTCAATTCAATCCCCTCTTCCTTCTCCAATATCGTCAAATACCAATCCAGTCTCCTGACCACCACTTCGATGAAAAATTGCAATATTAGGACTGCAAAGGCCAATGTTTATAGTCCCATTTTTGCAAATTTCATCTCATAGAACAAATAAAACAACACTGCTTTAAAACTCTATAATATAAATCCCGTACCTATCTTCTCATGTCAAAGAGATTACCCCATTAAAACAATTGTTACTAACACAGTTGTAATGTTTGTTTTAGGAAACCAATAAGCAAAGAATTTTTTTAAAAAAAAGGAACGCAGATATCATGCAGATCACATATACCTTGTATTGCTATTTAACTCGTGCTAACATATATCATGTATTCATTTTTATAATTTTCTTTGCCTTATTTCCCTTCCTCATATTTAGAAAAAAAAATAGGGATCAGAAGACAAAAAAACAATGCCTCACAATATCTCTGATTAGGTGTGCCCAAAATTTATTAAACATGACCCAACTATACTACTACAGAATAGGCCTTTGTTCCAGGTAATTTGTTCCGGTTACCTTTGGGCCCGGGACAAAATGTGGCTTTTGTTCCGGGTCCAAAGGCTAGCCGGGCCAGCAGGGGGACAGGGGCCTTTTGTCCCGGGTGGAGCCACCAACCGGGACAAAAGGCCCCCCTTTTTGTCCCGGTTGGTGACTCCACCCGGGACAAAAGGTCCAACCCTTTTATCCCGGTTGGTAACACCAACCGGACAAAAGGGTAACTCTTTTATCCCGGTTGGTGTTACCAACCCGGACAAAAGGGCCCTCCACGTGATAGTTCAAAAGGGAGTTATTCTTTACTGAGTCACATGTACTATTTAGGTGAGTTGGCAAAGAAGCCATGCGCTAGGCAATAGGTCTTGGGTTCCAATCCCGCAGGGCGCAAAGATTTTTTAGCGCGAGGGACATTTTGTCCCGGTTCTACCACCCGGGACAAAAGCTTTTGTCCTGGCACTACTGGAGAATGTCATATTGGTACCAGCACGTTAGTGCCGGTCAAATAGGAGCCGGCACTAACGTGCCTGTACAGTACAAGGCGGGCACGTTAGTGCCGGCTAGCAACACCAGCCGGTACTAACGTGCCATCCCCCAACGGTCCGCGTGCATGCCACAACGGTCATAAGACACGTTAGTGCCGGCTGGAAAGTCTAGCCGGCACTAACTTGGTCAATTGCAAGTTAGTGCCGGCTGGTGGCTCTAGCCGGCACTAAATTGCCCCATATATCAGGCACTCCTTCTTCCCCAGCCCGACCATTTCATTTGGCCGAGCTCCTCCTCTCTCTCATGGCGTGTTAGAGGGGAGGTGCTGCCCATTTCCCCCCAAATTTGTGAGGATTTCACCCATCCAAGTGCACCAAAGGTTAGTAGCTTCTTCCACTCTTCTTTCACGGTGTTTATTCTTTGTTTCATGCTTTCTAGATAAAGAAAATAATGATTTTAAGGTTGAGGAAAAATGAGCATAATTTTCCGATTTGTTCATTAATTTGAGCAAAATAGAATCGATTTGTTACTTTTAGAGAAGGTTTTCTAGATAGTTTGACTATGACACATTTAGAGTAATTTTTTTGAATTATTTCACGGGGACATGTGTATATGTTATAATGCAAAATTTTAAGAATTTTAAGGATGAGGGAAAATGAGCATGATTTATTAATTTGTTCATTAATTTGAGCAAGGTAGAATTGATTTGTTGCTTTTTAGAGAATGATTACTATATAGTTTGACTATCACACATTTAGAATGATTTTTTTGAATTATTTCATGGTGACATATGTATATGTTATTGTGCCAATTTATTTTGCTATTTAGTTTAAATTTACTAGATAGGTGGCCTATGACACATTTACATTTTTTTTGAATTACTTCATAGTAACCTGTTTTTAGGGATAATGAGCATGATTTTTTTAATTTGTACAGATGGACCGGCAATGGATGCACAGAAGCCGGAGCACCTCGGCATGGATTCAGGATTTAGATTCTTTTCTCAAGGCGGCAATGGCAAATAGGTCGCCAAAGGGTTTAATGTGTTGTCCATGCAGTGTTTGCGAAAATAAAAAGGAATTCCGAAAAAGAGATACACTATGGAATCACCTGGCCTTGAATGGATTCATGAGTAACTATACCCTTTGGACCAAGCACGGCGAAGTTGGAGTTATGATGGAAGATAATGAAGAAGATGACGATGGTGATAACAATCTTCCAGATTGGGCATGGGTTCATGAAGCAGGTGGCTTTCAAGATGAACCAATGGACGAGGGTGAAGCAAATGTTGCACAAGAGGAGCCACCTGACGAGCTAGGTCAGGCGTTGCTTGATGCACAGAAAGACAATGAGACTGTGAAGGAGGCATTAAAGTTCGAGAAGATGTTGGAGGATTACAAAAAGGCGTTGTTCCCTAGTTGCAAACCGGAGCAAAAGAAGTTGGGTACCACGCTGGAGATGCTGAAATGGAAGGCAACTAATGGTGTCACCGATAAGGGATTTGGTGAGCTATTAAAGATTGTAAAGAACATGCTTCCTGAAGATAATGAACTGCCGTCAACAACATACGAAGCTAAAAAGATGGTTTGCCCTCTTGGATTGGACGTGCAAAAGATTCACGCATGTCCTAACGACTGCATCTTGTATCGCGGCGAATACGAGAATTTGGAAGCTTGTCCTATTTGCAGCGCATTGTGGTATAAGATCAGGCGAGATGATCCAGGTGATGTTGATGGGCAGCCGGTAAAGAAGAGAGTTCCCGCAAAGTTGGTGTGGTACTTCCCTATAATACCACGTCTGAAATGTTTTTTTAAAAATAAGGATAACGCTAAGTTGATGCGGTGGCACAAAGAAGACCGTAAGGAGGATCACATGATCAAACACCCAGCAGATGGGTCCCAGTGGAGAAATCTTAACCGAGAGTATCCTCAATTTGACAACGACCCAAGAAATATAAGATTTGCTCTAAGTACGGATGGAATGAATCCGTACGGTGAGTTTGGCAGCGCTCATAGTACATGGCCCGTGACCCTATGTATGTTCAACCTTCTTCCTTGGTTGTGCCTGAAGCGTAAGTTCATCATGATGCCAGTGCTTATAGAAGGGCCAAAAGAACCTGGCAACGACATTGATGTGTTCCTGCAACCCTTGATGGATGATCTCTTACTACTCTGGAAAGAAGAAGGTGTACGTGTGTGGGATGAGTATAAACAGGAGTCCTTCAACATCCGAGTTTTGCTTTTTGTATGCATCAATGATTGGCTTGCACTTGCAAAACTTTTGGGACAGTCGAACATGGGATACATGGACTGTACCCACTGTTATGATGAGACCGATAGCATTTATTTGAAACACTGTAAGAAGTGCGTATACATGGGGCATCACCGATTCCTTCCTACCGATCACCCCCTAAGAACCGAAGGGAAGCATTTCAAAGGAGAACCCGAAACTCGTCCAAAGCCTCTGTTCCGTAATGGAAAGCGTGTGTTCTCGATGATCAAGAATGTGAAGGTAGTATTTGGAAAGGGTCCCGGTAGCCAACCTGTTCCCAAGGATGACCAGGGACATGTTCTAATGTGGAAGAAGAAGTCTATATTGTGGAACCTACCTTATTGGCAAGTCTTACAAGTTCGCAACGCAATTGATGTGATGCATCTGTCGAAGAATCTTTGCGTGAACCTACTAGGCTTTCTGGGAGTGTATGGTAAGTCAAAAGACACATTGGAAGCAAGGCGCGACATGCAGCAGCTAGCTGGGCGACAAGGCTTGCAACCCGAGAAGAGAGACAAATGATGACACTATTTAAAACCTGCCAGCTATAATCTGAGCAAAGAGGAGAAGGAAAGTATGTTCGATTGCTTGAACAGTATCAAGGTCCCGTCTGGGTACTCCTCAAATATACAGGGCATAATAAATGTGAAAGAGAAGAAAATCCAAAATTTGAAGTCCCATGACTGCCATGTCCTGATGACACAATTACTTCTGGTTATACTGAGGGGTGTTCTACCGGAAAATGTGAGATTGGCAGTTGTAAAGCTTTGTGCGTTCATGAATGAAATTTCGCAAAAAGTAATTAATCCAAATAATCCAATAAAGCTGCAGAAAGACATTGTCGAATGTCTTGTCAGCTTCGAGATGGTCTTCCCACCTTCCTTCTTCAACATTATGACACACCTTCTAGTTCATATTGTGACAGAAATAACTATCCTGGGTCCTATTTTTCTACACAATATGTTCCCTTTTGAGAGGTTCATGGCCGTATTGAAGAAGTACGTGCGTAAACGTTCTCGCCTAGAAGGATGCATTGCTAAGGGCTATGGAACAGAGGAGGTCATTGAGTTTTGCGTTGACTATCTTCCTGATCTCAATCCGATTGGGCTCCCTATGTCACACCATGAGGGGCGACTAAAGGGAAAAGGCACACTAGGAAAGAAATATAATGTGAACATCCCTTGTAGTGAATTCAGCCAAGCGAACTTCACGGTTCTTCAGAATTCATCCAAGGTGGCTCCATATATTGACGAGCACATGAATATTATACAGTCTGAAAATCCACAGAAGAATCTTGCTTGGATTACACGCCAACATAAATCCCTTCTCTCCCACACTTCACAAAATTCAGATCGATGTTCGCCGCCGCCCCCGTCCCCGGCCATCCCTCGCCCGCGTGCGCCGCCGCGCGTCGTCGTCGACCTCCCCGGCCCGGCACGCCGTGCCGGCCATGCCGGCCATGCAGCCCTCGCGTCCCCCGCCGCGCCGGCACGAGCTTGTCCCCCAGGGCCGCCCCGACGCCGCCCTGCCCCGGTCCCGCGCGCTGCCCCGACCTCGTCGTCCTCGGCCGCGCCACTGCGCGCCTCGTCATCGTCGCCGCCTGGTGCCTCGCCGGCGCAACCTCGTCCCGGGGCCGCCCCGACGCGGCCCCAACGCCCTGCGCTTCACCGGAAACGGCGCCGGCCTCCTCTTCGCCCAATCCCAGGTAAAGCTCTTCTTGTCTCATAAATATTTTCTAAAATTTGAGTGAACAGATTAGAGGAATTTTGTTGGCAACACTGACTGTAACAAGAATTAAATACAAAAACAGTCATCACTATGGTTGGGAAAATTAGGATTTGCACCGTTGCCCCTGTCATCAGCATATGCATTCCTTAATTCAGAACTGAGCCTTCAATATAGCAAAAGATAAGTCAGAACTTAACTAGGACATATTCAAGGTCTGGCTATACATGATGGAGAAGTTTCTACCTCATGCATGAGGTCCTATTGCAGAAGCCAAAAATGCAACCTACACAACATTTCTAAAAAGTAAGACTTGAGTAGATACAAAAAAGAAGAGAAAAGCCCGATTTTATTTCTCGTTATCATGAAGAAAGTACATAGGGCAGAGTGGTGGGGATTCCTAAGAAACTAGTTCAAGAATTTCATATATCAGGATATGCTGCATTGTGGTCTTACAGTAACCCCTACACTACAGTTCCAAATCCAAAGAGCATATATTCCAAGTAGCATATATGTCAGTAATACTTACTTGTTTGACATATGAACAAATGACAGACGAGTAGACTTCCTTGGTCAAATGAATTTTCAGGTCCATCATTTCTTCAAAAAATTTCAGAGATTCTGCATACTTTCCCAATTTACATGATCCACTAATGAGTACATTGTAAGTTACAGCATCTGGCTTCACATTGCGTGTCCTCATTAATGCGTACAACTCCAAAGCTTTCTCATAATCACCCAAACTTAAATAGCTTCCGATGCCTGAGTTGTAAGCAACTGTATTTAGTTCGATCGCTCAAGACTTTGCTGCTGCAAGGATTGCGTCAATTTTAGTTACTTGTCTGCAGCGACCACATGCTGTTAACAGTGTACTTATAGCTTCCTTCAACATTAATCCAGCAGATCCATAAGCATCAATAAGTGCATTGTAACTGACTTTGTTTGGCTTGCACGAATTCTTTCTCATCTCATTAAAGACCTCCCTAGCCTTCTCAGGTTGTGCAGATCTACCATAAGCATTAAGTAAGGAGGTATAGGAAACTATATCAGGTCTCAATCCATTTTGCTTCAGTAATTTAAAAGTTTCCAAGGCCTCCTTGTGCATACCATGTGAATGTATCAGGGGCAACATTAGATGATTGCATAATTTCAAAGTAAGCTATGGCTTTCGAATACAAATTGACGAAAACAAAAATACAAAAACAGAAGATGCATGTAAAGTATATTTTAAGAAGATGTCTTATTGGTGTGGCATAATAACAGTACAGCATCACGAATTTTCTGAATGGCAATCTAATGTGCTGAAGCAGTAGACCTCCAAAGGGTGACAGATAATGGGAGATTATCCATGGCAGTTGACAACTGGGCTTATGCACTCTCTTTGTTTTTTATTGTTTCAGGTAGTGGAAATGGATCCTACGGACAACCAAGACGAGTTAATGCACGAGCTCATTCGTGGTAGTACTGGGCACATAGCTCCAGAGTTTGATGAGGACGAGAACGATGGCAACCAATTTTTAAACTTGCATTATCATGGCGACGAGGAGCAAGATATTAGTGGGGAGGAAGAAGGAAATGTCGAGGAAGCCGAGGTATAAAAGTTTAGTGATTCTTTCAGGCATCAGGATAAACGTTTTGTCAATATATATGTTAGGAGCAAGATATTGTTTGTGACACATGCGGCCCAGCTGCGAACTATTTGTGTTATGTTGTTAGCTTTGTTGATGATTTCAGTCCTTGTGTAAGGAGTCGTGCTCCAGCTAAAAATTCTTATGAATGTTTCAGTCAATAAGTTACCTAATATCATGATAATTTTTGATCTGGAACCCTTGCTTGCGGGGTATGAAGGTTACGCATACCTGCCGCGACGTCCACTAGTTGCTAGCAACCCGCTTGATAAATTTGCGATTCTTTCAGGCATCAGGATCGACAAAGCCTAAACGGAAACGTGGCTCCAAGAGGAAGATGGTAGGATGTACGACCATTACGGAGATCAACGAAGCAACCGGCGAGCCACTAGCCCCTGGTCAAATTAAGACAACATTTGTAAAACAATTGGGATATCTTGTTAGGGAAAGCGTCCCCATAAAGTATAAGCTTTGGAAGAAAAATTAAGTCTCTGATCGACCTGATGATATCGTGCCAGATTCAGAGAAAGATTTGTTATGGAAAGAGGTGTCGTTGCACTTCAACTTTCCCCCAGGCAAAGCTGACAAAGTAAAGGGATGGGCATTTAAGAAGATGGCAATTCAGTTCGCCTCGTTCAAGAACAAAATGGTGGCAAACTTTGTCAACAAGGGCCTCACACCAGATTTTGATAAAGTCTAGAAGAAGCAACGAGAGTGGTGGAATGAATTCGTGAATTACAAGCACAGTGTTGATAGCATGGCAGCCTCGATTTAAGGCAAAATGAATGCTAGCAAAAAGACAAACTTCCATAGACTTGGGCCTGGAGGTTATAAGGTTGCTGTTCCGAAATGGGAAAAGATGGAAAATAATTTAATTGTAAAAGGAATCGTACTGCAGACCTTGAGTTGGCCCAAACGAGCAAGGTATTACTTCTATGCTCATGGAGGCACACTAGACCCCGACACTGGAATGTTTGTGACTAGCGACATACTAAGAGAGGCTGCCCAAAGACTCGATGACGCAATGAGGCGTATGGAAGAAGGAACCTTCCAGCCCAACAGAGAGAATGACGAGCTGACTTACGCTCTTGGGAATGCGGAACACACTGGACGGACCCGAGACATGGGCATAGTTCCATGGAAATATGGCTTTTCCGGAGATCTCGAAACCTACCGAAGCCGATGCAGAAGCAAGGCAGTAGTGACAGAGAAGATCCGTACCCTAGAAAATGCAGAAGCCGATGCAGAAGCAAGGCAGTAGTGACAGAGAAGATCCGTACCGAAGCCGATACCGAAGCCGATGCAGAAGATCCGTACCCTAGAAAATCGGATAATGTCACTTGAGGCAACAGTTGGGCAACGCTCGGACCAACCAGCTGCCAATGTGGAGGTCTGCCCCCCTTCTCAGCGTCGTAGCAGTGTTGCTTCCACAGAGCACCCTAATTTGGGTGCCGACAGGCCGAGGGACCCCATTGACGACATCACCATTAGGACCCAATGTGAGCTTCTAGTTCTTTATGGGAAAAAGCTCAAAGTTTGTGCTGAGGGTTATGTGGAAGTCCAAGAAGAAGGCGGGACAATACATTGCCAGCCGATTCCTGAAGGATTCGCCAGAGTCTTTGTTGACCGAATTACTGAAGAACGCTGGGAAGACATGGACCTCCCGATCCCTATAGGTCCTGAAGAAATAGAACTACAACATGCCGTACACACATGGATCGCGTGGCCAAAGCGCGACATAAGATTGGTGCAAGTAGCCACAGATTCCGCTCGGTGCTCAAGGCAAAGATCACCAACGCCAGCTGATAGGAATCCTAGTGTTGGCCCACCTTCTCCACCGCCTGCACGGGACCCCAGCATGGATCCGCCATCACCAGCTGCACAGGATCCGCCATCACCAGCCGCACAAAGCGAGCCAATTCCGGCATCATCACCAGCCGCACAACAGAATCAGAGTCAGCGACAGAAGGCATACACGGTACCTTTGGTCCAACCATCTCATAAGCAGCAAAGAAAGAAGAAAGCGAAGGCTCCAGAAGAGGAAGAGGCAGAAGAATCATTTCAAACCTTCTTGCTGAAGCGCAAGCTACTGAGGGAGGCTGCGAACAAGAAGCCAGAAATAGATCCGGGTGCAAAGGCACACTTCATTAAACACTTCATTAAAGATCCCACCAAGGAGAAAGAAAGGGAGTCGGATTATGATTGTCAGATCAGAAAGTGCTACAGCAACCCCAAGAATCGGCGGCTTAATGCAAAGACCGTTCCCCAGCTCGGAGAGCAGTCCAAACAATCGATCCCTCCGTTGATAGTGCCGCGTGAAGAATGTCCCGATGAATCAAGAGATCCGTTGACCATGGCTGGGATGATATTGCAAACTGATCTAACAAGGGCTCAATTGCTTGGGGAGGCCTTACAGAATGCACGCGGCAAGAAAAAGTTTGTACTTGGTGAACCTTTGATATGGCCAGAGTTGCTACCATTCCTACCAACGAGAATGGCCGAGTTACACAAATGGTATGCCGTGCAATCTAAAGCTAATGAATTAGAGATGTTACCAGCTCGGATTAAAGATGAGCATTTCTGGCGGAGGGCAGATGATGTATATATCGAGTTTGCAGCACTTTACGATTTATACCATCAAGATGCTCTTCACAAGTCCCTCATGAGTGTATGGTGCATGTAAGTATTGTCTCTCGTTTCATTATTTTTAGCCTTGTGTGTTGACTGATCCCCGTTTTTCTTGTGTCCCGTAGGTCAAAAATTCAAATTTGCCGAAAGAAGAACTTCCATAACGTCGGGTTCTTCGACCCCGATATTATACACGAGAAATCGTTAGCGCAAAATCCTAGAGACATAGTCAATGTTATATACAGGGCGTTGCGTAAAAATAGCATGTGTCCCTTTATTCTCTTGCCATACAACCATCAGTGAGTCGTTCTTTGTTAGCCTCTTTTTTTCAATCCCTTCATATTAATAATACTATTTAATAACTATTATAATCAACATTAATTGGTTATGCGTATGTATATACACAGGTTTCATTGGATATTGCTTTGTATTCGGATTGAAGAGCACAAGGTCTTGGTGTACGACTCGTTAAGGCAAGATATATCAAAGTACCAAGATATCATCGAGGTGGTAAATACTGCATGGAGTCGCTACCTCCACAAACACATAGGCTTGCCCATAGCTGAAATCGAGCCTCTTCATTGGGTGATTGATGTTCCGGTATGAATATACTCTCCCTACTAATGTCATTCGCAATAAACATCAGAAAAATTCTATATCGTAACCCACATTTGTCCATAGTGTTGGAGACAGGGCCAAGGAAACAACTTATGTGGATACTACGTATGCGAGTGGATCAACTCTTTTGCAAGTGAAAAAAGGGCAAATGACAGTGGAGACATTCAATGTACGTGAGCACAATCACATCTGCTCATTATTTTAATTCATTATTTTTTATTCTCATGTTTTTATCGAAAAATGTGACAGCGTTGGTGGATGAAAGAAGAACTCATTGAAATCGCTCGGATCAGGGCAATTCAAGAAGCTATATGCGGATTTCTACTCGATGAAGTCATAAATCCTAAGGGCGAATTTCATGGCGATCTCCGTATAAGCGTCGCCCAAGAAGATCCAACGACGAGGAAGTTGATACGTTACTATAGTTGATATGCTTAATAATTTGTAATCTCTCATGTACTTTTGAACTCCTAAGTGTTCCATACATGACATATATATATATATAATGTTAGTGTAATATATTGTTCTAATAATACTGTGCAATGCAAAGAGTACGACTATGTAGTCACATACGGTAGAAATACACATAGCCATACGTATAAAAACGAAAAGAAAAGAAACATAAAGAAGAAAAAACATTTAGTGCCGGTTAGTTATATCAGCCGGCACTAACCTTGCTGTGAGGACTCGGGCGGGGTCGGGCACGTTAGTGCCGGCTGGTATTACGGACCGGCACTAACATACACACGTTAGTGCCGGTCAGAGTAGCCGGCACTAACGTCTGTCACATTAGTGCCGGCCATTTAGTGCCGGCCACAGAGACCGGCACTAATACGCCCTGTGACCGGCACTAATAAGCCATTCTCCAACAGTGCGGCGGCCGAATCCCGGTTCCAAAATCGGGACAAATAGCCCTTTGGAACCAGGACAAATGACCCGATCTGTAGTAGTGCAATGCAGGGCACTAACCAAATATATGGGCTTAACAATTAACATTGCTACACACTGGCAAACATAGCGGCTGCCGCGCGCAGTTTCTTGTAATTATGTATTGTTTGACATATGGTATCTTTTTTGACTCAGTTCTTTTATAAGTGAAACATATCATCTATTTGTTCTGTTTGACATAGATATGGATTCTTCATGTGCATTTATGCACCGATTTTTACTGTTAAGTCATATGTGTATTGATATGATAATATTATTTTAATATGTTTTAATGTGTTAGTCGATTCATGACATATACTAAATTTTATTAGTGGTACTTAAATTTTTCTTTTGGCTATATTTTGCATTGGTTGGCATCGCAGCCGTTTAATATATCGGCAAAGATGCGATAAAGGTAGCTTTCATTGCTCACTAGAACACACTGAAGTAGTAAATCGTAAGGCAGTCCTCACAAAATTGATAGAGAAGGAAGTTAGTGTGGACTAAGGGACTTGCCGCAATTTGCTAAAACTGTTTAGGCCTCTATTAGTTTGGAGCTAGAACTTGACACACCTTTGGACTGCTGCAGAAGTTCAAGCTGGTGCTTCACCATTGTTGCAGCATTGCGCGCGCTGTCTAGCGGACAAATCGTCCGCTACAGCTTTGGCGTGCTAGGCATCTTGTGTGGTGAGTTGCATTGCATGCATAGCCAATCTTGAAACGAGAACATGGCTGAGATGATGCAGCCTGATGAATGGATTCGGCAAGGAAAATATGGGCAATACAATTGCCAATACAAAACAAGTTTAGGCATATGGAAGCTACCCGACCCGACCCGGGCTGAGCCAGAGGTCACCAAGACCCGCTACCAACAACCGGGTCACGGGCGACGTGGCGTCTCCCGGTACCCTTATCCAATGCCGGCGCGCCAGCTGTGCCCAGCTAGCCTTGCCCGCCGGCGGCGCAGAAACGTCTGGACGGGTTTGGAAACCATGGCGCTCGCCTCGTCGTGCTCCTCCCGTCCCCATCCGCGTCGCCGGAAACACGCAACGTCCGCGGCCACCAATCACTCGTGGGGCCCAGGGAGGCCGACCAATCAGCCAGGCCCGCTCGTGGCCGGGGCCACCGGGGGTGCAAAACGACAGGTCGTCCGATATCGAGCTGCTCCGTTCTTACCACTAGCTTTATTTGCTGACAAAGAAAGTGGAGCGGATGCGGATGAGAGGGTTTAATTTTATTTCTAGCTAATGAAGGTTTTGGATTAGGTTTGTAGTTTGGATTAATGCAGGTTTGTGCTTATCATTTGTTGGTCGTTGTTTTTCTCCCAAAGCATCCGTCACCTCCATGATTGAAAATGTTATCGTGGCTAGTTTCATTTGCAAACATTCATTTTCTTTTATCTGCACGGATGGAGCCAAGACTGACGTTACGGGGGGCTGTATTTATTTATTACTTCTGCCTTCGTTCACGAAGACAAAAGTTTCGGTTCGAGGTTGGATTTTTATTATAAAAAGAAGTCTTTGGGCTGTCTTCTTCTCTCTGATCTCCAGTTACCTAGACCTCGTTTAGTTGCGGATATAAATTTTTTAAAATAAAATCTTTTCATATTTAAATATTTAAAATATTAAATATAGACTAATTATAAAATTAATTACAGAACTCATCTGTAAACTACGAGACGAATTTAATGAGTCTAATTAATCCGTCGTTAGTGCATGGTTACTGTAGCAATTCAGTGTCTAATCATGGCCTAATTAGGTTCATTAGATTCGTCTCATAATTTACAAGCAAACTATACAATTAGTTGTTTATTTCGTCGAGATTTAATACTCCATGCATGTAAGATTCCCATTCGATGTGATAGATTTAAAATTTTAAATTTTGCAACTAAACAGCCCTGCATGCCTTTCTGCTCGACATGGTATTTCTGTTCCTCCTAAGACTTTTCTTTTTTCTGTTCCTAAGAGTTTTCTAGTTGGTTTTTTCGATTGGATGATGGTAAGCATCTAAGCAAGTGTAAGCGGTTTAAATTGGTATCAAGCAGTTAATTTTGTCAATTTTTGCAAATATTATGCTTGCTTTGATTGTGTTGTCATCAATCACCAAAAAAGGGAAGATTGTAACGAACATGGCACCATTTATGCCATTTCGAGTGATTTTGGTGATCGAATGACAACGCAATCAATGGGACTAATATGATTGTTAAGATGACCATTCTCAGGCTTTTAGGATCAAGTGATGACAAAGACAAAGAGAAGATAGGCAAAGTAAGGGCCGAAGGGCCGCCCCTACGGGGGTTCCGCTGAAAGAACCGACGCATAAGCATCGGTGCATCCGATGGTTGTTGGAAGAACCGACGCCATGGTATTTTGGTGCAGAAGGAAATCGAAGCCAAGTCAGCTTATAGGCACCGGTTGAACCGACAGGATCACAACAGGCATCGGTGCATTGGGCATACTATGTTCCAGAGACGATGTCAAGCGACCAGGAGAAGATTCTTCAGCACCGGATGAACCGGTGATGCATCGGAGCAAAGCACCGGTGTAATGACGTCAGCAGAAGAGGAGAATGCTGTGAGTGACCGGTTTAACCGACGGGAAAGCATCGGTTCAACCGGTGGTCACTGTGTCAGCTATCAGGAGTTCAACGGCTACTTCGGGTATTAGAGTGACCGGATGAACCGACGCTACCCCAGCCAGAGGCATCGGTTCATCCGATGATACACATATTTTCTGCTGACCGTTGGAGCAACGGCTACAAGACTTGGTGGCCTATATATACGCCTCACCCCGGCCATTTGAAGGTTGCTGGAGTTGCTAGACTTCCCACACATACTCAAGAATACCTCCAAGCCACACAAGAGCATAGTGATCATATCCTTAGCCCTTAGCACACTTTGAGAGTGTTGTGTAAAGATTAGCTCTTAGTGAGTGTGACTGCAAGGCCTTGAGCCTTTGTGCTGTGGTTCTCTAGTGAACCAAAACAAGAGCTTGGTGTGCCGGCACCTTGGAGCTTTGAAGCTCGCCGGTAACGTCATCGACCCTCCGACTTAGTGTGGAGCGGCGACGACATCTTTGTGCGGGGGACGTGGAGACCCCCATCCTTTGTGGAGAAGCTCCTTAGTGGAACCCGGGGGCCAAGGTGACTGTGATTGTGTTCACGGAAGAGACTTGGTGGCCGAGTAGCAATACTCTTAGTGAGTGGTACAACAACGTGGATGTAGGTGTGCCTTTGTGGCTAACCGAACGACGGGATAAACACCCGCGTCAAGAGTTTGCTATCTCCTATACCGCTCAATTAAGCTTCCGCATTTCATACTAGCAATTTGTATGCCTTTACTTTCATAGAGTAGTTTCTTGAATAGGAAAGGCTATAGGTTGATAAACTCTTTTGGGATAGGGGTTTCACACTACAACAATCATAATTGCACATCTAGATAGCTTGTTTTAGTTTAAGTTTTGTGCAAACTAGTTGGAGCCATAGTTCTAAGTTTTTAGAGAGCCTAATTCACCCCCTCCCCCTCTTAGGCTAGAGCACCCGATCACTTTCACTAGTGACAGTAGTGTTTGATAGAAATCTTTCAAAAAAAAAGTGTTTGATAGGATCTCAAGCACGATTTTTCTTTCCTAGATCAATTACAAGCTTTCCCTTAAACTTTAGATGCATTAAGATACTGTAGGAGCATTTACCACGTATATGATATTCTTTGCTCCCACGATGTATAAGGACGATCGCATCATTTTCTTTATATAAACGAGTACTTTGCGCACGCCTTGGCACGCCCGGGCTTTTTTTAAGCTGAACTACCACGTGATAGTAGCATTTATTTGTAATCGATTATGTATTAATAAATTATATAGCTAGGTATTACTTTGATGTCTGATCAAGGCAAAAGTAAGCTGGGTACAGAGTTATTAGACATGTAAATGTTCTAGCGGACAGTAGGTTACATAGCATCTCTAATTTTTTGGAGCTTCTGGTGGTTGTAGAATATCATGCGGTGATTAGATCACCTGCAAGTGATTTTTCCATTTGATTAGTGTGAAACAGTGTGTGATATGACTTTCATGAAGTAGAAGGCAGAGTTAGTTTAATTCATACTTGTCTAAAACATGACGATGCTGATGTTTTTTTATGATAAATAGTGGGAGGATATCATCTTTTGATTCCCGGCAGCTGTTGAGTCCAGTAACTTTCTAGCAGCCTTCCAACCATTGTAGTCTTGTAGAGCAGCTCGGCACATTATAGAGCACTAGAACATTGTCACAATCCGTTTAAAACCCTTTGCCTGCAACCATAGACCAGTTTTCTGGTAATAGTACCACTCAGTATCTGTATCACCTAGCAAATTAAGGTATAGTGAGACCTGCGTGCTATAGTACTAATATATCTCTTGATGTACCATTACGCTACATATGATGTATTACTTCAGACCATGGTGGGAGACGGCATGGTGTAAACATAGCAGTAGTTTTATAACCCGTGACTGCAGTATAACTATAGGCCATAAGCACAAGAAGCTATAATCCTACAGACCCTCCCTTGTCAGCTGCCACAATCACAATGTGTGTTTTGCACAAAGGGGAAAAAACTTTGTGTTTTGCAAATTCAGCAACACATCACAATGTAATAAAATTTTCACATATGTGGTTCAGTATACAAGGACATTCAGCAAGAAAATACAATTTCATAGTGGATAGTGAAGAGACGTTATAGAATTGCATACCGATAACACTTTGTAGAAAACTCCTACATAGTTGAAATACGACTGAGCAAACAAAACAGGCCATGAGTTGGCATCAATAATAGAAGATGTTGAATTAAGTCATGCCCTTGCTTACCTTCAGTTTAAAATCCTTTAATTCACTTTGAGCACTATTGCTGAACACGGATGACATGTGGAGGACCAGAGATGCGAGGGACCTCCCAGGTATTTCTCTGTCCGAAACCAAAAAGAAATGGAGATGGTATGCAATATATTACGGAGATATCTATCCAGTAGAAGGATAATACTATGTCAAATAGCAAGCTTTCACCTGG
This sequence comes from Panicum virgatum, assembly GCF_016808335.1. Taxonomy (NCBI): domain Eukaryota; kingdom Viridiplantae; phylum Streptophyta; class Magnoliopsida; order Poales; family Poaceae; genus Panicum; species Panicum virgatum. The sequence continues at coordinate 23,290,948 of NC_053139.1, forward strand.
AAGTGTTAATATATTCTCTATATGTCAAATAGTCCTTTTCTTAATTTTTTCCCCGGTTTAAGTAAATATCAAATTTATATGTTTGTAATGGAACATCTAAGCAGGGAAAATATTATTTATTTGTACAACAGGAATCTAAACAGAGAAGTGCATTTACACATAATGATACTAAAGCTAGGATAGGGGGGACTAGCCCCAGCCTTCTCTCCATCCTAAAGTGTAAGGATTCTCTAACCATATCTGGATCTTCACACGGCTCTATTTTTTGTAATAAGAAAATGGTGACCAAGGTATATAGAAGGCAATAGGCATTAATCAAATACAAAAAGTGAAGACCAAAGTAATAAAAAAGGAGAAGAACCTAAAAAAAAGAGAAGTATCATAAGAGATATTGTCTGAGGAACTTTCTACTATCTATAACTTCAGTGGAATTATAGGTAAAATATTTAGATAGTGTACACTGCATACTATTTAGATAGTGTACACTACATACTATTTATTGATAGATGTAAGGGCAAACAGTGGAATTAGTAATATGCAGCATGGATGAGCGAACAATACAATTGCTATTTGTAGCATTGTCTATTAAAAAAAAGAGGAGAAGCAAGATAAGCTTACCAAGTTACGTTCTAGACACTACAGGTAGCACCAGCCTTTTTTCACTCTTCTGCCACTGTACCATGAGTAGTACAGTTGTTAGATTATTAGTAATGGCAATGCAGTCGTCCACGAAGTTATCAAGTGTAAAACTAAATCTTTCCATACCTGTAATCTACCTTTCACTATCACCTGTGTGGTGGCAAATTAACTATGTAAGGCAGTAGCACTTTGTTCTCAAGTGGAAAGTAGCATGAATTAAATTTGATACTTCAAGTGCTAATATCGGAAGAGGCAATTCCAATATTAGCCTTGTAGTATATAATTTAATTCATGCTACTTTACAATGTTAGCACTTTACCTCTTCCGATATTAGCACTTGCAGTATCTAATTTAATTCATAATACTTTCCAATGAGAATCCCAACAACATTTCGAAAAAGTGATTGAGGTTCATAACCCAAATACTTCAGTGAGGCAACAATGAAATTATAAAACTCATAACCATTAAAAACCTAACCCTTTGTTTGGTCCTTGTAGAAATTAGGTTCAGGAATGACAGCAAAATTATATACTATGACAATATGGTTGACAAACCACTTTTTCTTTGAACTAATTTTCAAATCTCTAATATCATTGTTCCGTGTTAACTTTTTCTATAGAAATAATTATGTTGCGGAATGAAGTCTATTTTTCAGAAAAGTACAACAGCTGGCTTGAGACAGATTCATATCTATTTCATCTTTGCACAACATAAATGATGAAAAAGTCCACATTGTATCTAAAAGGGAGCAACTTACTATGTAAACAGAAATCATCTGAATACTTCAACCATGAAAAATAATTTACCTTGAGGCATCCTTAATCTTTTAGCCACTGAGGTTTTCCTTGCGCCAACGCTGCAGCTATGCGCCCACCGTGCACATCGTCGCCATGCCATCTGAGGTCGGGGCGGCCATGATCTGTCCTGCAGTGTTTGCCTGACGCTTGAACTTTTGTCCCCTCATGCTGCTGATGGGATTGCATTGATCGGTGGTGTTTTGGCTCTGTTTTGTTGCCCTGTACTCCTAGTGTTTGATGGAATGCCAGCTCAAGCTGAATGCTGTTTTTGCAATAGTTTTGTCTCTAGCGTACTTCTCTGTAGGTAATTATATCAATTAATAGAAATATTTCGGTACCTTCCAGTAGGCAAATACATCAAATACTAGAAGCATTTTTTTCCAAACTTTCCAATATGCAATTATATAAAAAACTAGGGAACATTTTTCTTTTGCTGAAAATGTACCACCAGTCCACCACCATCATGTGTTGGCACAACCCTTGTGAAACAATCCTAAAATAGTGCCCCATTTTCTAGCTTGAAGTTTAGTTTTCAACAAAGGTTACTGCATGATGGTGAAGTTGGTCGAATTGGAGCACCTAGTGGCAGAAGATTGGATATGGCATGCTTTCAGAAAGGGCACTGGAGCTGATTTTACTTCTAGAAGATGATTTTCCTTACACTATTCATGTCGAGAGTACTATCACTCAAAGTAATGGCTCATCCAGGTACCTTTATTCTTTTGTTTGCTAGCTTGCATAAATTTGTTTGTTTGTTCTGGCAAGAGAAAATTCTGCACTCCTTTTAATTTGCTGAATCATTTGAGAGTTGGCACAACCCTTTTTATTTTGCTTTTTCTATGTTGTGTACCTGATGTCTTCTTAGGAGTTACATATATAGATTCTGCTACCTGCTCAGGGTACAAAAATTAACATTCCTTTGTTTTTAGACAAAAAAAGGTCCTAGGTGTAACACCCCGGGTGTCTGCACAGTAATTAAAAAGGTGTCTGCACAGTAATTGTGTATGTTTGCTATGCATCATGTGCTTGAATTGCTTGAATAGGATCTTTTTGTAATTATGAAAGGTTATATGTGTAATTATGATTTTATGCAAGGTCCTTTATATAGTTATTTGGGAATATAGCTTTTGTGGAGGGTGTTTTTGTAAAATTTTAGTGCATTTAATGCATGGCAGCAAATTTTACTTTTAAGTCTATGTTTGAAGTGAATTTGCTTTGAAAAAGACAAAATTTCTAGAATTCAAAATCCCTTCAATGATTTTAATTTTAGCTCTGGTATCTTTGGTCAAATAAATTTTTGCACAACATCAAAGTTGTAGATCTTGAAAAGTTGAACAACTTTCATGTTGGGCACTTTTTCATTTGAGCCCTATTTTAAACGTTATCGCTGGTTTACAGTTTAGTCCCTGGATTTTTTGGAAATTGCAAAATCGCCCTTAACCCCATCTCCCACCTCCCTGCTCTGCTTCTCGCCGCCGTCCACCGACAGCGCCGCCCGCCGGCGCCGTGGAGCGCCTTCCCGGCCATCCCGGCCGTGGAGCGCTGTCACCCACGCGTCGCCCCGGAGCTCCTCCCCCTCCTGTTGCCTCGCGCTGGAGACCCCCGGCCGTGCCACGCGCGCCGCCGAGTCCAGAAGCGCCCGCGCCGCCGCCACCTTGCCGTCGCGGTGAAGAGCCCGCTGCAGTGGCCGCCGTCCTCGTCTAGCGAGCGCCCGAGCCCTACAAATACCCCAGAAACCGATTCCTACCGCCCTTTTGCTCTCTCCTCGCTCCCACACCGCAGAACACAGTCGCCGCCCCGCTTGAACGCCGGCGAGCTCACCCCGCCGCGGAGCCGCCACCCCAGACCCGCTCCACCCCAATAGCCCCCACCATTAGCCGCGCCTCGTCCTCGCGCAACTCCCAGGCCGCTTCCCCTCGCCCAACCCTCACCGGAGCACCCTCGCCGTCGGTCGCCTCCGCCGCCGAGCCGCCCTGCTCCGTCGAGCCGCCACTTCCGAGCCCCTCCCCGCACCCCAAGACCACCCTGTGGTGCGCCTTGAACCCGTGGAGCTCCCACACCCCTCCACCCTCGTCGCCGGTGAGCCCCTCGCCGGGAAACGGCCGGTCAACCGCCGCCTCCCCTCTCTGACCCGGCCAAGGGACCTCGGGTTGAAAGGAAAGAAAACCCAGGGGGTTATTTGAATAGGCCTAGACTCAGATGAATAGTGGCTTAGGGGCTGCTTTGTAATGATTTTCAGTGATCTTTGAAATTCAATATCAATTCATAGAAAATTCGTAAAATAGCAAATCTTGATGTTTTGGAATCCTCTTGAAGAGCTCTATGCTGTAGAACCATAAGATGTTAGGCTTTAGTTGCAAGTTTTTGCTGTAGAAATTGATTTGTGTTTCTAGTGCATAAATATTAGTTGTTTTCATCTTTTTCTTAACTACTGTATAAAGCCATGACTTGCAGTGAAACTTTTATGGTAGTTTACTCATGTGACACTAGCTTTGCTATAAAAATTTCATGATCAGTTCTATGTTGTAGCTATTTATTTGATTTAATCCTTGTTTAGTAGACTTTAATTATGGTAATTAGTTTCTATTCTTGTTAAATCCTGAAAATATTCCTGAGTGTTCATATGGAGTATCTTAGCTTGTCCTGAAAGTTTGAGCTTTAGTTCATGGCTAGATCAGGATCTAAAAATATATCTTGCTAATATGTTGTTCTGTTTTGTTTATTTTCTCTTATTTATTTCTGTGTATATAAAATCATGAAAAATTCATTGTAGTTAGTTCTTTTCTGTATCAATCTCCTGTTAAATTTTGAGCTTCTACTTTGTTCTAGTTTGACCTGTATAATTCAAGCTTGATCTAGATGTTTTCTGAATGAAAGAATTGTTGTGATTAATTGGCTACATATCTTGGCATGATTTTTTACAGGCTAGCTTAGTCTGTTCATGTTCTGTTTAGGGTAATTTTTACTAAATTTATTGTTGTTTGTGATCTGAGTTGTTGATTTAGTTAGCAAACCTTGAGTTAAATGCTATAGGAATCAAACACCACTCATTTTATGAAGTTAGTATATCTTGCTTGTGCTGTTGATCATGATGCCTTGTGTAGTTAAATTTGTTATTTAACTACTCTATAAACGATTGCCCATGTCTGTTTTTAATGTTGTTCTTGCATTACATGTAGACACGACTGCCTTATCGGACGGGACGTACGAGCTGATCCCGGAGTCTGACGGAGGTGATCTCGAAGCTCAAGTAAACACTGCTGAACTAACTGAAGCCCCGGACCAAAGTTCGGAAGAGCCTAGGGCTGAAATAGTTAGCAACTATCGAGAAGGCAAGCCCCGGACCTAACCTATATTTCAAATTAATATCGTTTACTGTATTACTTACTTGTGCATTTACAGTTCTTAGGATTTGAATTGAAACCCTAGATGCATGATCCTAGGAACCTATGTATTGGACACTAGACTTGAGTTCGACTACTTGCTAAGCTTATAGGACCGGTAAAAGTCGAGTGATTGCCTGTCACTCGCGAGCTTTATAGGAATTGCCTGTTTACTTTCTGTTATCAATATAAGGACGACGGACGGGGTTGTGATTAATATCATGACTTTATGTGAGACCCCGTCTGTGTTGGTGAACTTGCTAAGGTCGCGGTGTGTGGTAGTGCTGGTTAAGTTTTTGAAAGTACTAGTCACATGCCGTAAATATGGTACGCGGCAAGCCTAGTAGCCGATTGGACCGGGGAGTGGATATACCTTTCACTCTCTCAGTAGGGATAGGTTTTATTTTTATGTTGCGCAACACTACGACTTCAAGGGACAAGGTTCGGTCTTGGAGCCCTGTAGTCGGGGAGAGTGACCCTATCCACAAGCCGGAAAGAAAAGTCAACGGTTGTTTGGGAATGACCCGACGGTGTTCCAGACGTGTGTACTAGGTTATCCTTGCAAGGTTGAATTTCGATTCAGAATCGTCCGCCTCTCACGATGAAATGAGATTGCTTGATCTCTTTGCCACACAGAGTAAGAAGAGCAACAATACTTTAATCAATCTTGATGTTTGCTTAGATTTCTACCATGATTGGATAGTAGTTGCTTACATAGAATGGTTAATCAACTAGAATCTTGAAAGCTAAAACTTGCAAGTAAGGACATACTCTTTATTGCTTTTCAGCAAAAGAAAACCAGAGCCTCACAAAGCCTTGCATAGTCTAGCTAAGGTGGGCTACTTATACCCGTTGACGGTTAAGTCTTGCTGAGTATTAGAATACTCAGCCTTGCCGTTGAAACCCTTTTTCAGGTATGAGTTTTGAGGATCAGATCGCTAGCTTGACCTATCCTTGCTCGTTGCCTCCTGGCTGGTCCGTAGAGTGGGATACGTCTTCGACCGGCAATGACTATGACGAGTGATACCATGCTTGGGCTAGCCTGGTATCCTTTTTGCGACGTGTTGTAGCCGTCGTGTTTTATCTTCCGCTGTTTAAACCCTGAAGCTTTACACTTATGGCTTGTATAACTGTTTTATTTAAGTTGGCTTTGTAATACTGTTTTTAACTGGTTTGTAATCGTTACTATGCCTGTATTGTAAAATTGTGGTTGTAATATCTCTGGACTCGCCTTCGTGCGGGGTATGCTTGTTCGATCCGAGAATCGGTGGTTGTATCGGGACGTTACCCGACAGACCAAGAATTGTTCCGTTTGAAGTGCGTTTAAGCTAATGTTGCCTTTATGGTGATGGCTTGCACACTTGAGCCGGGATAATTTAGGCGGTTCTGCCACACTAGGATGAGGTTTGCTTGAACATTCACAAATGTTTCTTACACATTTAACCAGCAGCCTTTTTTCTTTGTTCCTTATAGTTGACAAATGTGCTTTTGATTACTGTCCTCAATTGCTAATATTGCGAGAGTTTGATGACACTGATGCTCTAGGGGTAATTACTAGTCCTCTGCTAGTGACAGTGGCCATACTTATTGCAATTCATGCCCAGTTATTTGCTACCTATCGTCAGTTTTGTTGATCATAATTGTCAATGTCATTAGTTTCCATTATATTTCCTTTGTGCCAACTAAAATTAAAAAAAGTTGATTACCAGAAGAATTTAAACAAATCTTTAGTAGGCATTTAAATACTATTCAGATAGCATTTTAAATTTTTAGTTCAAGCATTTTTTTACATTCCATATGTCTCGTGTGATAAATTCTCCTTTTGTCTGGAATCAAGTCTGTTACATCATTACAATCACAGGATAAATAGATTAGCTTGCAATGGATGAATAAGCACAGACCTTTTCTGAATTAAATGTTCCTTGTTTATTTCTCTGTACATTTTGGAGCAGTGTGATTTGGTTGACATGCAAATCCTGGACTTCTTCCTCTTTACCTGAGCATTCATCCCTTAGTTAGCACATTTTTCATTTAACTTTTTTTTTATCTTGGTGAGTTGTTTATGTTTGGTGATGCAGCTGCATGACCCGAGGCAGCAAGGTTATTTGGGTTATTAAGGAATTATAGTTGGGACACCGCTAGTATGATATGCCTGCAGGTGCATCCGATTAGTTACCAAACTTCATTTGGCGGTTAGAAAGTAATAATTGCTACGAGAATAGGCAAATAAATGTACTATGATCAAGCAATATTGTCATAAGGTCAAGGCAAAACACTGCAAATCGTTGGTGTGCATTAAGTACAAAGCATCTTTCTTCTCTAATTCATCTTTATTTTTTCTATTCTTACATTGTAAGATCCCAGGTTATCTAGCAGGGAAGATTAAGTACAAAGCATGAAGCAGACATGGTGTGCATTATGAACCAGCTCGAGTAAATAAGTACATAGTGATAGCAAGTACATTTCTTGCATTCTTTTTGTCTAAATATGTACTTCATTAGGCAATAATGTTGTTCTAGATTAGGCAAATTATGCAATTGTTTAAGGCAATAATATGGTTCTGAATTGGGCAATAATGTGTTTCTGACAATTTTCTGAATTAGCAAAATGTGATCATGAATTAGGTCATATATATAGAACTAACAATCTCTGTTACCAGGGTGCCTTGCTGATGTTTACTCCTAATACTAACTGCACTCTCTATTCTTTTCATGTTTTCGATTCTCGTTTTGGTCACACAAAACAGTGTTTAGGATCTGAAACCTGATAATTTTTATGCATGCAAGTTTATTTTTCATAGTGAATCATCACTATAACATGCTCTTAGGCTGTAAGGCTTGTACTATTGTATTTTTCGGTATATCCCTTATTGAGTTCTCAATAAAACGGTTATACAGAGGCAATAATATTGATTCCTAATAAATAATTTTATTGTTGTATCTAGGCATAACAATACCTTTATTTAAACAATTTTGTCTAAGCATTTTTTTTGCAACATTACGGCTAGAACACACAAACTAGCATGTCGATTTTTTTGCCATCTACATTTTGCAGCTTCAACAAAAAGGACTGGGTGGGGGTGAGGCTTGACCAGCAGTGTGCATGTGAAGAATTTGGCCAAACAACTTTGTAGATCTAGCAATTCTATTAGGGGCAGTTGAATAAGCAAAGGTGGTTCAGATTGTGTCTTTCGGCAGCGAGGCTGGTGGGAGGAGAAAGCCTAAAATCAAGCAATTTTTTTGGGTTTGTACATTTACTAAATTGCTTCAGAGTTTATTACGATATGCTTTCAACTTTCAATAAAAGTGCTTTTTGGGACTACATGGGAAAAAAATATCATCGAAATATATTGAAGTGAGATTTTGTTTAGATGGTTTTGTTGAGGGCAATTCAATGGTACAATCAGATTTTAATTTTGATGCTCAGGGGGTAAAGTTATGGCTTTTTTTTAAATTTGAGATTGCTTTTGCATGTGCTGATGTCATCTTTTTTGTCTTTATCTTATGAAGTTGCACTCCGGTACCAATTTTTTACAAAAAGAGAAATCCGATACCTCTATATGGTCAAAAAAAGGGTATGCCATTACGGCCGGCCGTACGTTAGTCGTGTCCATCTATATATACTAATAAGTGTGTTCTTGATTGTATATATAAAATAATATTGGCCCATGTCAAGTTATCAACTAGATAGTGTGCCATATATAACTTGCATGCTGGTTGCTGGAAGAAGAAGAACATTATTACCATTATTGATAACAACTGCAACCAGAGGTTTGAATTGATGAACCTGGATGCATGGATCAACAGTTGGATCAATGCAAAACAGTATGTCTTCAAAAAATAAATCATCTTATGTATGTAGGTCCTGAAATTTCCACCGTACATGCCCGATCCGTGCAAGTACAAGTAACTGCTGAAATCGGCATCGCAAACTTGTACTTGCGCAAAGGATGGATCAGCACGATGACGATGCATGGCAATGGCAGACAGCAACATGTGTGAGGATTGCAGCGGCGGATAGGATGGAATCTTTCGTGAGGAGCTAGCCGATGGAGATCGTGCTGGTCCATGAACAGCCTAGCAACGGAAGCAGCAGGGACAAGATATGATCTCAAAGATTTTTTTTTTTTGAAAATAACGGCAGGAGCACTGCCGGCCACATCATATAAGGAGAAGATCCAGGTCTTAAAAATTGTCAATTACATAAAAGAAACAAACACAACTTCGCTAAATTAAAATTCATAAGAACTAAAGAAAACATTCGGGACGCCGCACGCCCTGAACTGTAAGTTAACCTCCTCCTTAGCACCACCAGTAGTGGCTCAGCTTCCTTTCTTTCCTTCGAAAGTTCTTCCGTTCATCTCCTTTTATAGATTCCAGGAAGGAAGTACTGCCGCTTTCGTTCTTGTACTGTCCTTGCAAGAGAACAGCTAGCATGTTGTCCAGATATTGCTAGCACGTCCTTGCAAGAGAAAAATACATATCGTGATGGAGGATGGCAATGATAGAAGAATTGGATCAGATCTGATGAATTGGAGATGCTGGCATGTTCCCAGTATTTTCCAGAAATATTCTTGGGCCCTGTACAGTAGACCATGATCATATGGAGTGTTTAGTTATCTTCCACACACAAGGAGAACAAATGCGCGTTCTCTCGAATTCAGCTAGTCAACATCTTGTAATTAGGAAAAAATGTAAAATGTGCTCTATGTCTGGGTTAGCTATTGATCTGCTTATTAAGCAATAATGGTGGTTGGAAACAGTGGACGCGGGCTATAGTAAAATTCTTGGTGAACAGGAAATACAATGGTCAATGGATGGGTTAATGTTACGTTCCAGTTCCAGAAGTCTACAGTTCAGAGTCCTATCGTCTTAACAGAAAAAATTTACAACAAGCAACGTACATTACCATATATTTTCCCAACAACCACAAAAAGGGACAACGCTTAACCTGGTCAAGTGCAATATATTCAAATAGAGTTGCTGAGCAAACTCGCAGCGCACAGCGTCTCCACGGACTCTTAATTTATCCAAGTTTTCTTTGAAAAGTTTAATTTATCCAAGATGACTACTCATCTGGATAATAATGTAAACAAATTCAGCATGCAACCAAAGAAGCTGTCAGGTCAGTGGCAGCACAGGGCGATGGCCCGGATGGGGGATATGCCGTGTGGGCGAGGGAAATATGCTCTGTACTGTGCTATACGTGAAGCTTCTGGTAGAGATCGATCAGGATCAGGTGACGAAGGGGCCAGGCCCGTGAAGAGGGAAATAAGGAAATTTAATTTGTGGCAACAGGGAGACGAGGGAAATGTACAGCGTCTAGCCCGCGCCCTTCGCGGCGTCACCTTCACGTTGATTGATTGGTGCACGATGCATGCCACGGTGGAAAGTCCCATGCTCGGCCACTCATCTTGTCTGCTCAAATATCACTATGCTGTATTGCTGTGTTAATTTGCTCCCGCGATATTGAACTGATCGCACCTGCCTAATTGGACACTTAATTCAGATGTCTCTGCAGCTGTAACAGAGTTGCTCGCAAGTCGATCTGGAGACTTCATAGGTTGAATCAACTTGAGAGTTGAAACAATGATTTTAAGAGTAGCCAGAAGATAATTTTATATTTCAACTGACAACAATATATAGTTACATATCCACTTTAAGGCCCTGTTTGGTTCCAAATAAGTCACCTACTTATAAGCTAAAAAGTGAAAAAAGTGACTTAATTTACCAAACAACTCTATCTTATAAGTCACCTCAACTTATAAGTTTTAAGTAGCTCCACCCCAACTTAAAACTTATATTCCCCTTTTCTGTGTGGGACCCACACCTTTTAAGTCACTTAACAATTAAACACCCATGACTTATAAGTCACCTGACTTATAAGTAGGTGATTTATTTGGAACCAAATAAGATCTAAAGCTTGATGCACACATCCCTGCGTTTCCTTTATATATTTAATAAATTTGTATGCTCTTGCACATGTGTAGGAAGCTGAGTCTCACATATCGCTCAAGACATCATTATCCTTAGACCATTGTGTTTGATCAAAAATATCATGAAACTGCAAGAATTGTTCAAAAGCTTCATATGACAAGGGGATCTCGAAGAGATTATGTGCCTCATTATTCTCTTTGCTTTGCATGGACTTGTGTTGCTTTATTTTTTGTTTGTAGCAAAGGAATTTAAGGATCAAGACCGATGACCAGAGGGGGGGAGTGAATGAGAGCTCTTTAAAAATTCCCCTCGATGAGAGCAAGACCTATATCCCGATTGCTACTCCAACACGCCTCTCTCTTCTAACCACCAAGGTGACACAAGCCAACTCGTGACGAATTCACCCTAGGAATATTGAACGGTTAGGCAAAGCTCGATGCAAAGCGGACAACGAATATTAGCCAAAACGCCAAGAGCTCCACTCTAGCGGAAGCAAACAGCTCGAGCAAAAAGCTACCATTAAAACTTCACTTGAACATGCACAAGATGATTCAACAAAGATTAGCAAAGCTCAAAATCAAGTGAAAGCAAAGCTTCACCAACAAGCCGATCAAAAGCCTCACCAAAAGAGCTAGAGCTACTCACTATAAAAGGAGTCCTCTTAGCTAAGCATGCAAAGGTATAGAAGCAATTAGAAAGATCAAGTACTTACTAAGCATGTAAAAGATTATTGAGAAATAGAGACTCGAAAAAATAGTTAACACAAGTTAACTTAATATGCAAAGTATCAACAAGCAATGGATCACATACAAGAGCTCAAGTTCGTTTAGTCCGCAAGATAATTAACACAAGTTAATTAAGCATGCAAAGGTTAGCAAGACCAGATACTAATTAACTAACCTAAGCAAGGGATCAAATAGCAAAAATATGTCCAGAAAATAAACACATAAAAAAACAGATCAAACCTGAGTCTCGTGAGCGCCTGGGCCTTGGCACCGTGGCAGGGCTGGGCGCCTGGGCCTTGGACCCGTGAGGCGCACGCCCTCCTGGGCTGACCCACACGACCTGGCCTGCACGTGCTTGGCAGAGCCAGAGCCGTGCATGCCCGAGCCCAGGCTGGTGGCGCTCCGCTTTGCCTGCCCGAGCTGGACTGCAGCACTTGCTTGGGCCGCGATGCTCTCTCAGCGTGGGCCGCTGCGGAAGCCTCCCGCTTGCGCTCGAGCTTGGCCGCAGAAGCGGGCCGCCGCTCGCCGCGCTGCTGCTCGGACCGTGCGTGAGTGCTGCCCCGCGCGAAGAAAGCTCCTGCTCAGTACAGAGGGAAAAAAAGGGAAAAAACGCGGCAGAGCGATGTATCGCGGCGTGCTAAGTATTCCGATTCATTGCCTGAAGATAATGATTACTCCAATTCAGCACATTAAACAACATTGGCCCAAAGGTGCATTTACTTCTATACTGTTGTCCCCATATTAGCCTGCATGCGAGCATGCGGTTTGCAACACACATGGCCCACGCCTCGATGCACGGTAAGTTTTCTCTTTTTTCTCTCTTTTCTTATTTCGCACACACCTTCCCCATCCCTTGAAGATCTCATCCTTGCGCGGGCATGGCTGCAGGCGGCCGCCGCCATAGCCTGCAGATGCGTGGAGGCAGCAAGGTGGCCGGCACCGGCGGTGCTGACTTGATGAAGCCCCATGGCGGGATCGGCGACCTCGTGAAGTCGGGTGGTTGTATCGGCAAGCCTATTGCTTGCGGGATTAAAACGCACGCCGGCGCTAGCGGGTGTTTAAAGTCATGGGAAATAAAATTGCATGGTGATTGGAATTACAAATAATGTTTGACTCACCTAGTAGAGGCCATGCATGATTATAATGTTAATGTAATTAATTCTGTTGTGTAGAAGACATGTTGCACTCTTGACTTGCATGTGAGGATAAATTTGATAAAAGTTGGAAAACATTGTGTCAAGTAGGAGTATTAAAAAAATATTATTATCAAAGAAAACTCTTTGTGTACATATTTTAATCAATGTACTCTTGAAATAGTAAATGCAAATAGTTGTTGATACGAGGCTTACTGATCATTTGTTACATCTCTTGCTAATGTTGAACAGCTTCTAAGTCTAGGCCAAAATCATCTTGTTCATGTGGACCCTGAAAGCTGGTATCTCCATCTTGTTGATGGTCTTCATGAACAACTGAAAATTGCAATAATGTGAGGACAGAAAGTTGTTTGTACACACAGTACATTTACTTGTATGTGATGGTATTAAGAGAAACATACCTTGATTCATTTACGAACATTAGGATTTATTCCATGGGCACCAACATGTTCCTCTTCTTGGAGATAGTGGGACTGACCTTCGGTGAGTTGATGGACTTCATCTTGCTGAAGATGGTGCATATCATCTCCATCGTCAGCTGGTTGTTAATTCAGGTCAGACAATAGCTCTCCACTTCCTTGATCTGATACTATATTTAGATCTATGGTCATGGTTGAAGGTGGAATGTATTGAGTTTGGAGGATGTCAAGCATCTGAAGCCTTTTTATAGTGGGGCCAATGGCGCCAATTCAAATTTTGGATCTGCAAGTTCCTGCCGCGCCAGAGTAGTAGTGCTAGAACATTTTGTAATAGTTCCCATCTAAAAAAACTTTGTTTATTGGACTTTGCTCATTCGTAGCTTTGGCAGAGCCGTCTTTTTCTGCTAGTGATGTCAACTTCACTTTTTAGGGGTAACAATCTAATTTCACAGCTACAATGATTTGCACATTTGAATACCATACGTGCGATTATTATGGGACGGGGGAGCAAGCAAATATAGCACGGCGGTGCGGAGATGCGAATAATTGCTGTCACGGGCGTGGCTGCGATAGCGCCTGTCGCCGTAGCAGGTGGCCACACTAAATGGGCCGATTCTATTTATTTTTGCATTTTGTTGGTACGGGCTTGGTGCGTGGCTGGCAGGCTATGCCTTCTATTACCCCTGCGGTGAGATGGACGGTAGCCCCTATTCATTTACTTTTTTTCTTCATTCTATTTTCTATTCTTCCTCCTATTTTATTTGTTATTTCTTTTTAATTTTTATTTCTTTCATCTTTTGACCTTTATTTATATGTCTTTCATTTATAATCTTCATATACTCTCTTTTAATGGAATAAATTCTAATATTTGTTCCAACGGAATAACTTGTTCCATTTGTTCTGATGGAACAATTTGTTTCAATTGAATGAATTCTAATATTTGTTCCAATGAAACAATTTGAACAATGGTCCGGTTAGATGCAACAAATTCGAATAACCAATTCTAAAATTTGTTCTATTTCAACAAATATTAAAATTTGTTCCAATGGAAAACTTTTGTTCTCGTCTCTAATGCTACAAAAAAGTTTAGTCCCAATTACATTTTTTTGTTCCAGTGTAATATTATTTATTTAGGTTGTTCGTTTGGTTAGGATGTATGACTTGGTTTGGTGTCATGGTTTTTTATCATGCACTAATTTATCAAAGAGAAATATAAAATTTGATTAAGCTTTTCACGTTTCTCGCGCCCATGAAGTAAGTGCAGACAGATAGTCGGGCCCGCTAAGAAAATAGAATCTAGTGCCCGGCAGCCTAAGAAGAACAGAACAAATTATCAGGCTAATGAATTTAATTGGCACGAATCAGTAGAAAACCGCTTCCGCGATCACTCGTATCGCGAGTTACTGCTAATCGGATCCAAAAGCACCCCTCAATAATGAAGAATGAATTATGAATTATGGAAATGAGAATCAACATATCTCTCTGATTGCTTAATGTTTCCTTCAATCCTATATATTCAGCCCAATTTGACTTTCCAACGATTCAGCCCAATTAATGAGGTTCCTTCTGCGTAGGTTCGTATGGCAGTAACCGGCGTGTCTTCGAATAGGACTTGTGCGGAGGTGTTCCAGCGCCTCGCTACCTGGTCTACCTCAGTAGGGGGTGTAAAATGGTACGGATATTTTCCGACCGATCGAGAGGTGTTGGATAGTGATTCAAATATTGTTTTCAGATATCTCGATGTTTTTTCAGTTATCAGATATGAATTCGGATATCAGATTCGGATACAGTATGGGTAATTTCTGTTGAATATCGGATATCCGGTCACATAATTCGGATATCAGATTCAGATATTAAATTTGGATAGTTTTATAATATATATTTTTAATAAAAAACAAATTTAAACTCTAAAACATTATAGCTAATTCATTTCAAATCAGAAAATTACAAAATTAGTACAAAAAATTTCTAAAAAATATAATCTACCTACTACCACAACTCCAGTTTTACAATACAAAATATATACATTAACAAAAATTAAATTTGTCTCTAAAAGTTTATAACTAATTCATTTTAAATCAGAAAAATATAAAATTAGCACTAACAATTTTTCTAAAAATATAATCTATCTATTGCCACTCTATAGAAGTTGAATCTTATTTATTCATAGTATAATTTAAGAACTAAAGTCAAACTTTAGCAATAATTCAACCTTCCATTTTAATAAAAAACTCAATATCGTATAATAATTCGAACTCTAGCAATAAATTAATGTCTCGTACATATTTATGCATGTGATAAATTAGAATGCCAATGTCGTGTAATTGAGTGCCTAAAATGGTATGTAATCTATTGTTAATGTGGTTAATCAAGCATGCTTTTAGTTCAAAATAACCTCCAAAATAGATGAATCAATTCGAGTGCGTCAAGTATCATCAATATAACAAGTTATTGTATCGTATAATTGTGTATTTCCAACCTAAGCTATGTGGCAAGTTAGAATGTCATGTAATCGAATCTCTCTCATCTATGTAATTGTTGGAAGAGTTGTGTATTAATTGCTTCATTAATTATAATTTAATTAGAATTCAGAATCTTTGGATGTTCGAGTGTTACAACATGTGCGATATGAATAAATGTTGCCTTTATTCGATATCCTAATAAACATCCATGCTCGACATGATCCGCATCGGTTCACCCCGTATCTGATATAGACATCTATTCGTATTCGCAACTGAAGCAATCTAAATTTGCATTTGTATCTGAGACTATCCGAATCCGAATCCGATAGAAAATGTAAAAATAAATACAATATCAACAATATCTATCTGTGTCCCATTCGTTTATATCCCTAGCTCCACTGCAACCATTGATTGGCTTCGCATGCCTGAACGGCAAGATGGGCTGGGCTGGCTTTGCAGTCGATCAAACATATATTTGGGCTGGTCAGGAGACCATCAGCGTCATCTGAACCCAAGATGTGTTCATGTTTTTTTTAGATAATGGAAAAAATTCCGGCTTCAAACCCCTCTAGAGAGAGGCATCAGTCTGTAATTATTATAGTCACACACTTAGAGTTTAAACCAAACTGAGTTTAAAATTAAAGACCAATACAAAAAATGAAGAACCATCCATGGGACGCGAATAACTGCAAAGCTGAAGACTCTAGAAGCTGGCAAGCTTCGACTAGCCGCTCCCTTTGTCATCAGTGTGCTACAACAGAGCCCACGACCGGAGCCAATATGTCCCCCTGAAAAGCACCTGCAAAAAAGTTTTTGGTCTATAATTATTAAACACAATATCATTCCTTATGAGCCAAATTGACCAGTAAATAGCTGTGGCTCCCGTCAATAAGAATATATTGTGTTTGTGCCCTCCCTGTTTAGACCAGTTATTAAACAAAAGTTCTATATTTACTGGTGGTGGTATACCTAACACAAGATGAATTGCACGCCATAAAACTTTTTCGCATAATGACATTCAACAAAGAGGTGTTGGATAGTTTCCGGCTTACTACAGAAACAGCAAGCTTTATTCCCATTCCAATTCCTTCTAGCTAAATTGTGTTTTGTTAAGACCACTCCCCTTTTAAGATACCACATAAATATTTTTATTTTGAGAGGAATCTTCATATGCCAAATTTCTTGTGTAGCTTTGAAACTGTTATTGATTAGGTGCCTATACATTGAATTAACTGTGAATGCCCCACTTTTATGTAGATTCCACATAAACAATCCATCCCCTCATTTAGATTAATATGTACAAGATTTGCAACAAGGCAATACCACTCAGTTAACTTATCCCCAACTTAAGCTCTTCTGAAGGAGACATTAAGTGGGTTCGAACTAAGTACTTCTGCAACAGTTGCATGTTTTCTTCGTACTATATTAAATAAATTAGGGAATTGGTCTTTCAGCTTCTGGTTACCTAACTAATTGTCTTCCCAAAATCTAATTTGGTTACCGCTAACCAGCTTGAACCTCCCTAGATTTAGGGATTGGTCTTTTACCCCCATCAGGCTTGACCAAAAATGTGAATCCCCCACTTTTTAACTTCTTTGGCTTAAAGTTCTATGCTTCAGGTTCTTGTTTCTAAGCAAATCTTGCCACAAACTCTCTTCATTACACAATTTGTAAAGCCACTTGCTTAGGAGGCATTTGTTTTGTATATCTAAATCTTGTATCCCTAATCCTCCTTGTTCTTTTGGTTGACGGAGAATGTTCCATTTGACCAACCTATATTTCTTTTTATGCCCGTCATTCTGCCAAAAGAATCTTGACCTGTAGTATTCAATTTTTTAGGACTCCTCTCGGGACCTCAAAAAAGGAGAGCATAAACATAGATAGACTAGAGAGCACATAATTAATTCAGTTTTCCTTTCCATCCACTTAGTCTTTTTTCTATTCTATCCTCTACTGCCTTCCAATCTTTATTTGACAACTTTCTAAAATGCATGGGTGTCCCCAAATAACGAAAGGGATAAGAACCTATATTGCAACCGAATAATTGTGAATATTGATATTTATGGTCTCCTGCATCCCCAAAGCAGAATAATTCACTTTTTTGAAAATTAATTTTAAGACCAGATAATTGTTCAAAAACAAAAATAAGAAGTTTCAAATTCTTTACTTGTTCAATATCATGGTCTATAAAAATAATTGTATCATCTGCATATTGAAGGATTGACAACCCGCCATCAATTAAATTTGGTACAACCCCTTTCACTTGACTATGTTCTTTGTCTCTAGACATAATGATTGCCAACATATCCACAACGATGTTAAAGAGTATGGGAGACAGAGGATCACCCTGCCTAAGACCCTTTTTAGTTTGAAAGTATGATCCCACTTGATCATTCACCTTTATCCCCACATTACCTCCTACGAAACATTTAACCCACTCACACCACTTTGGGTCAAATCCTTTCATTCTATAAGATTGTTGTAAAAAATCCCACTTAACTTTGTCATATTCCTTTTCAAAGTCTATCTTAAGAATTACTCCATTTTGTTTTTTTGTGCGAAGATCATGTATTGTTTTATGGAGAATGACCGCACCCTCCATAATGTTTCTTCCAGGCAAAAAAGCTGTCTGAGTTGGTTTAAGGATTCTTTGGGCAACCTTCACAATCCTGTTAGTGGCTACCTTGGTGAAAATTTTGAAGCTAACATTCAACAAATAGATAGGTCTATATTGTTGAATTTTCCTTGCGTTAGTACTTTTAGGTAGCAAGATAATTGTTCCAAAGTTGAGTGAGTGAAGTGGCAATGAGCCCCTATGGAATTCCTCAAACAGAGCCATTAAGTCTCCTTTTAACACATTCCAGAAGACTTGATAGAACTCAGGCGGGAAACCAACTAGATCGGGAGCTGTATTATTTTTCATTTGAAAAATAGCCTCTTTTACCTCACTTTCAGAAAAGGTTTCAACTAGAAGCTCATTTTCCTGTGGTGAAACTTGAGGAATATCATCACGTAGCAACTCGTCCATAGACACAAAATTGTTATCTGGTGGTCCGAACAACTTTTTATAATATTTGTTGATATATTTTTTAAGTTCAATATCACCACATATTAGACCTTCCTCTTGTTCCAATTGGAAAATACGAGTCTTCCTATGGTTTCCACTTGCCACTAACTGGAAGTATTTTGTGTTCGCCTCTCCCTCCAATAAGTCTTTTACTTTAGCCCTTTGATACCATTTCACTTCCTCTTCCCTTAAAAGCTCGGTTAATCCATTGTTTAGGGCATGTTTAAGATTTAGCTCATTGCCGTCTAAAGGTGTTGTTTCTGCCTTTTTATCTAACTCATCCAATTTATTCAATAGTGACTTTTTTTCCTTTTCGTATGCACCACTAATATTTTTGGCCCATCCCCTCAAATATTGCCGCAAGCGTCTGATTTTTGCCCACCACTTCTCTATGGGTGTATTGCCATGTAGTAGTTATTAATCTATCTGGTACTGCTCGTGGTTGCAATTGATACAGTTTAGAAGTTCCAAAGTAAATATTTGCAAGAGATGAACGGGTGCAACTACTAGATAGACCCTATCCTTCATTTTGGGAACAATGTGAGTTCACGAATCCTAAACCACATTAAGATTTTACATTGAACAATCAAATAAGTTCCAAAAATAATAAGAAGCAATATTTTCCTATTGATACCGCACAACAATTTAATTTCATCTTCTTTTTAATATAATATGCAGCTCTCTTCAGTCTGGTTCATTTAAAAACTTATATAATAACACAATAAAAATAAATGAAAAAACGATTTAATTGTTGATACACACCACCATAATCAACAAATTAAACCAATAACACTACTGCATATTACACAAAATACGTGCAAAACTCGAAGGTCAAACAGAAAAAGAAAAATGAATTCAGTGTACATATGATGTGTTGCATTGCATCGATCACTCTCAACTCATCTGGTTAGTACTGCTGCATGCTGCACTCGGGCGGAACCGTGCCGTTGTACCTCTTGCCGTCGGCGCAGTAGTCGTAGATGGTGTAGCCGAGCTGCACGGCGCGCATCTGCCGCAGCTGCGCCTTGCTCAGCTGGCACAGGTCCGGCGCGGCGTACCAGTTGGCCGGCGACGCGCAGCTCTCCGGGCACCTGGCGGCGCCGCCGCCGGAGGTGGCGCAGTCGCAGACTTGCAAGTTGATGTCGCGGTACTCGGCGACAAAGGGCGCCTTGGTCCAGTCCGTCTTGACGCGGCCGCCCTGCGTGGCCCAGTCCTCCGCCGCCCAGATGCTGGAGAAGGCGTACATCTGCCGCCGCGTCGGGAACGGGACGCCCTGCGCCGAGTAGTTCCGGAACACGCGGATCGGGATGCTGTCGATGAACCACCTGCATCATGAGTTCATAACGATGAGCGTGCAGGTCAATGTCGTCGGCAATCTCTCGTCCATGCTATGGTTGTTGAATTTCGACGGCACGCACTGATCGTTGATAAAGAATACGCTAGGAATGCAGAACCTACGCGATCATGCACTCGTTCCAGAAGATGGTGTAGTTGTGGTAGTCCGCGGTGGGATCGAACCACGGCCGGAACTGCATCTCCTTCTGGCCGACGCCGTCGGCGAAGACGTTGGTGTGGACGGTGTAGGGCTGGCCGGTCTCGTTGCCCAGGAACTCGAAGTCGATCTCGTCGTGATTGTCGCCGATGGACGACGTCTGTTCATGTTCGGATACAACCACAACTGTGCATCATGAATAACTGAACTACTGATGAATGTGATGATGATTACGATGATTAATTGATTATGATGATGGTGATGGAGGAGGAGATACTAATCTACAGTTGCTGTTGGATGACTACTCACGTAGTAGGTGGTGACGGTGCCGGCCGAGTTGCCCTTGACCAGCTTGATCCGAGTCGAGACGCTGCCGAAGATGAACTGCTTCTTGGTCCGGAGCATGCAGCCTGACGACAGACATGGATACAGATCAGAAGGCACGCATGACATACTGACATTGCAGTAGTACAACGAGCAGAAGGCACTTGCGAAATGATGAAAATCTCTGCACAAAAAGTATACCAGAGGAGTTGCTGACGAGGGAGAGCGTGAGGTGGTTGCCCCCCTCGTCCATCTTGGCGTTCTGCGGCTCCCACGTGATGTCGCAGTCGTCCCGGAAGTTGGCGCCGACGAGCCCGACCTCCAGCGCGACGGCCACCAACGCGACGGCGGCGACAAGAGCCGCCTTCGCCGGACTCGCCATGCTTAGACTTCGATCGTGCGCCTTCCTTTCTCAATTCTATTTTTTAAAAAAAGTTTCTCAATTCGAATTGATAGATCGATGCGTTTCTGTGCTGACAGCTTGTCAGAAACGTTGAGGAGCTTTGCTTACATATATAGCAGCCTGCTAAGATCGATCTCGTTTGGGGGTGTTTGAGAGTTTCTGGCACGCATGTAGTGTAGGCGCGCAGAACAAGATTGACATTTCAGTTCAAAGGATATTTAATTTTTGCCAGCTTCGTTTTTCGAATTATTTGAATAATACTCTGACGGCATCGTTATTGATTTGTTGGTCTTCATTATTCTTGGCAGGGTTAGTGCTAGGCATGCAAAGCTGCGAGCACAAGAGTTGTTTGATTTTTGCTGGCTGGACAGGTAAGCAATGACCAGGCAAGGGCGACGTCGCGACGACTACTTCTGGACTAGTGCTTGCCCTTAACTCGGGCAGGCGCCGGTTGGTCAATGGTCTCAATGGCCATTGCTGTTATTGTCACTTGTCAGGGCGGGCATAAAACATGGTGAAAGCATTTGATTAAAAATGAATTAGTAAAGCCACAACTGATTTTGGCTTAAAATATGCACACAGCAGGAATTAGTGAAAGCAATGGTTTGGTAGGAGTGACTGGATCAAAACAAATGTTAATCAGGCCGACAACTTCTACTGATTGTATATAATAATGACAGGAGTGAAATGCATGGGGGTCCTTAAATTTGTAGTGCTGTGTCGAATAGGTCCATCAACTTTGAAAACACATTTTTGGGTCCCTAATCTAATTGAGTCGTGCACCACAGGTCCAAAGCGCGACTGGAGCACTTTTTGTCAACGTGGCCACGCCAACGTGGCGTCCGCCTGGTTTTGGGGCACGTGAGGGGAGTGGGTTGGCGTGGTCATTTTGCAAGTTGGCCCCTATTTTCCATTGGCTTGACATAAGTCGCCCTCTACTCCCCTCGAGTTCGTCGAGGGTTGGGAGAAGCGACCAAGAACGGCGGGGACGGCGATCAGGCGGAATCGGTGGTGAAGTCAGAGGAAGCAGGGAGGAAGAAGGATCGAGGGGCATCTGTGCCACGCGGCATCCATCGATGACTACGGCCGCGGCGAATCGGGGTCATGGCGCCTTCGTTGCGGCGGGAAGGTGATCCGCCACCCGTGTATGGTGAGTTAATCGGAACCCTAACCAGTGAAATGGGTGTTTGTTTGGTATTGCTGGGTGGATGTATTGGTAGGTTTGAGCCAAAATCAACAATTTTGAGTTGGTTAGGGTTTTGATTTGTACCATTTTTTTGCACTGTGAAATCGAAAGAACTGAAACTTTGAAATTGGTTTGGTATATGCAATGTAGGTGCTGACAGTAATGAGTTCACGATTGTGATCAGGGGCGAAGCTAACATAAAAATTAAGGTAGTGCACCCATTAGGTAACAAACAATTTTTTTCTTGTGATATACGGTAAATATTTGTAAATTTAGTGGTAAAAGTTAGTATTACCCTGGTGCCTGTGCACCAAGCTAGCATGCCGTGGCTTCGCCCCTGATTGTGATGCACCATGGGGGTTTCATCGTTGGTCTGGGGTCTAAACGGGCTTATGTTGATGGTAAAGTCAGTTATTTTGATCATTGTGAGGCAGATAGTTAGTCTCTTCTCTGGTTAGATAATTTCCTTGGGTAGCTTAATTATCTAAAGAGTACAAGCTGTAAGGTTTTTTGGTTGCTTCCAGGGAAGGATCTTGCAGATGGGCTTAGAATTTTAAGTTCTGATGCTGACACACTGGTGATGATGTCTATTGTTCACAAGTTTAACGAGTTTGTGCTGTATGTAGACCATGATGACCATATTTCGAGGTGGGCATTCGGTCTAACCGAGAAGAACCGAAACGGAACCAAACCGAATCGAGAATTTCGGTTCCCCCAAAACTAGAACCGGTCGGTTCCTGTGGAGTTTGGGAACCGGCTAAGTTTGGTCTCGATTAGTTCGGTTCGGTTTCGGTACTAACTAAACTGACCGAGCTGCCGTGCCGTGGCCCGTGGAAGAAGCTGCCGGTGCCGTCGACCTCGCGTGCGTGCCGCGGCGCCGTCGACCTCGCGGCTCGCGCGCGCCCACCATCGCCTCGCCATCATACGGGCCCGCTGCACCGCTGCCGCCCTGCCCCCGCCGCTCTGCGCGCATCCGTGCGCTGCGACGCTGTCAACCTCGCGCTCGCTTGGGGCACTGTCGACCTCGCGGCTCGTGCGCGCCCGCCGCCGCCTTGCCCTCATGTGGGCCCGCTGCACCACCTCCGCCGCTCCGCGTGCATCCGTGCGCCGCGCACCCGTGCCGAAACATGGACGCCGGGGGTGGGGAGCGGCCAGTGGCCGAGCGCGGCACCATCGAGGCAACGGGATCTAGCAAGTGGAGGTGGAGTAGGGCGCGCGGGGTGGAGACTGAGGAGAAGGGCGGCGGGGTGGGGAGTGGGGACTGAGCACTGAGGAGGGGGCGGCGGGGTGGGATTGGGATATGTGCGCTAGGTTAAAATTGCTAGATGGGCCGGCTTGGGCCAATTTGCATATGGGCTCGGTTCTTCGATTAACCGAGCTCAGAAACCAAACTGAACTAAAAATTTTGGTCCATGATAAATGAGAACCAATAGCGAACCGAAATTCTCAGTTCCGGTTCTTTCGGTTCCGGTTCTCAGTCAGTTCGATTCGGTCTTCGGTTAAATTTGTCCAGCCCGAACCATATTGCAGGGCTGATTTGGGATGACATCATAGCAAATCCAGTAGTTTCATTGCCAAAAGTGTTATGCCCCAGAAAAGTTGAATATGTTTAGAAGAATGAAAATGAGAAGCTGCCAGGATTATATTCCAACCTTCAGACGATTCATGATTTTGAAGTGGGCCAAGCTGACAATGGTAGCAGTAATGAATGCAGTGACTTAGAGGATCAGGATTTTGTAGAGAGTGATTATGATATGGAAGATGATGATGGTCTTTTCTGGGACAATGTTGATGATCAGGTGGTGGATGAAGGAATCCGCAAGGGGATGAAAATTGGGAAAGGAAACGAGGGTACAAGTAGGAAGGGAAAAGGACCAGCTGTTATAGAGGAGGAAGAACTGTCAACAGATGAAGAGGATTTGCTGCCACCAGACTCTGATACTGAAGGTCAGATCAAGATGTGTTTCAATTCATTTAGGGCAGTGAATATGCACAACCCAATATTCAAGGTGGGAATGTTGTTTGAGTCAGTTGAGCAGCTAAGAAAGGCAATCACATAATATAGTTTGAAGGAGAGGGTTGAGATCAAGATGCCAAGAAATGAGCAGAAAAGGCTAAAGGCACACTATGCAAAGGGATGTCCTTCGGAATTATATGCTTCAAATGATAGTAGAGCTAAGGGGCTACTGGTGAAATCATATTGTGGTCTGCATAACTACCAAAAGCAATGGGTTTTGAAAAGATGTATCTCAAAATGGCTAGCTGAAAAGTATGTAGAATCCTTTAGAGCAGACCAAAAGATGTCACTCAGTAATTTTGCTAGAGTTGTTCAAAAGGAGTGGAACATGACACCATCAAGGTCTAAGCTTGCAAGAGCTAGAAGACTTGCTATGAAAGAGGTACTTGGTGATGAGGTACAGCAATACAAGTTACTTTGGGACTATGGACATGAGTTGAGGAGGACCAACCCTAGAAGTACCTTCTATCTTAGCCTTGATGGAAACATATTCAGCACCTTGTACATGTTACTTGATGCTTGTAAAAGGGGTTTCTTGAGTGCTTGCAGACCTATCATATGTCCGGATGGATGCCACATCAAGACTAAGTATGGTGGATTGGGCTGGGCATTTGGGACCGATCGGTTTGGTTCCTAAGTTCCCACTAAAGTTTGGTTCCTACGAAATGAGAATTGATCGGTTCTATTTATAAATAGGAACCAAGCAAATAAATTCCTTCTCGGTTAGTTCGGTTCAGTTCCGGTTCTAACCGAGAGAACCGAACTAACGAACTAGTCACAACAAAGGCAAAGAAGAAAAAAATTACCACCGCCGCCGTGTCCCTCCAACTCCGAGCACGCCGAGCTCGACTCCATCCTCGTGTGCCGCCGCAACCTACAGAGGAGCACCGCCGCCTTGCTTGCAAGCCTTGCAGGGGAGAGCTTCATCACCACCACCTCATTGCCTGCAGGTGCCACCGTTCCACCTTGGGCCCTTGCCTTTGGGGGAGCTTGTCCAGGAGCGCGTCTGGCGATGCACCGCGGGCCTTCGATGGTGCGGCGTCCGCTGTGGCCGTGGTGCCACCGTCGAAGCTCAAGGATGAGTAACCGGCGTCGATTCCCAACTCCGAGGATGGGGGCAGGGGGCGGGGGAGGGGTGACGGAGGCAGGGGCGGGGCGAGGGAGGCCGGGCACTCGTCGTGGCTGCGCTGGCGGCCATGGCCGGGAGCTCGCCGTGGCGGCGCTGGCCACTGGGGATGGCGATTTGGGGGCGGCGGCGTGGGGGCTGGGTGGTGGAGAGGGGATGGAGGTGTTTATCTTGGGTTAGCTTGTTGGGCTTTAGTGGGACAAAATATCTAATGGACTAAATGTCTAATAAATTTAGTTCTTCCGTTAATCGAACCGAACCAAGATTTTTGGTTCCTGACAAATAGGAACCGTATAGAGAACCGAAAGGGTCCGTATTGCACCGAGGGTCCAATATGTCATGTGACATATTGGACCCTCTCCAACTCCTGCACATTTGGATCTATTTGTCGGTTCTTGACAAACAGGAACCGAATAGAGAACCGAAATTCTCGGTTCCGGTTCTCAGTTTTTTCGGTTCGGTTCTCAGTTAATTTTGCCCAGGGCTAATGGTGGACAACTTATGTCTGCAGTTGGTATAGATCCAAATGATGACATCTATCCAATTGCATTTGGTATTGTTGAGGTGGAGTCACTAGCTTCATGGAAATGGTTCCTCCAAACACTAAAATAAGATCTTGGTATTGATAACTGTTGGTACTTTGTAACGTCACGAATAAAATCCGCAAGCACACGGATACCGCTGTAGCTTTCACCCAAGAGTGTTCCAGGGTATCGTATCCACTGGGGAACGTGAGTACACTATCTACGAGTTCAGACAGTCAAAGGACACACACACACTGGTGTAGGAGGATAGGACAGAAAGGACTTTCTAAGATCTAGAATCTATGTTTAGAAGAAGAGATCACGTCGCCGTTATACTTCGAGCTACTGGTTTCGACCAGCCTATACAAGCCAATAGTTTCAATAATATGTGCTCTATCCGATATCCGAATGTGGAGGATTACTAGGGCTTAAGCAAGGCTGTCACCACCTGCCGGCTATCTCTACAAATCGTGGGACTATCAGACAACAGAGTGGTATAGTCCAGCCTAGACACCACGTCTACGCTATTCCCTACTAACTCTAGAGGCGATCAGGGTTATCCTTTTCTATCCGGAGCCCAACTCTAGAGTCAAATGCTACTCTCTAAGTATACACTCACGTAATATAAGGCAGAGATAATAACTTGCGATCTAAACTCTAATTCTAAATAAACAAAGAAAGTCTCAAACACTTACAAACGAATAAGCATCCGTCGAGGTACAAGCGGAGAAGAGCGCCGACAAGCCCGGCACTTCCCCCGACTATCACCCTCACTCTCGTAGAGGTGCAATTTGGAGAAGAGCGCTATTACCGGCGCCCCTCCCGAGTACCTCTACCCTCTCTTCCTACACTAAACACAAGCTAAGAGGCTCTTCACTTGGTGGTGAGTGAGTGTCTTCATTTGGAGCCCCTCCCCTTGTATTTATAGGAGGGAGCCACCCCGGGAATGAGGCCAAACCGCCATAGGTAGCCAACCACACGACGCCACGTGTCACTAAGAGGTGGTGGGGCCCGTGGGCCGCCACCACTTGCTCGGCCTACCATGTTGGTCGGCCGGCCGTGGGCTGGCCCTGTTTGCCCCGGTCTTTGGTCAGAAGATTGCTAGGTGGGCCCCCATGTCATATATATGGGTATGGGCTTGTCTTGAGTCGGTTTTGGTGCTCTGGTGGGCCCGTAGATCCTCGTGAATGCGCCTGATTCATCGAGAAGATTTTAGTTCGGATCAATGATGTGTCACCTTGCTTTTGGGGTGCATTCTCCTCTCATTTCCAAGCATAGGCAACCTGCACATAAATGTACACCACCACTTTGTGGAATTCGTTCGCAATAACTCGTACCACTAGTGTTGATGCTCGTCTTTCATACGCTCATGCAGGAGCTGATAGCTTGCTCTGATGGTCGGGTTTGTATCTTGACGCTTGAAGCCTGTTTTACCTGCATTTCTGCTCGAATTCCAATGTAGCAATATTTCTAAGACGAAATGTGGAATTGGCTCTTTCTGGATAACATCAGCAGGTATGGGACTTTATTCTCATGATTTTAGGCTTAAGATGATGCCTGAAATGAGTCGTTAGCGAGCGTCAACAATAACACCTGTCCATGTACAATTATGACAGACAAGCAAAAGGGCCTTATTCCAGCTGTGCAACAAGTTTTTCCAGATTCAGAGGATAGGTTTTGTGTTAGACATCTCTATGCCAACTTTCAAATGCCCTTCAATGGTGAAAACTTGAAAAATCAACTATGGGCTTGTGCACAATCTAGCAATGTTGTTCAGTGGAATAGAAACATGGACATGATAAGGGAGCTAAACTCTGATGCTTATAAGTGGTTAGAGTAGATGCCACCACAAACATGGGTTAGAGCATTCTTCAGTACTTATCCCAAGTGTGACATCCTTTTAAATAACAATTGTGAGGTCTTCAATAAATACATATTAGAAGCATGGGAAATGCATATACTTAGCATGTTAGAATAGATCAAGTCTCAGTTGATGGCAAGGCACTATAACAAAGAGAAAGAGGTGGGAGATCTATGGCAAGGGCCTATATGCCCCAAGATTAGGAAGAAGTTGCAAAAGAAATTCTGAATTTGCCAACATTTGTTATGCTCTACCTGCTGGAAACGGGATTTTTGAGGTGGAGGGCAAAACTAACAAGTATATTCTTGACATCACCCTAAAAAAGTGTGACTGCAGAAGATGGGATCTCACTGTCATACCATGCTCACATGCCATGTCTTGCTTGAGGCATGAAAGAATCCCTCTAGAGTCAGTGATTCCTGAATGTTACTCCTCTTCTAGCTATCTGATGGCTTATGGTCACACTATTTGGCCCTGCAAGGATAAGAGTGCCTGGGTGAAAGTTGATGTAGCTGCAGTGCTCCCACCTATCTATGAGAAAAAAGTTGGTCGGCCACCCAAGTCAAGAAGGAAGCGGCCATTTGAAATTCAGGGTCCAAGAGGTCCTAAGCTGACAAAGCATGGGGTCATCATCAACAGCAGGTACTGTGGACAGTCTAGTCACAATAGAGCTGGATGTGAATTGAGGAAGCAAGGGAAACCTGCCAATCATGCTGGGCAAGGGTATGCTGGTGAAGCTTCAACTGTCCCAGATGAGGAAATTACACATTATGAACCAACTATATCCCAGGTTACTAAACTACATCAAGATCAATACTGCAATTGTATCTCCTTTCAATTCTGATCAGTGTTTATTTACTGTAGGTTTCCATGCATGTTTTGTGAGCACTCTAGTGGGGCCCTTATTCTCCCAGCTAAGCTGTACAATGGCTTCACTAGTAGAAAATGATGCATCGGTGACAAACGACATTCGTCATTGAAGGGCCAAAATTCGTCGTAAATAAATTTTGGTGACGAATTAATGACGAAATTTGACACGTCGTGAAAGCCGCGTCAAGTTTGTTCCACAATGACGGAACACGAAAAACGTCATGAAACTGGTTTTTTCGGTGACGAAGGAACTTATGTCACCTAACCATTTTTGCTTTGGCGATGCGTCCCAAAAACGTCACCGGATATCCGGATCCACGTGCCCCCATCAACGCCATCAACGCCTTCAGCGCCGTTAGGTGCCGTGCTGGCAGCCCGTTTCGGCAACGAACAGACACGAGGCGGGCTAGCAGAACAACACGTGTCCACCTGTCAGGAGTCTCCTGGTTCGGCCACGTGTCGCTTTCCTGCTTGTCCACTTTTCACTTGAGTGTTCGGCCACCTGTCCCTTCCAGATTTGTGACACGTGTCCTCTGGTTATTTGCCCATGTGGCACGAAATAATGTAGCCACGTGCCGCCTGTCCTGTGACACGTGTCACTTCCATACTTTTCCTTGTGTCGCTATCTTGTTGTGACACATGTCGGTGCCAAGTCGGATGTGCGGTGTCTCTGTATGGTTCCACGTGCCGCTTTGTTATTGTGCCACATGTTGTCTTCCTGTTTGTCAACGTGTCATTTTTTCACACTGCCACGTGCGCCTTTCTGGTAGGGACACATGGCGTCGACGTGGCAAATTTCTGTTCGGCCTCGTGTCGCCTCGAGGTTCAGATAGGAGCCATATTCCTATTGGACCACGTGTCCTCTCTACGTGTCATGTCCGGTATATACATGTTCGTTCCCTATTGGACCACGTGTCAGTTTCTTATTGGACCACGCATCCATTTCTCGTTCTCGAGAATGCCCGTTTCGGACCGCCACGTGTCCGAAACCATTATATGTTGACGTTCATACAGATCCATTTCATAACAGAACCAATGAAACGACATTATTATTTCGAGAAATTAGCGTTATTATTCTGACAAAGCAAACCACAATCAATAAAGTTACAACCAAATAAGTTCATGACACAACCAAACGAGCTAGAGGCAGCCAAATCAGCTCGACACAACCAAATAAGCTCATCAGGTCAAGACACACAGGATCAGGGCTGACAAGCTATACCAGAGGTGATGACGTGCCCGAATTTCTGAAGAATGAGATGGCTCTCCTGTTCTTGCTTCTAGAGCTCATCAAACAGGCTTGCTGTTTTTTCCAACACTTCCTCTGCTATTGCTGTCTTCTTCTTTAGTTCTTCCAGGTGATCATGGAGAACAGGTGAACTTTATTTTTGAGCATTAAGTTGTCGACGTAGCGCCGCTTCACGAGCTAGAGAAGACTTCGAGGAAGGAGTGGATAGACCTGCATTTTTCAAGAATGTGTTGTTGGAGCTGCATTGTGACAAGACATTGGAAACAACCTCAGCACTTGGCAATGGTGCCTGCCCATCAGCAGCAGCTTGTGCCCACATAGTTTCCATTGACAACTACAAAATGGAAAAAATGAACTATTTAAGAGACTCGGAACAAAAGTATATTGGATAACTGCTAGTAAATAGTGGTAATGTAAAGAGAGTGTAAAATATACAATTACAATGCAGCATGTAAAGAGTGTTGGACAAAGTACAAAAGAATTGATGAACAGTTTAAGAATCATGTAAGACTTGCTCGTACTGACTTGTTGAGCATGGCAACAAACAGAAATTACATGTACAAACGTCAATGAAGTTAGATAAATCCTGGAAGAGAAAATAAGCATGTGCTGGGACTTACAACTGCTTCCCTAGCCGTGTCGCTCATACCCTTCTTGCGGCTAGTATGGCAGACCTTGAAGGCTTCCACGGCATCAATTTCTTCGTCAGTGTCACCAACTTGCTCCTGGGGTTCCTCATCATTGAATTCAGTTTCATTTAAAGAGTTCTCCTTATTCTTGTTCTGATGGATGCACCAAAATGGTGGTAAGACAAACAGCAAAACCAGGAATAGCTGGTAATGGGACTTGCTTTGAGAGACATATGAGGTGCATGTGTGTACTCATTTAAGGAAGCAGAAGAGTGGAGAGATTACATTACAAGAGTGTTGACACTTACATATGAATGCAACTGAGCAACGTAGCAGTGAGATCCTGTTGCTGCAAGCCACTTGACTCTAGCACAGTTTCGCTTGTTC